>NC_053037.3:21100415-21412219 GCF_002575655.3 Aegilops tauschii subsp. strangulata
GAGCATTGCCAATATGCTCCATCCCACCATGTTCACAACCCTCTGTTCCCACCAATTCCCCAAGCATGTATTTTTTTAGATAATTATATTTTTTACCTCAAAATAGGTTTTCACTCCGCTTTATCTATAAATGTCGGGAAGGCTAGTTGCGTGTCTTATATTTACACCAATAACTCTTTACTGTTTTGTACATGTTATCATAATGTCATTTAATTTTTTTCCAAAGATTGCCTTTCATGGCTTTAAATACCGGCATTTCCATAATGTTGGGGACGGGCGAGGGGGTGGATGGGATCTAGTGTTAGGACATCGCTTTCTTTATTTATTTATTTTAGATTGCGGGGAGGACATCGTTTGATATGATGGGGATGGACCGGTGGGTTAGTGTATTTGTGTATAATATTGTGTCTTTGTGGTCATAGAAGAGTTGTTTCCAAAAATATCTAACCACGATGTCTAGCTATATTAGTACATACATGTAAGAAAAAAAGTGAAAAACACTACTCATGTGAAAAAGCACCACGAATGAAAGCAAGAAAATGCCCATTGAAAACCTCCCTTTGCGGCTATTCTTGTCACTACCGATTTTAGTCATCCGTCAATGGTGCACCAATAACAATATGCAATTATGCAGCAGTGGATCTTCACAGATTATGTGATCTTAGACACCGTGATAGACAAGTTTTGGCCTTCCAACTCGCCGACAATCCAACTTTTCACATGAAAAATTTGAGAAATTCAAGGCACAAAACATCCGAACCTACTTTTTCCCGCAAAACATCCTGACCCACATATCGGTCCGCCGACCGATCCAGACCTACTTTTACCTCCTCAGAGGTCCTTTTTTAAGCGGGCATCGACAAGAGAGACTTGTGTAAGATGGCAATTGTGGTGTCAGGATTTCTGTGGCAATGATGGCGGGGTCAGCAATAGTAGGGTGATGGCAGTTGTTGCGGTAGTTGACTCTTTTGCATGTCCACGGGATTGTTTCGGGTCGTTTGTTGCAGAGAAGTTGGACCTGACATGAAGGCCGAGAGGCGGCAATGAATTTTTCTCACGGGCGCCGTCGATGGATGTAGGAGGAAAAAACCTCAGCACTCCAAGGAATTTGGATGTATGTTGCAATTTCTGTAAGGGCGTTTTGGTAAGTGAATGTGTGTACTTGATATGTGGCCCTTGACCTATCCGTAAAAAAGTACGAATTTGAAAGGGGCCAAGAGGTGATATGCTATGTGAGCTTACCAATGTGGCAATTTCTTCATACTTACATGGTCTACGAGAGATCGATTGTGACGAGTCATGCCGGGCGGTTTCGCGGCAGGTAGCATCCGCTGGATTGTTCGAGTTTGGGGCAATAATGCTTGCCTGATTGGTTGTTGTGCCTTGTTGTTTTCAGGTATTGTGTCGCTGACGGCAAAAGACTGACTGTTGCCGATGCTCCATCTATGTTCATGATACCCACCGACTTGGTGGAACACAAGGTTTCAAGACAATAATAATTTAGTTAGGGCATTTGATGTTCTGCCAAATACTCACCAGGCAGACAGACTAAAGTAATGATTTTTTGCTGGATTTTTTCATGGCAAGCCAAGCACAATCCAGATCCTAATTAGAGACCCTACGGATCCTAAGAGTAATGATTTACTGTGTGGCCTGTCGATCTACTGTCTGTTCATTGCTCTCGGGAATATTTTGATTCTCACAAATCAATCAGTTAGGTGGACTGGGTCACGAGTCATGAGATCTGTGTCTACACTTGCTTCATTAGTTTGAAAATGTTGACCATTAATCTGGACTGGCACTAGAGTATGAGTTTAAGTCATGGTCACTGTTGCTAAAGAATGTACTTAATTTTCATCATTTTAACCTTCAATAAGGAAAATGATATCATCAACCGCCAAGAAAATCAACAAATTTGACATCAGAACCATATGAGCCACTTGCAACTAAATAGAAAAGAAAGCACATCATTTGGCACGTGGGCTTATTCAGTTGCATTACTCACTATATATGGAGAAACAAATGAAGAATCAACTGTCATTTGCTTCTGCACTCCATATGCTGCTGCCTTTATTCTCCTACACAAGGCTGGTGGAATCTGCTGCTCTCCCTCCTCTTCTAATTGGATATGGCAAAATGATTGTTCATGCACACCACAATATGCTTTAACAAGAAGAAACCAAAGGGACGGAACATTCTTGGTAAAAAAGAGGAACCAAGAATTGGATTTGGGACAAATTGCAGGGTGCCACCAAGGATGGGCATGGATGAGCACCGAAAAGTTAGTTAGACCTCAATCCGTAGAGGTGATTGTCCACTGAAAGTCCTAATTATTGTAGACTGATGCCACCCGTTATGTGGTATCAAGTGGTTAATTTCTAGTTTGCGGTCGACCAAGATCTTGATCGGTAATCCAATGTAAATAAGAGTATCTGTTGTGGAGATCGTACCATTGCATTTTCCATGATGGAGATTTCTTTTCATATTCCATGCAGCACGAATTGGATCGAATTTTGGGTAGGGATCGCCTGTGCCAAACAAGAAAAGGCTGGAGTAATATTCTGCAAAAGAGAAGTTGTCCCATATTTTAAACAGTGCAGTGCTTTCCGAGCTCTTCTTAAGCTAATTTAATACACAAACTTTTGCAGTTATTCTAAAAAAGTATTTTAAGCCCCAGCATAAAGCACACTTTGTTGATATGTACTATCAAAGCTTGTGACCACCAATAAAATTATGGAACCACTAGTAGGATACAGA
The DNA here is from genome assembly GCF_002575655.3 of Aegilops tauschii subsp. strangulata. NCBI lineage: Eukaryota > Viridiplantae > Streptophyta > Magnoliopsida > Poales > Poaceae > Aegilops > Aegilops tauschii. The sequence goes on from NC_053037.3 coordinate 21,103,173, forward strand.
TGATCACTGTTCTTATATATGATCTACTATAGTTATGATAGTTTGTAATGAAAAGTTATGTTATAGACCCGTACATCTCCAAGCTCACATGCCAAAGCAAAATAACTTCTTTACAAAAAGCACCCATCGAATTAAGCACTTGTGTACATGCTCTAAGAATGATTGTTATTGGCACAGGCGTTCACAGGATATATATTATTCGGTTGCTGAATAAAGCTTGATCATCAATCTTAACAATCTCCAAGTTACCTTTTGTTTTTCTCGTACAAGACCTCGATCATAAATCCTGTGAAAATAGGATCATTTCCATGGGAGATCTAGCAATTGAATTTCTTATGATGGAATTTTCTTGTATGTACTACACAGGAGAATATGGATCAGACTCTGGCTAGTGATTGCCCGGGTGGCCGGACCGAACTATGGAAAGTTGTAAAATCCTGAAAAAGAGAAGTTGTTTCTTCAACATAGCTAGTGCTTTTTTAGCCGTTTCCCAGTTAATTATACTTGAGGAGTAAATGTATAATGCTTTACATCATCAGGGCAACTGCGGCCTGCTATTCCAAGCTGAGAAGAAGAGATCGATACGGATTGAAGATCTTAGTTGTTGAGCTAGAGGCAAAAGGCAGCAGATCCCTGAAATCTCTGCTTTACAACATGAGGGCAACCGCTGCCTGCTCTGTGATTCTGTGTTATGCTAATCTTGCTGAAAAGCATTCCTTAGTGTTGTTAAATATGCTTCTATCGCACGCACACCGGAAAAAGCTACGCGCTTCCGTGTGTGTATTTTCGTTTCAAGAAAGCGGTCTTCGCTTCTTAGGTAGAACTGCACTGAGCATCCCAATGTGTGTGTTTAGCCAGAAGCCACATAATGCCATTTCAGGAAGCATGATTAACACTCTAACAGCAGTAAAAACATCTAGACTGTGGGCGGTCATCCGCCTTTCACTTTTTCCACAAATCCGTAATGGCTAAACACGGGGAAAGAGGCTGAAGGAATAAGTTGGAAGAAAGTCGATTAAATTTCAGACTCTGCTACTGGACCAGCACAGTATATTATGCATACAAAAAATGATATGCCATCAATCATCTAAAAAAATGGTAACAGAAATATGATTCATGGGCAGATGTGCACTTTCCTTTTCTAAGAACTAAAATTGCGGCTCTTAACATGATAGAGTTGCGAAAAGCAAACTGGAAAAGAAAGGGAGGTAGTGTCCTTTCTGTTTCAGGAACATCTTTAAGAAAGAACTTCTAACAACATGATAGTGAGTTATCCATTATGTATAGTAGTGAGTTGTGTTACCTACATCTGTCACTTTATTATCTAATTTGCCGGCAGAAACTTTGTGTATCTGGGGTATCTGGCTGCTTTAACATCGCCTTGTTGTCCAACTTCCAATGCATCAATATGGGCGGCTTTCTCGCGCATCCCCGTGACATAAGACGTTTGTTATCGACTATGTCACACCAGTGACGAAATATAATGGGTGAACAGTTGTCCTTTTGTGAAACCTGTCAGTTAAACGATTTATTGCAATTTGCAAATATGCTGATTCAGTGCAAGATCTTGCTGAGCTCTGTTCCTAGCAGCAACGAGAAAAACATCTGTGCTGCTCTCCCAAGACTTGTTTGGCAAGTGAGCAGTGCTTTCTTTCACATAGTAGCAATAGTAGAAATGGAGACATATCTGAGATTTAACAGTGCTTTCTTTCACTAGATTATATATGATACAAGGCAAAAGCACCCACTGCTGAAGTACAAGCAACTACACAAACAGACTGGTGAAAGTAAAACCATCTACCATCAAAAGCTTCCTGGAGCTGCTGGACCTTCTCCCTGCCGCACGAAACATGGAGGCTCTGTGTCAAAATCCACGGCCTCCGGTTCCTCACACACAGTTTTCCAGGCGCCTTTCAACAGATCGGAAGACGACTGCCCAAAACCCAAACAGAAATTGAGGAGGAAAAAGACAGAGCAGAAACAGAGGCAGTAGTAGTGTTTAGGGGAGGAAGGGAGGGAGGGAGGACTTGATGAACTGCCATGGCCGTGCTATAGCTAATCCTAACGACTGGCCATCTGGTACCTTGCGAGAGTGGCGGTAGTGGTTGGGTACTGGTGGCAATCCATGCCAGCGTGCTCCCTATGATCAGCCGCAGCCTCATGGGGGCGCGGCGTGTATGTGTATGCGCCGTTGCCGGCGTCGTCGCCGACCTTGTTTTGCCATGCGGGAAGCTTCTGCGGCGTCTCGCTGCCAGCCTTGTCTTGCCAGTCGGCGTACCCGCCCTGGCCGGCAGCGTCGCCGTGGTCGGCTTTTGGCCGGCCTTCGCGGACGACGACGGTGGGCGGCTGCTGGTACGCCGGCGACGACCAGTTGGCGTTCCCTCTGCTGCGGCCGTAGTCGTCCCGTCTGCGGCCGCCGAAGCACGAGCCGAACTCCAGGCACATTCTTTCTTGGTGGCGAGTAGTGAGGTGGCCGACTCGGCGCCGGGTGCTTCTTCGAACTACTCTAGCTGGGAGGTGGGAGCTACTGGTAGTGGGAAGCAGCACTATCCTGGAAGTAGCTGCTGGGGGTATCAGTGCAGTGGTGGTGTTGATGGCCCTGAAACTGACAGTGTTGGTGTGGTGGGTGATATATATTCGGGGCCGAGAAGAGAGCTCGTGCTGGACGCGACGTGTGCGTAGCAAGCCAAGCGAGGCGAAAGCTCCGTATGAAAAGAGGGGGGTTTAGGTCCCGATCGATCAGGCCCATCGTCGACGCGTCTCACGTTTGACACGTCTTCTAACACACGGACGTCGTTGTTTAGGTCCCGACCGATCAGGTCCGTCCAACACCATCTGATGCGTGTCCCACAGACCGCCCCACTTGTCTGGAGGACAACTTCGACATTTGACTAGATATATAAAAAAACATCTTCAACCTTCGTCAAGAAAAGAGCATCTTCTATCGGACTCCTCAAATTCAGCCCCGTTGTTAGTCTGGCCCACCTTAGACCCGATAAAACCCCATCCTTAACCCACTTCGGCCTCCTTTGGTTTCTAGAAATTCTATAGGATATGATTTGCAAAGGAAAAACTCCGACGAAGCCCTTTGGTTTATAGGAATGAATTCCTATTCCTATATAGGTATGAATAGGAATCAATCCTTCACATTTTGGAGAAAAAAAAAACATTAGCCTAGACTTGATGAAAAATTTATATCCTATGCACCAAACGACATCTCTTTCTCTATAGGAATTGAGATGCATGTCATCTCACTTCCTATGATTTTCCTATTCCTATAAAAATCCTATCCTATGAACCAAAGGAGGTCTTTACTCTATTTGCTCCGCCACTCTATGCTCCTCCCTCTCTGGCCATGTCGACCTTTGGGTCGGAGTCTGCCTGCTTCAGATTTGACGCCAACGTGAATTGGGAGTTCATTGCATGCTTGGATGACGATGAGTTTGCCCTCCGTCTCTCACTTTGCCAGTCTTGGCGTCGGTGTATTAAAAATGAGTGTTTATACCCTGACTATAGTGCACAGACAGTAGGAGCCTTCCCAACGGCAAGAGTTTGTCGGAGGATGGCTCTTACCAACACTCAAGACTTGGTAATCAAACCATGAAGAAGACCTCGAGGCAGGTCATAGAGAAGTACTAAAGAAGTAGTAAAGATCAAGACTCAAGTCACCGGCAAGCTTCAGGCCGGCAGGCTTTGGACCGGCAACCTCAAGAACGACAAGCTCATCCCCATCGCTCCACTGTGGCAACAGACAAGAGCTTGCCGACAGGCGTCGAGCGGGCATGTGGTTATGTGAAGCTTGTCGGGACACATGGCGGCCCATCGCTGAAGAAGTAGCTTTATTGACACCCATCCAAGTGGCATTGTCGATAGAATAGAAGGTAGCTGAGCGAGCGGTACAGGTGGAGATGGACGACCTTGCCGGCATTCTCCCTCAGCATGACACCTAATGGAGCATCTAAGTTAGGTATTTGGAACTATAGCCACTATCTGCCTTTGTAATTACGATTTTGCCACTGTGGTAGCCCTTCATCTATAAAAAGAGGCCCATGACAACCTTTACAAGGGTCGACACGCTGCCCAATTGCACTAATTAGCTGCACTTCCCGAGAACTTTGCCGGCAAGCTCGTGCTCTCTTGTAACTTGGGTACTTTTATCATATAGTTTCACCAAAGCAGGAGTTGTGTTTCACACTTCACAGCGGCCCTAACCTAAATAATTCTCTGTGTGTTTGCTTGCTGGATCTGCTCTTTGTGCATTGTGATTCTCACAGCCAAACCACCAAGGGGCCTTGCTGGTCCTAAAGATTGTTGTATGTCAAGTGGTCGAGACTTGGCTTGAGACCCGAGCTATACCGTCAGCGGGCCAGCGCGGATGCAATAGTACGGCGTCTTCACCGCCTCACCGCCACATCAGTGTGAGTTCAGCAACCGCGACGCGTCCACCGACAACTCAAGGCACCCGCGCACTGCAGCACGGCCATGCTGGCTCGAGCTGCTTCGCTCCGTCCCCGTCGGACCAGCGCTAGGTTCTTATCCACCACACACCATTGTTGACTTTGGCAACGTCGTCCCCGTTGGCATGTGGCGGCTACAGGAGTCGAGGCACAACGGGCTCGTTGTTAGTTGGAGAAGGCGCACCGTGACTCTACTCCGGTGGTGCTGGTGCTGTCGGACTCCGACAAAGACCCGGTCATCTGTGGCATCAATTAGCGGTCCCTCACCACCACCAATGAGTCATACGTGCACCGCTGCCGGAAGATCAACACCGAAGGTCCTCGCTCGGCATTGGGTAATCGCGTTGCGACGCTAATAAGACGGTGCTGGTTTTCGATGGATCTATTTGGATCCAGTTTTCGTTCTTCTTCGTTCATGTGGTTACAAGTTTGATCTTTGCGACCTACGACTCTCTTCAACGACGAGGGTTGCTGCCCTAGTGCGCCGATTCTTTAGTCCTTTGGCTCACTCCAGTATTTGTAGTCGTCGGTCTATGGATCTGGTTGTAATTTTTACCTCTAGGCTTCCTTGTACTGCCATGATTGATTATGAATTGATCGAAAAGTTTTCTAGAAAATGCTTTTAAAGCCTGCACCATACAACTTTGCATTACCTGTCTTGCTTAGTGTGCTTTTGCCAAATTGCCAAGATCGAGCGGCAATCCTAGCTTCAAGGCTCGGATAGTGAGGTGATGTGATTTTCCGGGTGGTGCTCCGCAGGGTCAACCGTGCGAACCGGCGGAACCGGACGTTGGCACGCAACGAGTCGTGGCGCGGGCGGTGCTGCGGGACGGCAGAGAATCGATCCTATGGTCCTACCGGAGGCAAGCAAGGCACGCGGGACAAAGGATGATTGCCGTTGACTGGGGCATGCGCTCTCGGCCGGTTGTGGTTAGGTCGTGTTGGAATGTTGGACGAGCTGGTCTTACTGTGTTTTCAAGCTGTCGACATACGCGGCGCACATGGGGATAGCGACGACGTTAGACTCTTCACTGGTTCGCTTATCCGTGGCCGCATATTTTTTTTTCGCGAATTACGCAAAGCTTGCATATCTTTTCATTGATAGAAGAAGTTGAAATGTGAACATAGGGGGAGGGGTACATCGCATGACAGAACCAAACATGGCATACACATGGTGTCCGGAGTAGAGAGACATGGGTTGCTCGGCCCAAACAGAAGCTACAACACAGCGCTAAACTACCCTATCCAAGCGAAACAACCCAAACAAGATGATGCCCCGAAACTCAAAATCTAGTGCCAAACACGCCACGAGCAAGCAAGACGATGCCTTCATGAGGGGGAACGACGTCATGACGTCGCCGTCGTCCGGTCCAAGGAACTGGACCTGGGGTTTCCCCCGAAGCTCGAGCAGGGAATGGAGAAAAGGCCGTGGCAGTGCCTCCAGGATGGTGACGGCACCCGCAGGTGTCGCCGCTGCCAGCATCAGCAAACCATGCATGGATTTTGCCCTGGCCAATGTCCGAATAATCCCATGGCCGCCAGGATAGAATCCAAAGATGAGAACATGTCATAAGCTGGGGCCGCCATTGCTTGAAGGGGAGCCATGCCCACTGCCGAAGTGGCAATGGGAGCCGCCGGAAGTGCGAGCATTGGTTCTGTTGAAGGAGGGGCGACGCAAGGTGTGGCTGTCAGGGATGAAGAGACGGCGACAAGGCGTAGAGAACCAGCACACGGGAGGCGACAACAGCCGGCATGACGACGAGCCAAGAGTTGGAGATACGCAGATCTGGAACGACAAGGCTGAAGCTGCCAAAATGCCGATGCCCGACAAGCCGAGGAAGCCGGAAAAGAGCGTAGCTTCAAGAGCGCCAGGGTCGGAACCGCCAAAACGTGGACGAGCCCAATAAGCCGGAAAGAACGCAGCTTGTGGGACGCCGGGGTCGAAGCCACTACGGGAGCGCCGGCAAGCTGGACACCAGAAAATGCGGGTCCACGCCTACCGGGCCACAATAGCAACGGCCCGATCCACCGCGTGCAGGCCATCACGCCGTCGAGGAAAAGAAGATCCGCACCACCACCAAGCAGAGCGGCTGCAGGCCCGCGTGAGCCCAGCTTGGGGTCGCCTGCAGCACCAGCGCACGGAGCATCCATCGGCGCACGGCCACAGCCATCAGCGCACGCGCCGGAGAAAGGAGGTGCACCATGCTCGCCCACAGCCGGCCCCCGCCCGCGCGCCAGATGAAGACGCAGCACACACCGGCAGTGCGCCCACGCGCTGGATCTCTCCGTCGTGGCCCCCATGGCCAAAACCGCCGCTCTCGTGCGCATAGCTAGGGAGGGAAGGACGCCGCCAGGGACATGATTGCCAGCCAGAGAGGGGAGGCGCCGCCGCGAGAGAAGAAGGCCGCCGCCGTGGAACCCGCCCCGCACCGTCGGAAGGCCATGGCCCCGCATCTCGACGCCACAGGAGCAAGAACGCCCCGCCGCCACCATCCTTGGAGACACGCGAACTTCGCCGGTGTCCCCTCCGGCGGCGGCGGCGGGAGGGGGGGGAGGTGATCTAGCAAAGTGTGTTCACGACATAATTCCTATGCTTGTATAGATGAATAAAGGATGTTTGGCCGCATAATTTCTTTTACGGATTTGCTATTTTACAGTTGAGCGTTTTTTCAATTCGTTATCATTCCTATCTCTGCCCGTCCGTTCTCGCACGCACATTCAGGCTAGGAGGTGTGTTTTTCGGTTCGTTTTGTTTTGACAATTTTGACCTCGGGACGAAATCATTTCACAGAATGAACTGTGTGTGAAACTATTTCACTCCCCTGACCTTTTTGTGTAGCGCCCGCCACGCCGGCGCCACATCCTACTGTGCATCGCCTAGCTCGGCGGCGTTGCACTCCTGTCCACCGTGGCAGCCCCTGGGCCCGCACCCAGCAGTGCAGCGCCTCCGGGCTAGGCGCCACACATGTAATGTGCAGCGCCTACGAGCTAGGCGCTGCACTGTGACTTATCCAGCCACTTGGCTAGGCCCCCCTCCCCCACCCCCCCACACCACACACTCTCTCACTCTCTCCCCGAGCTTTGCCCCCTCTCCCACTCTCTCCCCCTCTCAAATCTTCTTCCAAATCTTGCAAATTTGAAGAATTTGTCCGTGGATTTCGAAGTCAAACCCTCCCTCAAGGCAATATTCTCCGATCCCCTTGTTTTGATCTAAGTAAAGTTCTCCCATTGCTCATTTGTTGCTAGTTTGGGGAAACCCTAGTTTTGTTTGGATCTAGAGATTTGCATGGAGATGTGAGATTTTTGTTTGCCAATTTCTATGATTGGGCTTTGTTAGTATGCTAGGGTTATTCTTATGGGTGTTCTTATGTTGGTGCTAGGGTTAGGTTTAGGGCTAGGGTTATGGTTAGGGTTATGGTTATGGTTAGGGTTAGGGTTATGGTTAGGTTTAGGGTTGTTGTTTCATATATATATTAGGGTTTGTATTCCGTGTTAATCCTTGGATTAGTACTCATGGAAGCAATGTTACCTTGTGTTCTTTGAATGCTTATAGGGATGGGAAGAACATGTTTGTTTGTTCATCATGGGGAAAAAGACGCCTTTTTGAAAGGCAATAAAGAACCGGACCCGGATGAGCTTGACATGGTGTTTGATACTGGTCCTAGCTATGCGGAGCTCTTGCAACAAGTTAGGAAAGATTTGAATTGGATGGACGCTAGTGATATCATTGAGTTGGAGGGAAGGCATAATGTTGGTTTTGGAATGCACATCCGTTGGAAGACAATGCGTGTCAACTCGGAGCAACGTTGGGTTGCATACAAGGAGACGGTGGCCGAATCACTAGACAAGGCTCTTGAGTTATTTGCAACCAAGAAGGTTGATTCAAGTTTGCATTTGGACTTGAACCGGAACCCCTCCCCTTTGGTTGCTAGTAGCCCCCCACCCTTGAAGCGAGATGAAATTGTTGAACCTCTTTTGACCCAAGAAGTGAGGCCAACATTGAGCCCGTATACAAACAACCAAGATGAATCTTTGCAAGAGGACAATGATGAGTATGTGGACGATGACAATGAAGTTGATCTCCATGACAACAATGTGGGTGATCTCGACAAATATCATTTGCAAGAGACAATGGACCACTCCATCCCTTTTTCCCGTGCATATGCATCGGACTCGGATGACGATGGTCCCGATGAACAAGTTGATGCGGAGGGGTTCACGGTGAAGGAGGCCGAAACTTTTGAGAAGGTATTTGGTCGGGATCATCGGACTACATTGTTCAAGGATGTTAGTCTCGCGGATGAAGCCGTGGTAGATGGTGGCCAATGTGTACCTCTTGGGGTTAGGCCAAGCTCTCACCGTGATTTGGTAGACGACAAGAACCGGATTGCTAAAGGTTCTAAGTTCGACAACTTGTTGGAATTGAAGATGTGGCTCGACAACTACTCGGTTACGCATTATCGTCCACACAAGGTGGTGAACTCGGACATCAATGTGCGCTACACGGTTGCATGTGCATGTGAAGATGAAAAGGAGGTCCAACTTGGACTTACAAGAGGCCGTGGTGGTGGTAGAGCTCGTGGAAAGAAGGTCCAACTTGGAATTACAAGAGGCCGTGGCGGTTGTCCGTGGATTGTGCGTGCAAGACCATGGAAAGGAGGTCTAACTTGGCATGTAGTGAGTTGTGTGCCAACTCACATGTGCCAAGGCAAAAGGGTGGATGGCAAGATTGTGTCCCAAGACCACAAACAACTCACGTCCGAGTTCATCGCTTACAGGCGCTCCAACTCAATATCCACACTTCCAACAATGAGCGTCCAACATGTCATTGACCTTGTGAAAGCCATCTTTCATTACAAGGTGAAATACGGCAAGGCATGGAAGGCGAAGCAAGCCACATTTAAGATGTTGTATGGTACATGGGAGGAAGCATACAACCGAATCCCTAGGTTGTTGTTAGCCATGGCCGCTACAAACCCGGGCATGGTTCATGTGGTCGAGCCTCATGGGCACCAAACAACGGTTCATGAAGGAAGGAAAGTCAGAGTATTTGGCCGTGCTTTTTGGGCGTTCGAGCAATGTGTGAGGGCTTTCGAACATTGTAGGCCGGTCATCGCAATTGATGGCACGTTCTTGACCGGACAATACAAGGGCACCTTGTTGGTTGCGATAGCAAGTGATGCCAATAACCGGGTGTTGCCATTGGCATTTGCTTTGGTTGAGGTGGAAAAAATGACAACTGGGAGTGGTTTCTGCATCTTTTGAGGACGAAGGTGTTACCCGCTCAAAGGAAAATTTGTGTCATATCGGATCGGAATCAAGGAATTCTTAATGCCGTGGTTGCGCCTAGGTGCTGTGGCTCTCTGGATAGCTAAAAAATTCACTAAGTCCAAGTCCAAGTGCCTCAAACTGGAGGCCTACCTTCTGTTGCTGTCTGCATAGCTACAGACCTGTGCAGCGCCTAGCCTAGAGGCGCCACACTCTACAGTGCAGCGCCTGGCCGCTAGGCGTTGCACAGTACAGTGTGGCGCCTTCAGCCTAGGCGCTGCACAAACACTTAGCGAATTTTTTGCCTCAAACTGGAGGCCTACCTTCTGTGGCTCTCTGGATAGCTATCGACCTGTGCAGCACCTAGCACGGAGGCGCCACACTCTACTGTGCAGCGCCTGGCAGCTAGGCGTTGCACAGTATAGTGTGCCGCCTCCAGGCTAGGCGCTGCACAGGTCTGTAGCTATGCAGACAACAACAGAAGGTATGGCAAGTTACAGACCTGTGCAACGCCTAGCCTGGAGGCGCCACACTCTACTGTGCAACGCCTGCCGGCTAGGCGTTGCACAGTAGAGTGTGGCGCCTCCAGGCTAGGCGCTGCACAGGTCTGTAGCTATCCAGACAGCAACAGAAGGTATGGCAAGTTACAGACCTGTGCAACGCCTAGCCTGGAGGCGCCACACTCTACTGTGCAGCGCCTTGCAGCTAGGCGTTGCACCGTATAGTGTGGCGCCCCCGAGCTAGGCGCTGCACAAACACTTAGCAAATTTTTTGCCTCAAACTGGAGGCCTACCTTCTGTGGCTCTCTGGATAGCTACAGAACTGGGCAGCGCCTAGCCTGGAGGCGCCACACTCTACTGTGCAACGCTTAGCCGGCAGGCGCTGCACTGTAGAGTGTGGCGCCTCCAGGCTAGGCGCTGCACAGGTCTGTAGCTATCCAGACAGCAACAGAAGGTATGGCAAGTTACAGACCTGTGCAGCGCCTAGCCTGGAGGCGCCACACTCTACTGTGCAGCGCCTGGCAGCTAGGCGTTGCACAGTATAGTGTGGCGCCCCAGAGCTAGGCGCTGCACAAACACTTAGCAATTTTTTTGCCTCAAACTGGAGGCCTACCTTCTGTGCCTCCTCCCCCCTCTACTGGGTCATTTTTAGCCACAGTTCAACAATTTGTATAACAAACATTAAGGTTCAAAAAGGGTTCACCACAGACATCATTTCTTAGAAAGGACCATCACAATAAGTTCAAGTTTAACATAGAGCTACCACCACTCCAAGTTCAACGACATAACAAATTCCACATTACTAATAGGTACCACCACTCCAAGTTCAACGACATAACAAATTCCACATTACTAATAGGTACGACCACTCCAAGTTCAACGACATAACAAATTCCACTCTAAGTTCAACATTATAAAAAAATGACGATGACTAGTGCTTTCCATGCTTGCTGGCTCCTCCCCCCTCTTGACGCTTATCTTCTTCACCTTCCTAGGAAGAGGAACCTGCTCCGGCTCCGGTTCGTCCACGTCATCCAAATAGTCATCCAAAGCCGCCATCCACGAGGTGCCGACCGTCCTTTTGCCTCTTTGGCCTCTTTGGGTGAAGTCTTCAGGTGTGTACTTGTTGATTCCCGTCCTAGGCTTCAACTCGTATGCAGACCGAGCCTGGTACCTCCCCACGGTCATATCATCAGCAACCTATGCATCAACAGAAGATATGGAAAGACCGTGTGTGAGGATATAGTTAGCAATGCATCAACAAATGGATATATATCGTCGTGACATACCTCTTGGGTAACCACACCCACGTCCTCATCCTCGAAAGGTTCACCATGGCCCTGCCCCGAAGCGGGATCTGATGGTGTCGCCGACCTAGACCGTTCTGGTGATACATACTCGGGGTCACGACAACCGAAAAGGTTTGATAGCCGCCTTAACTTTTGGCCCTGGCGCTGCAACATGTACAATTGAATGAGACATGGAAGGTAGCAACAAATGTTAAGTGCTAGTTTGAAGGAGATGTGAACCTTAATGAATGCTCGAAGTGCACCTTCCCCATCGCTTTTGCCAGCCGGGGTTGTTTCTAGAATAGTCTCGGTCTCATCAGCTGCTTTCTTGATCTGGGCACGCTATGAACAGAAACGGTATCAAAGTGTTAGGCAAGCGAAGATGTGAATAGTGCGAATGGAAAAGCAAAAAGGGCTAACCACAAAGTTCATCATTGGAGCTGAAGGGATCACTGAGTTGCCTTTCTTGACTAATGCGTTGTACTGGTGCTGGGCTACCTCATCAAAAACGGTGGGTTCTTCCAGAATCTCCTCAGCATACGCCGGCCGGCATACCTCCACGCGGGTACTTGCAAGAAACCATGTGAGATAGTTGTTGAACGCGATCGGGCAGTGCTCACGAAGCTGGGCTCGTTTTCCAGCCCTTGCTTGCTCCACACTAAGAGCGAACTGCACGACATACTTGCTGTGATGCTTGGCCCAATCCTTGATCTTCCGCTGCTTTTTTCTATCCAACCTGCAAGTTAGAAACAGAATTATAGCATCATCGAAACCGTCGAGAAGCTGCTAAGTGCTCAAGGTTAATTATATCTTACGCGTGTAGCAACTTGTCCGTGTCCTCACACTCCGGCGGGTGTGGCTGGAACAAACCAAACTGGCGGAACACCCGATGTGGCAGGTGAAGCTCAACCGCCCAGTTGCATATCAGTGGGCACCGCATATGCCAGAGATCCCTATCCCTAGTGCACATCGGATTCAGCCTGAACTCCATAGGGTTACCAAAACTCTCTCCTTTTCCATACGGCTCCCATTCCACCTGCAAAATGGGATTGAATGCAAAATTGATATCGAGTTACGATACAAGCATGATAATCACTTATGCAATGTCGGTTCACCTGCTCAGGCGTGATCGCGTCCAGCTTGCTCTTGTACAACTTGTACATTACCGAGGGATCATCCGTCGTCTCATTTAACACATCCCACTTGTAAGCCCAAGTGGGGAGCCGTAGTGGGTCGTCTTTATCGTCCCAATCCTCGTACTTCACGGTCTTCGGTCGTCCAACCGGCAAACGCTCCCAGCTCCATATGGAAAGTGCGAGCAGACAACGACCAATACCTCCAGTGTGCCTATAACAGGCTTCGTCCAACTGCACATAAAAGAGAACATGGTCAAATTTGCCGCAAGAGCGCATTGATAATGTATCAATGAAGTGAAAAGGAAACGACTTCATACCTGTCGATACAAGTAAGCCAGTGTCGCCGAACCCCAACTCCATTTGCTATCGAAGACGGTCAACGCCTTCAGCCACATCCATGGAGCATTCTTGCCTGTGCCATCAGCAAACATTGTCCTGGATATCACGTACCACATGTAGACACGAGCATATGTCTTCACCATGTCCTCATTAGCATCCTTAGGGCAATGACTGAAGTTCGATGATATCCACGTGAAAGTAGCGCCCACTGCGACTCTTTCCTTCTTCTTATCTTCTGTTCTGGTTCCCGAGGCTCCGGAGGAACCATACCGATAAGGGCACGCATATGCGCGCGCCACCCATCAGAATCGGTGTTCATACATAAAGGATTGCCATTGATAGGAAGACCGGTGATCATAGCAATATCCTGCAGCGTCACGGTCATCTCCCCGGTCCGAAGATGGAAAGTGTGTGTCTCCGGCCTCCAATGATCAATAAGCGCGGTGAGTGCTGCAGCATTGTTGGGTGGCGTCGACCGGTGGACCAACTGAATGAAAGGGAGAAGTCCTGCCTCCCTTACATACGGTGTGTACCGCTCATCATAGCGCATCCATCCAAGGCTGATCCCGTGAGACCGAAGCTTCAGAGGTGCAAGCTCCTACAAACAAACAAATCATAACATTACATATGGGGCATTTGTGTTTGAAAAAAGATACGAAATTCATAACACCGGCCACTTTCAGTATTACCCGCTGCTGCACCGACATAGCGTACGACCGGTGTTGTTTGTCCCAATGATCACCGAGAAGCCAAACCATCCTAACAATTTCAACAAAGCATTCTTGTCAACACGATTATCTTTTCAATTCAAAAAAACTAAAGTAGGCCTACTACATGCAAGATTCAAAGCATATGTATCCAAAGCATTTTTCTCAATACGAGTATAATTCAAAGCATATGTATCCAAAACTAAACTAGGCCTACTTCATACAAATAACTTTTCCATAGAAATAACATGTCAATCTATATATCCAAACATATCTTTTCAATAAAATAAAATACACTAGGGTTCCACAAATCAAACAAACAAGGGTTGTAATACATGCAAATTTCTAATACATGCAAGATTCATATCAAATCAAATCAAACAAGGATTCTCCAAATCTTTGAAATACCATATTTTGTATGGATAGAAAGAAGGGGATCGGAGGAGAGTACCTTCTAGGATGGATTGGTGAAGAAATGCACGGACCAAATCGTCGGATCTGAAGGATTTGGGAGAGGGGATTGAGAGGGGGAGAGGAGAAAGCCGCTAGGCGCTGTTCTGTAACTCCTGGAACGAATGGGTGGGGTGGGGGGAGGGGGAGCGGGCGGCTGGCATCTAAGTCACAGTGCAACGCCTAAGGGCTAGGCGCTGCACATTACATGTGTGGCGCCTACCTCGTAGGCGCTGCACTGCTGGGTCCGGGGCCCAGGGCTGCCACGGTGGACTGGAGTGTAACGCCCCAGAGCTAGGCGCTGCACCGTTGCGTGTGGCGCCGGCGTGGCGGGCGCTGCACAAAAAGGTCAGGGGAGTGAAATAATTTCACGGGCAGTTCATTCTGTGAATTGATTTCGTTTCGAGGTCAAAATTGTCAAATTTGCCTTTTGTTTCGGGGCGCGGTTTTGTTTCTGTCCCAGCCCGTTATCACCGCCCGACCCGGCATCGATTGCTTTTTATTTCTATTTTGGGGTGTCGTTTCCCCTTTTCATTTGGGAAGAGAGAGAAAGAGAGAGGAACAGGCGCTCATGCAGCGGAGAGAAGATGTGATTCTATCTGTTCATGTCGATTCCAAGTTTCCCCACTGCTCGATCTTGATTTCTCCTCCCTTTCTCTTCGATCCATGGCTGCCGCTGTTGGTTACTCTCATCTTTCTCCCTCCCCCATCTGATTTTGGCTTGTTTATGCCTATCTAGCTTCCAAATCTAGGTGAGTTTTTTGTTAGGGTTCATCATTGGTGTATGTTGCTGCCCTTTTGTTGTAGGTTTTGTTGCTCTTTGTAATTTTAGCTGTTGGTTCTGGATACTGGCATGCTTACTCCGCCATTGCTCCCCCTCTGCTCGCCTAGGATCGATGTATCATTTCTTCTGTTAGTGCTAGGTCATCTGGTGTAGGCGCTGGTAGCTGGCTCGATTTTGTAGGTTGGTTTACATCTAGGTCATCAGATGGATGTTTATGTGGTTAGGGTTGGTGATTTGTGCTGGTAGGTGGCCTCTGTTTTGGTCTTGTTGCTCTTGCTGTTCCTGTTACCTCTTGAATGTTTGTTGTAGATTTATGGCTTTTGGTAGGTTAGATGTAGGTGTTAGTTTCCTTGGTTTAGGGTTTTCTCGGTGCATCATATTTACTGAGTTAGCTTTGCTTTTGCACGATTAGTATGTTTTTCTGGTGCATTTCCTTGGTTTTATTTCACTGTAATCCCATGTGTTCTAGTCCTGTAGGTGTTCCTCTATGTACTAGCACTGCAGTTTCCCTGATTTTGTCAGTGTTAGATCATCTCACCGAATTTCTGTGTGCTAGCTCTGTAGTGGTGATGTATTAGAGTGTAAGCGTAGGAATTACAGTGTAATCTAGCCCATAATTACAGTGTAATTTAGCCCATAATTTCAGTGTATTATACTCCCAGAGTTATAGTGTAATTTAGCCCATAATTACAGTGTATTATACTCCCAGAATTACAGTGTAATTTAGCCCAGAATTTCAGTGTAATGTCCATGCTTCCTTTTTGTAATTGCAGTGTAGTTTACCCTAGAATTGAAGTGTAATTTAGCCTGGAATTTTTAAGTGTAATCCCAGTGCTTCATTTTTGTATTTACAGTGTAATTTTTACCAGAATTACAGTTTAACCCTTATGCTTCATTTATTTAAGTGCAGTGTAATCTTCCCCAGAATCACAGTGTAATTTTTTTCTAGAATTTCAGTGTAATTTTCATACTTAACCTCTGTATTTCTTGATATTGGAGCTTCATTCATGTTCAGTTTTGCTTGAATTACAGTGGATTATTCATTCCTTCACTGCCCGTGTGTACTAGCAGTGTAATATACCCCAGATTTTCACTGCATTTTGTATGCTTCAGGACTGTAATTGTTGCATAGTTACACTGTATTATTTCAAAGTTTTACACTGTAATTGTTGTAGGGTTTTCATTTTTTGTCAGATATAATATGTTCAAATGCTTCATCATTTTAATACACGCCAGATTTTCTCTGTAACTTGTATCCTTCAGAACTGTAATTGTTATATGCTTCAGATAGATTACATTGGCTTTTCGTCTGGTCTTACACTGTAGTATACCATAGTTTTACACTATAATTTGTATGGTTCGGCATTGTATTTGTTGTAGGTATTTTGTGAGGTAGATTACAGTGGATTTAACCTTTGAATTGGAAGGCTTACACTATAATTTACTGCAGATTTACACTGTAATTTGAATGCTTCAACACTGTAATTGTTGTAGGGCTTACAACGTATTTGTCAGATAAATCACAGTTGATTTACCTCTGATTTTGTAGTGTAATTAGCATGCTTTTAGGACTGCAATTAATGTAGTTTCTTGCCTTTTATTTTCTTCTTTTCTTGTGCTAGCGTGTCTCTGTTGCAGTAGTATTGAGCGAGGTCCTGTTTTAGGTTGATGATTGTTTTGGTGTTCTTTCTTGATTTGTCTAGTTGATAGTGTTGCATTAGCTGTTCATGTGTATTCTTTAATGAAGTGTATGAAGATTTGTTCTACTATTTTACTTCTTTTCTTTTTCCTCCTTAATCTATTCTGCTTATAGGTTTAGTTTAATGAACAGGCTACGGAAAGTCTCTCATTAGGATGTTCGGTTAGTATCATCTCTTGAGAATGTAGATTCTGTGGGTGAACCTATCGTGCCTAACGACTTTGCGGAAGGTGGTCCTTATCCTATGTCTATGGTAGTTATTTCTTTCTTCTTATCTAGCTTTATTTTACTGTTCTTAGTTATTGAGATTGTTTTATTTAATTTTAGTCTGTTGACTTTTTAATTTTTTTGCAGGAACTATCTGATGATAAGGAGGGTTTGAAAAATCTCTTTTGGAGTTCTATCTGAATCAAGTGTGTTTTTCTTTTCTTGTACTATTTTGATTTTGTTTTGGGTATTTTCTTTGGGTGACCCTTGTGTTTTTGTCATTTCAGAAAGTAAAATGCTTGAAGAGGAAATTATCATCTGCTTCCATGTTCATAGGCCCATCTCCTGAGTGTGCCTGCAAGCAAAAGGGCAATTTATTTTCTATAGTTGTACTTTTCCCAGATTGGTAGCTCTGTGGTATTTGAATTTTGCCTTTACCTTGAATATAATTTCGGAATGTTTAAGCGCAGTGAAAGAAAATGTGTCCTGCAACATATTTGTTGTGAGTTATTATTATTATTTATGTATTTAGAATGTTCCTATAGTGTCTTGCAGCATATCCCGAAACAAATGTGTAACCACATTTAGAATGAGTTCTTCCTGTGACAATCTCAGTAGATCCTCTTCAGTTACTATCTTTATCATGCTCCTCATCTTGCATATTTGAACAAAAAATGTCAGTGTCAACGTAATATTGAGCAACAAACCGTTTAGATATAGATGAATTTTGCTTGGTACTTAAACCGTTGTACATTTGTGCATTTTTGCCGCCAATAGTTGGGGTATTCCCTATGTATCCTCGGAACTGACACTGTAAATTATAGTGAAGTAGCTCTGAAGTTTCATTGTAATTTATTGGGTTTTTACAGCATAATTTCATCACTGCAAATCCCTGCATAATTTCATTCTAATTCCTTGTGTATTTTATCTGTATTTTTTGAGGGTATTGCACTGTAAGCACTTTCACTGTAATTCTTGGGTATTACAGTGTAAGCCATGGGTACTTGCTGACTTGCTGTGTAATTCCTATTTGTATGTATACTATATTTAATATAGGTTTTACAATGTAATTCTTGCTCACTTGCACCGTAATTACAAGCTTTGGATTCTTGGGTTTCACACTGTAATTCCTGCTCACTTACAATGTAATTTAGTGTAAGCTCATCAGTTTTTACAAGTGTAATTCCTTGTGTGCTTGCTGTGTAATTACTGTGTATGTACTACGTAATTTATAGGGGGATTTACACTGTAAATCTTGATCACTTTCAGTGTAAGTCTTGGGTATTTTTGTCATCCGTTTTCACTGGCATTGTCATTAGTTTCTGCTACTGAATGTTTCTGAAAATTGCCCCAGATTTTACATTGGAACTACCTGAATATTTTAGAGCAATTTCCACGTTCATGTCACTATAACTTCTGCATGTAGCATGCGAAGGCTATGTAATTTCCCAGGTTTACAATTGCTGTTGATCTGTGTCTTGTATTTACACTGTTTTTACCCGCTTACATTGAAACTACGGCAGAATTTCAGTGCAATTGCTACATGTAGCTTGGAAAGTTCATGTAATTTCCCAGATTTACAGTTTGTTGTTGATCTGTCTCTTTTGTAGATGAAGAAACTTCCTCCTGATTTGTTCATGCAAGAGGTGAAGAGAGTGAAGGGGGTGAACAATTGGAGTAGGAGTGTTGCTGACCTGTGGATCGTCCTATTTCAATTGGAGGAGAGTTGTCTCCAGGCGAACCGGGTCAGAGATTAGCCAGAACCGTTTTATTTCAAATATAAAACATACAATTGTCGTGGTGGAGGGTTTTGGACGCACAGGTGTCAGCTGTTTATTTGTCCGGAAATTTGAATGTTCTCGAATTGAAAAACAGTCAAATGCTAAATAGACAATCCCTTCTTTTATCCTTCCAATCAGAAGGGAAAAGTTTTCTCCACAAGTAAATATAAATATATTAAAGAATTGCGTGGGAAATTAATTTTCTATGGCGTAAGCTTTTAATAATGTTATCATCACCGCATCAAAATGATACGTTCAATAAAATGTTTCAATATCTCGTCTCTGCATTCCAAAGACGCACACGACCCAAACATGTGAAGTTGAAAATATACATCGTTGGGAAAAAGTTTACAGAAATATGGAAACACTTAAAGTGCCATTGCATGTGACTTCAATTTGAGCGCCATCACGGGCATCATGTCGCCACCACATCCTCTAGGCCACACATGCTAATACGCCCTAGCCGAATATATAATTTATGAAGTAATCTTCATCATGCTATTTCTTAGTCTTTATTCCTCATTTTATTTTTTATTGGGCCAACCTATGGATAAAGTGTCAGAAATGCCAGTTGCATGTCCTATGTTTATGTTGATAACTCATCAATCTTTGGTATATAGCTTATCTCTATGTAATTTACAATTTTGCCAAAGATTGCCTTTACTTGCTGTGATAAAAAGGGTTTCCCCGCTTTATATTATAAAGCAACCATCACTTACATCCAAGCAACCGATACAAACACACGTCACACACATACCCAAGGCAAGGTACAAGAATGCCAGGCACCGACACACAACCTCAACGACTATCAAGACCTACTCACTAGTAGAAAAAGGGCCATTTGTCCCGGTTCGTAAGGCCCATTTGTCCCGGTTGGGGAACCGGGACTAAAGGGTCGGTACTAAAGCCCTATACCTTTAGTCCCGGTTCTTATACCAACCGGGACAGATGGGGCTCCACGTGGCCGCTGCGGCTTGCCTTGGCAGGGGGGCCTTTTGTCCCGGTTGGTAGCACCAACCGGGACCAATAAGCTACCATGCGTCAGCAGTTCAGGGGCTAGGGTATAGTTTTTTTTTCTGAAGGGGGGGGGGGGGGTTTGGGGGTTTTTGGGGGTTTTGTATGGTTAATTTAGGTGTTTCATATATTGTGTTAGGTAGCTAATTAATTAATAGAGAGAAGTGTCCTCTCTTATCTCCGTGCTTGATCGACGCTACGTACTATACGTATAGAGAGGCCCTCGACACGCTAGCTAGTAAGCAAATGAAGGAAACCATTAAGTACAGAAGTTCGTCATGAACATATGATACAGAGAGAAGTGATATCGACCTCTCCTTCTCCGAGAGATTGGGCGAACAACAAGTTTTCGTATATCTATCCGACCCTACTGGCTACATATATACAATATAAGATCTCTTAGAATCCCCTAACATCTGAACTCAACTTCCACATGGTATTCTCCGGCTTTATTGATGACGTGATCAAGAAAGAATCCCGCCAATTCCTCTTTAATTGCTTTCATGCGATCTTGTGGTAGGAGTTCATCCCGCATCTGCCACGTCTAATTTGAAGAAGGGAGTTAATACATATATATAAATGAAACTCAACAGAAATGATGGTGTAATAATGTTTACGCACTTCATATTGTCTTTTAGAGTAGCCCCGCTTATTTTTGCAAGTCGCGTTGTAGATGAACTCGCACACGTAGTATCCACAGTAATCATTCCCGGGTTCCTGCCACAAGCACTTTACGAGAAATAGAGGTCAATCAAACTGATAATGGAGCATTATAAATGGCATTGATGAAAGTAACTAGAATCAACGGGATCGAGATGCGTGAAACTAGCTAGCTAGTAGTACTTACTTTCTGGTATGTAAATCGTAGCTCCCCCGGCAGTCCGGGAGCTTGTGCGGTGAATACTTTCCAAACCCTGCGAGACAAAGAAAACAAATACTTGATGTCAGGAAATGAACAAAGTTGCTGATATGGTGCGATAATGATCGATTGAACTTACTTCTTGAGCATTTTAGTCATGTCCGCATATTCCTCGGGATCTGTTTGTCTCGAGTCTAAGACGGTTACAAGTCCCTGCTCAAGCTTAATCTCTAGGAGAATATAGTGGAAGCTGCGCACGCATGCATAACTCATCAATTACATTACTATAACCTCGAGTAATATGGGAAAACGAATATGCACAAGACAGTAACACTCACTTGAAGTTGTAAGGAAAGAGTATTTTATCTTTGTTTTGATTTTGAAGCAACGATTTGAGCAAGTTGACCTCGGTGTCTTTGGCATGAAATTTAACCATAAATTCATCTAAGAGATTTGTGTTAATGAACCCAATATCATAGATTTCTGCTTTTCTGCATTCGACGATCTTCAATCTGCATAATATAATGAGGATAATTATATATACATTCAATGAAAGAGCTGAGCTATATATAGTTAATGACAGAAAAAGTACTTACAGACAGTAGCAAGTGACCGTTAATTTATCTAGAGCCTTTTGATTGAAAAACTGGAAGAACTCCTCAAATGGAAGAGTCAACAGTTCAATTCCAACGAGGTCGTGCTCCTCTTTAACTCTCAGCGTCAAAGTATCCTTCCCCCAGACTCTCTGCTGGTTTTCATGTACCAATCATGGAATCTTCGCATCGTCGTTGTTAGAGGAGTTCCATCTTTGATGAGAGGCTTCCCGTAATGGTACTTGTGTTCGTCCACCTCCATTGTATCATAATGTACATCGTCGGGCAGGTAATCTCCAAGATTGGTACGTACCGGGCAAAATCTCCGGATGATTAGCGACGATATCTCTAGATACCTTGAGCGGGGGGCACGATTGGTTCGCTTGTTCGCCAAGCTGGGCAATTTTTTCCCAGCTCGTCGTTCTGCTAACCTTCGATCACTGATAGTACTTCCCGATCGCTCCGCTTCGATATATGACCTTTCAATAATGCGCTCATAGTTGTTTTTCGGCGGAGACGGTGGTGGTTTCTTCAGGGCATCGATAGTGCGCCTTGCTTTCACCGGATCTATCTTCTCCTCCGGAGGTGGATGTTTCTTAGCCCTTTGCGTTTCAAAGAAGTCCCTCACTTGGGCTTCACAGATCTTTGCGTTTTCCTCCTTGGTCATCTCGTATGGTAACCTCTCTAGAGGCTTGAGAGATGGACTGAATCTGTATTGCCTCCCGGCTCTGGCTGTACTGCTAGACGCCGGAGCAGATGGAGCGACTGCGGCTGTCTTCTTTCCTTGCTTACGAGGCGGAGGAGAAGGACTACGACGCGCCGGAGTAGCCGGAGCGGCGGCGGCGGCTCTCTTCCTCCCTTGCTGATGAGGCGGACAAGGAGGCGGGCTGCTCGGGCACGCCGGCGCAGGCGGAGAAGGAGGCGGAGTGCCGCCACGCGCCGGAGAAGGAGGTAGAGTGCCCTGATCACTCGCCGGAGGAGGAGGCGGAGTGCCCTGACTCGCCGGAGGAGGAGGAGGAGGAGGCAGAGGCGTCCAGTTAGGAAGGTTGATGAACTCCTTCCGCCATAGGCATGGAGTCTTTAGAGCAGAACCCAACCGAATCTCCCCTTCACCGGTAGGGTGGTCAAGCTCGAGCTCCTGAAATCCCTCCGTTATTTCGTCCACCGTCACCCTAGCATATCTTCTGGAATTGGACCCCAGTGAAAAGTTGCGCCGGGTTCAGGAGGTCGAACAGAGACGACAGCCGCCTTGACTTTGAAGTTCTGCCATTGCGTCATAAGGTGGCAATGTTGAGACTCCGTGATAGCATCCACGGGGTAGCTAGCAGGAGCCGTGAAGACAGGCTCCAGCTGAAGTAGCTCGGTGGAAGCCACGCTACTTCTCCGCTGAGATGGCGGGGTAGCTTCAGGGGTCGCTTCAGCAGGTCGCTTGCTGTGAACTACTTCTCGTTCCTCTAGCGCTTGTACCCTTGCGTGCAGCTTCTACAGTGGGGTATGCTCCACTTTCCTCCTCCTCTCCTGGCATTTGTAACCGCCTGCTTCCGGAAACCCAGCCTTCCACGAAACGGAGCCTAGCTTGCCTCGTGTCCGTCCAGGGTGCTCAGGATTCCCGAGAGCCATTGTGAGCTCGTCGTTCTCTCTGTCTGGAACGAACATCCCTTCCCGCGCTGTGGCGATATAGTCATGAAGCTTCGTGACGGGTATTCGTAGTTGCTCGTTCGTCCAAACGCACTTCCCTGTTACAGGGTCCAAGGTTCCGCCAACCCCGAAGAACCAAGTCCTTGAACGGTCTGGCCAATTCAATGTCTTTGGTTCGACCCCTTTATCAAGCAGGTCAATCTCAGCCTTGGCCCACAACGGCCGGGCTTTGAGGTAGGCACCTGACCCCGTGCGATGGTGATACTCCTTCTTCGCAGCATTTATCTTGTTTGTCGCTGACATCTTCTTACTCTTGTCCGATGTCTTGTGGGTCACAAATGCGTCCCAGTGATCTCTGATCTTCTCATACCGGCCGGTGAATTCTGGTGTCTTTTCTTCGTCGACAAACTTTGTTTTCAGCTCATTCTTCCACCTCCTGAATAGATCTGCCATCTTCTTAAGAGCATGAGACTTGACCAATGGCTCTATAATAGCTGGCTTCTCCGGATCCTCCTCTGGCGGTAGGATGAAATTTGCCTTCAGCACGCTCCAAAGATCATCTTTCTGCCTATTGTTGACATAAGATACCTCAGGGTCTGCGTTCTTAGGCTTATACCATTGCTGGATGCTGATCAAAATCATGTCCCTAACAAGAACCCCGCACTGAGCAGAAAATGCTTCCTTGGTTCGGATGGGTTCAATCAGTTGGCCATCGTGCGCGATTGCTGTGATCGTGAACCTTTCATCCGAGCGCAACTTTTTCTTCGGGCCTTGTCTCTTTACCGAAGTTGTGCTTGATCCGGAGGGCTAGAAAAAAGAACAAAGATGAGAGTTAATATGTGTACATACCAAAACAATGAATGCATAAATTAGCTAGTCAGCACAGTCTTAATTAATATATATACCTGGCCGGACTTTGTTCGGTCACCGGAGCCGTCATCATGGTCTCCTTCTTCCACCGGCATTCGGTCACCGGAGCCATCATAATCATGTCCTTCCTCCTCCATTGTTCGATAACCGTAGCCTGCTTCACCCTCTCCTTCCAGACCATCGGTTTCGTTGAGATACGACATGACATCACCTCCGGCTGCGATTATGTCCCCCAACACCTGTTCTGCTTCCTCGTCTCGGCCGTGCTCCATAGTTTCTGCAAATATTACAACATGGAAATTATTATACAAACATGACAGATGGATATATTAGTGGCAAACGTAGACCTAGCTAGCTAATCACAAAAAGGAATCATATTAGTGGCCTCGACGCTTCTCTAGGGTTTGGGGTGGCCTCGGCAACGCTTCAAGGGTTCGGGGTGGCCTCGACGACAATGCTCTTTTAACTTGGTAAATTTGGGTGGCCTCGGCAGCGCTTCTAGGGTTTGGATCAACTTGTGCACATTGCCAGACCCTCGACCCTCGACCGCTCGGCGATCCACGACCCTCTACGTACCCTATTTCCCGACCCTTGACCCCCTCATGTCACGTTTGTCTAGTGTCAAAGGATTCAACAAAACCATGTCTTCGTCATTAGGCGAAAGTAACAGGCGCATGATGGTATGAAGTTCTGCAAAGTTGTTCTGGAACAGAGTCCCAGATAGGATACTTCACTTTTTCGTACAAAGTTCAGCAAGAGCCTTCCGAATATCGCTATTTGGAAGGCCTTTGCATAACTTTGTACAAAAAGGCGAATTATCCTATCCGGGACTCCGTTCCAGAATAACTTTGCACAACTTCATACCATCATGCCCCGGTTACTTTTGGCTAATGATGAAGCCATGGATTTCTTCAATACTTTGACACTAGGCAACCTCTCGACCCCTCGGCGATCCTCGACCCTCGACCGCTCGGACGATCCACGACCCTCTACCCTATTTCCCGACCCTCGACCCCCTCATGTCACTGCTACCTCTTGAGCACTGCGTTGGTTTTCCCTTGAAGAGGAAAGGGTGATGCAGCAAAGTAGCATAAGTATTTCCCTCAGTTTTTGAGAACCAAGGTATCAATCCAGTAGGAGGCTACGCGCGAGTCCATCGGACCTGCACAATACAAATAAATCCTCGCAACCAATGCGATAAGGGGTTG
This sequence comes from Aegilops tauschii subsp. strangulata, assembly GCF_002575655.3. Taxonomy (NCBI): domain Eukaryota; kingdom Viridiplantae; phylum Streptophyta; class Magnoliopsida; order Poales; family Poaceae; genus Aegilops; species Aegilops tauschii. Next base: position 21,127,972 of record NC_053037.3, read on the forward strand.
TCAATCCCTTCACGGTCACTTACGAGAGTGAGATCTGATAGATATGATAGGATAATATTTCTGGTATTTTTGTAATAAAGATGCAAAGTAAAGCAAAATAAAGACGACACCCGAAATAGCTTGCTGTAGGGAGATTAATATGATGGAAGATAGACCCGGGGGCCATAGGTTTCACTAGTGGCTTCCCTCCAGAGCATAAGTATTTTACGGTGGGTGAACGAATTACTGTTGAGCAATTGACAGAATTGAGCATAGTTATGAGAATATCTAGGTATGATCATGTATATAGGCATCACGTCCGAGACAAGTAGACCGACTCTTGCCTGCATCTACTACTATTACTCCACTCATCGACCGCTATCCAACATGCATCTAGAGTATTAAGTTCATGAAAACAGAGTAACGCCTTAAGCAAGATGACATGATGTAGAGGGATAAATTCATGCAATATGATAAAAACCCCATCTTGTTATCCTCGATGGCAACAATACAATACGTGCCTTGCTGCCCCTACTGTCACTGGGAAAGGACACCGCAAGATTGAACCCAAAGCTAAGCACTTCTCCCATTGCAAGAAAGATCAATCTAGTAGGCCAAACCAAACTGATAATTCGAAGAGACTTGCAAAGATAACCAATCATACATAAAAGAATTCAGAGAAGATTCAAATATTGTTCATAGATAATCTTGATCATAAACCCAAAATTCATCGGTCTCAACAAACACACCGCAAAATGAAGATTACATCGAATAGATCTCCACGAGAGAGGGGGAGAACATTGTATTGAGATGCAAAAAGAGAGAAGAAGCCATCGAGCTATTAACTATGGACCCGAAGGTCTTAGGTAAACTACTCACACTTCATCGGAGAGGCTATGGTGTCGATGTAGAAGCCCTCCGTGATGGATGCCCTCTCCGACGGAGCTCCGGAACAGGCCCCAAGATGGGATCTCGTGGGTACAGAAGGTTGCGGCGGTGGAATTAGGTTTTTGGCTCCGTATCTGATCGTTTGGGGGTACGTAGGTATATATAGGAGGAAGAAGTACGTCGGTGGAGCAACGTGGGGCTCATGAGGGTGGAGGGCGCGCCTGGGGGGGGGGGGGGGCGCCCTCTACCTCGTGGCCTCCTGGAAGCTTCTCTTACGTAGGGTCCAAGTCTCCTGGATCATGTTCGTTCCAAAAATCACGTTCCCGAAGGTTTCATTCCGTTTGATATTCTTTTTCCGCGAAACTCTGAAATAGGCAAAAAACAACACTTCTGGACTGGGCCTCCGGTTAATAGGTTAGTCCCAAAAATAATATCAAAGTGTATAATAAAGCCCAATAATGTCCAAAACAGTAGATAATATAGCATGGAGCAATCCAAAATTATAGATACGTTGGAGACGTATCAAGCATCCCCAAGCTTAATTCCTGCTCGTCCTCGAGTAGGTAAATGACAAAAAAGATAATTTTTGATGTGGAGTGCTACTTGGCGTAATTTCAATGTAATTCTTCTTAACTGTGGTATGAATATTCAGATCTGAAAGATTCAAGATAAAAGTTCATATTGACATAAAAATAATAATACTTCAAGCATACTAACTAAGCAATAATGTCTTCTCAAAATAGCATGGCCAAAGAAAGTTCATCCCTACAAAATCATATAGTTTAGTCATGCTCCATTTTCGTCACACAAGAATGCTCTCATCATGCACAACCCCGATGACAAGCCAAGCAATTGTTTCATACTTTAGTAATCTCAAACCTATAAACTTTCACGCAATATATGAGCGCGAGCCATGGACATAGCACTATGGGTGGAATAGAATATGATGATGGGGGTTATGTGGAGAAGACAAAAAGGGAGAAAGTCTCACATCAACGAGGCTAATCAATGAGCTATGGATATGCCCATTGATTGATGTTAATGCAAGGAGTAGGGATTGCCATGCAACGGATGCACTAGAGCTATAAATGTATGAAAGCTCAACAAAAGAAACTAAGTGGGTGTGCATCCAACTTGCTTGCTCACGAAGACCTAGGGCACTTGAGGAGGCCCATTGTTGGAATATACAAGCCAAGTTCTATAATGAAAAATTCCCACTAGTATATGAAAGTGACAAAACAAGAGACTCTCTATCATGAAGATTATGGTGCTACTTTGAAGCACAAGTGTGGCAAAGGATAGTAGCATTGTCCCTTCTCTCTTTTTCTCTCATTTTTTTGGGCCTTCTTTCTTTTTTTATGGCCTTTCTCTTTTTTTATCGCCTTTCTCTTTTTTTTATTCCTCACTTGGGACAATGCTCTAGAAAATGATGATCATCACACTTCTATTTATTTAAAACTCAATGATTACAACTCGATACTAGAACAAAGTATGACTCTATATGAATAACTCCGGCGGTGTACCGGGATATGCAATGAACCAAGAGTGACATGTATGAAAGAATTATGAACGGTGGCTTTGCCACAAATACTATGTCAACTACATGATCATGCTAGCAATATGACAATGATGAATGTGTCATGATAAACGGAATGGTGGAAAGTTGCATGGCAATATATCTCGGAATGGCTATGGAAATGCCATAATAGGTAGGTATGGTGGCTGTTTTGAGGAAGATATAAGGAGGTTTATGTGTGAAAGAGCGTATCATATCACGGGGTTTGGATGCACCGGCAAAGTTTGCACCAACTCTCAATGTGAGAAAGGGCAATGCACGGTACCGAAGAGGCTAGCAATGATGGAAGGGTGAGAGTGCGTATAATCCATGGACTCAACATTAGTCATAAAGAACTCACATACTTATTGCAATAATCTACAAGTCATCAAAAACCAAGCATTACGCGCATGCTCCTCGGGGGATTGATTGGTCGGAAAAGACCATCGCTCGTCCCCGATCGCCACTCATAAGGAGGACAATCAAAGACCACCTCATGTTTCAAATTTGTTACATAACGTTTACCATACGTGCATGCTACGGGACTTGCAAACTTCAACACAAGCATTTCTCAAATTCACAACTACTCAACTAGCACGACTTTGATATTATTACCTCCATATCTCAAAACAATCATAAAGCATCAAACTTCTCTTAGTATTCAACACACTCATAAGAAAGTTTTTACTATTCTTGAATACCTAGCATATTAGGATTATTTAAGCAAATTATCATGCTATTTAAGACTCTCAAAATAATCTAAGTGAAGCATGAGAGATCAATAGTTTCTATAAAATAAATCCACCACCGTGCTCTAAAAGATATAAGTGAAGTACTAGAGCAAAAACTATATAACTCAAAATATATAAGTGAAGCACATAGAGTAGTCTAACAAATTCCAAATCATGTATGGCTCTCTCAAAAGGTGTGTACAGCAAGGATGATTGTGTTAAACTAAAAAGCAAAGACTCAAATCATACAAGACGCTCCAAGCAAAACACATATCATGTGGTGAATAAAAATATAGCTCCAAGTATAGTTACCGATGGAAGTAGACGAAAGAGGGGATGCCTTCCGGGGCATCCCCGAGCTTTGGCTTTTTGGTGTCCTTAGATTATCTTGGGGGTGCCATGGGAATCCCCAAGCTTAGGCTCTTGCCACTCCTTGTTCCATAATCCATCAAAATCTTTCACCCAAAACTTGAAAACTTCACAACACAAAACTCAACAGAAATCTCGTGAGCTGCGTTAGCGAAAGAAAACAAAAGACCACTTCAAGGTACTGTAATGAACTCATTCTTTATTTATATTGGTGTTAAACCTACTTTATTCCAACTTCTCTATGGTTTATAAACTATTTTACTAGCCATAGATTCATCAAAATAAGCAAACAACACACGAAAAACAGAATCTGTCAAAAACAGAACAGTCTGTAGTAATATGTAACTAACACAAACTTCTGGAACTCCAAAAAATCATCCAAAATAGGAAGACCTAGGCAATTTGTTTATTGATCATCATCAATTGGAATCAGTATTTTATCACGTTCTGGTGATTTTTAACAATTGTTTTCGTGAACAGAAAGTTTCTGGAAATTTCTGCAAGATCAAATAAATATCATCCAAGAAGATCCTATAGGTTTAACTTGGCACAAACACTAATTAACACATAAAACCACATCTAACCAGAGGCTAGAACAAAGATTTATTCCTAAACAGAAGCAAAAAAAGCAAAAAACTAAAAATAAAATTGGGTTGCCTCCCAACAAGCGCTATCGTTTAACGCCCCTAGCTAGGCATAAAAGCAAGGATAGATCTAGGTATTGCCATCTTTGGTTTTAGGGAAAAAGAGAGCAAACTTGTTATCTATGGAATTAATCTTTCTATTTTGACAAAGTACATGGCCATCAATGGTAGAAGAAAGATTAAGTATATTGCGGAAATTGGCATCTAGGCTAGCCTTTATCTCTTTGATAGATTCGTTTTGGTAAGAAAGCAAAAGAGATGTGATTTCAACTTTCTCGTTAATGGGGTGCCCAAATATAGTTTTCATATTTTCATAGGTATCTATGGGGTCCCCTTCGAGAAAACCTTCTTCAAAAATAGAATCTAAAACTTGTTTGAACGAAGCGGGCAACCCAACATAAAAGCTTTTTAAGTAGACCTCAGTTTGGTATTGAGGTACATAGCTAGCCCGGATCCTTAATAGCCTATCCCAAGCATCTTTCAAAGATTCATCGAGTAAATAACAAAATATTCCAGAATCTTCTTCATCAAAATTGCTAAGGTTTTCATTGATAACTCTGGCAGGTTTTTCCATAGCATTTTTATTTATGAGTTTAGATAAGATAGCAGGATTGTCTAAAGTGCTAAAACTTGGGAGAGGAGCCCCAACTCTTTTTGGTTCCGACATGGCAAGGTAAAAGTGAACGAAAAGAGGCAACCGGAAAAGAGAGGGCGAATAAAACGGCAAGGGTGAAGTGGGGGAGAGGAAAACGAGAGGCAAATGGCAAATAATGTAATGCGGGAGATAAGGGATTGTGATGGGTACTTGGTATGTTGACTTTTGCGTAGACCTCCCCGGCAACGGCGCCAGAAATCCTTCTTGCTACCTCTTGAGCACTGCGTTGGTTTTCCCTTGAAGAGGAATGGGTGATGCAGCAAAGTAGCGTAAGTATTTCCCTCAGTTTTTGAGAACCAAGGTATCAATCCAGTAGGAGGCTACGCGCGATTCCCTCGCACCTGCACAATACAAATAAATCCTCGCAACCAATGCGATAAGGGGTTGTCAATCCCTTAACGGTCACTTACAAGAGTGAGATCTGATAGATAGGATAGGATAATATTTTTGGTATTTTTGTAATAAAGATGCAAAGTAAAGAAAGCAAAATAAAGACGGCGCCCGAAATAGCTTGTTGTAGGGAGATTAATTTGATGGAAGATAGACCCGGGGGCCATAGGTTTCACTAGTGGCTTCCCTCAAGAGCATAAGTATTTTACGGTGGGTGAACGAATTACTGTTGAGCAATTGACATAATTGAGCATAGTTATGAGAATATCTAGGTATGATCATGTATATAGGCATCACGTCCGAGACAAGTAGACCGACTCCTGCCTGCATCTACTACTATTACTCCACTCATCGACCGCTATCCAGCATGCATCTAGAGTATTAAGTTCATGAAAATAGAGTAACGCCTTAAGCAAGATGACATGATGTAGAGGGATAAATTCATGCAATATGATAAAAACCCCATCTTGTTATCCTCGATGGCAACAATACAATACGTGCCTTGCTGCCCCTACTGTCACTGGGAAAGGACACTGCAAGATTGAACCCAAAGGAAAGCACTTCTCCCATTGCAAGAAAGATCAATCTAGTAGGCCAAACCAAACGGATAATTCGAAGAGACTTCCAAATATAACCAATCATACATAAAAGAATTCAGAGAAGATTCAAATATTGTTCATAGATAATCTTGATCATAAACCCACAATTCATCGGTCTCAACAAACACACCGCAAAAAGAAGATTACATCGAATAGATCTCCACGAGAGAGGGGGAGAACATTGTATTGAGATCCAAAAAGAGAGAAGAAGCCATCTAGCTGAAGGAAATATGCCCTAGAGGAAATAATAAAGTTATTATTTATTTCCTTATATCATGATAAATGTTTATTATTCATGCTAGAATTGTATTAACCAGGAACATAATACATGTGTGAATACATAGATGCCTGCCGAAGCTATACCCAGCAGCTACTTCGGGCTCGTGAAGTGGCTGGTCGATGCCTGCCCCGGCTTGATGTTATGAAGCGATCGGTCTGTATCAAGGGTGCGCGGATGGCCTTCGCCCCCGTCAAGATGCAGTGGGCGAAGATGAACGCCGTCAAGCTCGTGACCGAGGGACTGCCCGAGAGCAAGGAGCTCCGCACGCCCGAGCGATATTTTAGCGATGTCCTGGAGGGATCCCGCATTATAGCGGGGCAATGTGCGAAAGATGTAATCTTTGAATGAATACATGAAGGAAATATGCCCTAGAGGCAATAATAAAGTTATTATTTATTTCCTTATTTCATGATAAATGTTTATTATTCATGCTAGAATTGTATTAACCGGAAACATGATACATGTGTGAATACATAGACAAACAGAGTGTCACTAGTATGCCTCTACTTGACTAGCTCGTTGATCAAAGATGGTTATGTTTCCTAGCCATTGACATGAGTTGTCATTTGATTAACGGGAACACATCATTAGGAGAATGATGTGATTGACTTGACCCATTCCGTTAGCTTAGCACACGATCGTTTAGTATGTTGCTAATGCTTTCTTCATGACTTATACATGTTCCTATGACTATGAGATTATGCAACCCCCGTTTACCGGAGGAACACTTTGTGTGCTACCAAACGTCACAACGTAACTGGGTGATTATAAAGGTGCTCTACAAGTGTCTCCGAAGGTACTTGTTGGGTTGGTGTATTTCGATATTAGGATTTGTCACTCCGATTGTCGGAGAGGTATCTCTAGGCCCACTTGGTAATGCACATCACTTAAAGCCTTGCAAGCATTGAAACTAATGAGTTAGTTGCGGGATGATGTATTACGGAACGAGTAAAGAGACTTGCCGGTAATGAGATTGAACTAGGTATTGAGATACGGACGATCGAATCTCGGGCAAGTAACATACCGATGACAAAGGGAACAACGTATGTTGTTATGCGGTCTGACCGATAAAGATCTTCGTAGAATATGTGGGAGCCAATATGAGCATCTAGGTTCCGCTATTGGTTATTGACCGGAGACGTGTCTCGGCCATGTCTACATAGTTCTCGAACCCGTAGGGTCCGCACGCTTAACGTTTCGATGACAGTTATATTATGAGTTTATATGTCTTGATGTACCGAAAGTTGTTCGGAGTCCCGGATGTGATCACGGACATGACGAGGAGTCTCGAAATGGTCGAGACATAAAGATTGATATATTGGAAGCCTATGTTTGGATATCGGAAGTGTTCCGGGTGAAATCGGGATTTTACCAGAGTACCGGGAGGTTACAGGAACCCCCCGGCAACATAATGGGCCTTAGTGGGCCTAGGTGGAAGAGAGGAGAGGCGGCTAGGGCTGGGCCGCGCGCCCCTCCCCCCTAGTCCGAATAGGACCAGGAGAAGGGGGCGGCGCCCCCCTTCCTTCTTCTTCCTCTCCTCTTTCCCCCCTCCCAAGTCCTAATCCAACTAGGAAAAGGGGAGGAGTCCTACTCTCCTGGCGCGCCCCAAGGCTGGCCGCACCTCTCCCCCTTTGCTCCTTTATATACGGGGGCAGTGTGGCACCCCATGGACACAACAATTGATCATTGATCTCTTAGCCGTGTGCGGTGCCCCCCTCCACCATATTACACCTCGATAATATCGTACCGGTGCTTAGGCGAAGCCCTGCGTTGGTAGAACATCATCATCGTCACCACGCCGTCGTGCTGACGAAATTCTCCCTCAACACTTGGTTGGATCGGAGTTCGAGGAACGTCATCGAGCTGAACGTGTGCTGAACTCGGAGGTGCCGTGCGTTCGGTACTTGATCGGTCGGACGTGAAGATGTACGACTACATCAACCGCATTGTGTTAACGCTTCCGCTTTCGGTCTACGAGGGTACGTGGACAACACTCTCCCCTCTCGTTGCTATGCATCACCATGATCTTGCGTGTGCGTAGGAATTTTTTTGAAATTATTACGTTCCCCAACAGTGGTATCAGAGCCTGGTTTTATGCGTAGATGTCATATGCACGAGTAGAACACAAGTGAGTTGTGGGCGATATAAGTCATAATGCTTACCAGCATGTCATTCTTTGGTTCGGCGGTATTGTTGGATGAAGCGGCCCGGACCGACATTACGCGTACGCTTACGCGAGACTGGTTCTTCCGACGTGCTTTGCACAGAGGTGGCTGGCGGGTGTCAGTTTCTCCAACTTTAGTTGAACCGAGTGTGGCTAGGCCCGGTCCTTGCGAAGGTTAAAACAACACCAACTTGACAAACTATTGTTGTGGTTTTGATGCGTAGGTAAGAACGGTTCTTGCTAAGCCCGTAGCAGCCACGTAAAACTTGCAACAACAAAGTAGAGGACGTCTAACTTGTTTTTGCAGGGCATGTTGTGATGTGATATGGTCAAGACATGATGCTAAATTTTATTGTATGAGATGATCATGTTTTGTAACCGAGTTATCGGCAACTGGCAGGAGCCATATGGTTGTTGCTTTATTGTATGTAATGCAATCGCCCTGTAATGCTTTACTTTATCACTAAGCAGTAGCGATAGTCGTAGAAGCATAAGATTGGCGAGACGACAACGATGCTATGATGGAGATCAAGGTGTCGCGCCGGTGACGATGGTGATCATGACGGTGCTTCGGAGATGGAGATCACAAGCACAAGATGATGATGGCCATATCATATCACTTATATTGATTGCATGTGATGTTTATCTTTTATGCATCTTATCTTGCTTTGACTGACGGTAGCATTATAAGATGATCCCTCACTAAATTATCAAAGTATAAGTGTTCTCCCTGAGTATGCACCGTTGCGAAAGTTCTTCGTGCTGAGACACCACGTGATGATCGGGTGTGATAGGTTCTACGTTCAAATACAACGGGTGCAAAACAGTTGCACACGCGGAATACTCAGGTTAAGCTTGACGAGCCTAGCATATAACAGATATGGCCTCGGAACACGGAGACCGAAAGGTCAAGCGTGAATCATATAGTAGATATGATCAACATAGTGATGTTCACCGTTGAAACTACTCCATCTCACGTGATGATCGGACATGGTTTAGTTGATATGGATCACGTGATCACTTAGAGGATTAGAGGGATGTCTATCTAAGTGGGAGTTCTTAAGTAATATGATTAATTGAACTTAAATTTATCATGAACTTAGTACCTGATAGTATCTTGCTTGTCTATGTTGATTGTAGATAGATGGCCCGTGCTGTTGTTCCATTGAATTTTAATACGTTCCTTGAGAAAGCGAAGTTGAAAGATGATGGTAGCAATTACACGGACTGGGTCCGTAACTTGAGGAGTATCCTCATTGCTGCACAAAAGAATTACGTCCTGGAAGCACCGCTAGGTGTACCACCTGCGCCAGCAACTGCAGACATTGTGAATGCCTGGCAGTCACGTGTTGATGACTACTCGATAGTTCAGTGTGCCATGCTTTACGGCTTAGAACCGGGACTTCAACGACGTTTTGAACGTCATGGAGCATATGAGATGTTCCAGGAGTTGAAGTTAATATTTCAAGCAAATGCCCGGATTGAGAGATATGAAGTCTCCAATAAGTTCTACAGCTGCAAGATGGAGGAGAATAGTTCTGTCAGTGAGCATATACTCAAGATGTCTGGGTACTGCAATCACTTGATTCAACTGGGAGTTTATCTTCCGGATGATAGCGTCATTGACAGAATTCTCCAATCACTGCCACCAAGCTACAAGAGCTTCGTGATGAACTATAACATGCAAGGGATGGATAAGACGATTCCCGAGCTCTTCGCAATGCTAAAGGCTGCGGAGGTAGAAATCAAAAAGAGCATCAAGTGTTGATGGTCAATAAGACCACCAGTTTCAAGAAAAAGGGCAAATGGAAGAAGAAGGGGAACTTCAAGAAGAATAGCAAGCAAGTTGCTGTTCAGGAGAAGAAACCCAAGTCTGGACCTAAGCCTGAGACTGAGTGCTTCTACTGCAAGCAGACTGGTCACTGGAAGCGGAACTGCCCAAAGTATTTGGCGGATAAGAAGGATGGCAAGGTGAACAAAGGTATATGTGATATACATGTTATTGATGTGTACCTTACTAATGCTCGCAGTAGCACCTGGGTATTTGATACTGGTTCTGTTGCTAATATTTGCAACTCGAAACAGGGGCTACGGATTAAGCGAAGATTGGCTAAGGACGAGGTGATGATGCGCGTGGGAAATGGTTCCAAAGTCGATGTGCTCGTGGTCGGCACGCTACCTCTACATCTACCTTTGGGATTAGTTTTAGACCTAAATAATTGTTATTTGGTGCCAGCGTTAAGCATGAACATCATATCTGGATCTTGTTTGATGCGAGACGGTTATTCATTTAAATCAGAGAATAATGGTTGTTCTATTTATATGAGTAATATCTTTTATGGTCATGCACCCTTGAAGAGTGGTCTATTTTTGTTGAATCTCGATAGTGGTGATACACATATTCATAGTATTGAAGCCAAAAGATGCAGAGTTGATAATGATAGTGCAACTTATTTGGCACTGCCGTTTAGGTCATATCGGTGTAAAGCGCATGAAGAAACTCCATACTGATGGACTTTTGGAACCACTTGATTATGAATCACTTGGTACTTGCGAACCGTGCCTCATGGGCAAGATGACTAAGACGCCGTTCTCCAGAACTATTGAGAGAGCAACAAATTTGTTGGAAATCATACATACAGATGTATGTGGTCCGACGAATGTTGAGGCTCGTGGCGGATATCGTTATTTTCTCACCTTCACAGATGATTTAAGTAGATATGGGTATATCTACTTAATGAAACATAAGTCTGAAACATTTGAAAAGTTCTAAGAATTTCAGAGTGAAGTTGAAAATCATCGTAACAAGAAAATAAAGTTTCTATGATCTGATCGTGGAGGAGAATATTTGAGTTATGAGTTTGGTCTTCATTTGATACAATGCGGAATAGTTTCGCAACTCACGCCACCCGGAACACCACAGCGTAATGGTGTGTCCGAACGTCGTAATCGTACTCTACTAGATATGGTGCGATCTATGATGTCTCTTACTGATTTACCGCTATTGTTTGGGGTTATGCTTTAGAGACGGCCGCATTCACGTTAAATAGGGCACCATCAAAATCCGTTGAGACGACGCCTTATGAAGTGTGGTTTGGCAAGAAACCAAAGTTGTCGTTTCTTAAAGTTTGGGGCTGCGATGCTTATGTGAAAAAGCTTCAACCTGATAAGCTTGAATCGAAATCGGAGAAATGTGTCTTCATAGGATACCCAAAGGAGACTGTTGGGTACACCTTCTATCATAGATCCGAAGGCAAGACTTTTGTTGCAAAATTCGGAATTTTTCTGGAGAAGGAGTTTCTCTCGAAAGAAGTGAGTGGGAGGAAAGTGGAACTTGATGAGGTAACTATACCTGCTCCCTTATTGGAAAGTAGTTCAATGCAGAAACCAGTTTCTGCGACGCCTATACCAATTAGTGAGGAAGTTAATGACGATGATCATGGAACTTCAGATCAAGTTATTACTGAACCTCGTAGGTCAACCAGAGTAAGATCCGCACCAGAGTGGTACGATAATCCTGTTCTGGAGGTTATGTTACTAGACCATGACGAACCTACGAACTATGAAGAAGCGATGGTGAGCCCAGATTCCGCAAAATGGCTTGAAGCCACGAAATCTGAGATGGGATCCATGGATGAGAACAAAGTGTGGACTTTGGTTGACTTGCCCGATGATCGGCAAGCAATTGAGAATAAATGGATCTTCAAGAAGAAGACTGACGCTGACGGTAATGTTACTGTCTATAAAGCTCGACTTGTTGCAAAAGGTTTTCGACAAGTTCAAGGGATTGACTACGATGAGACCTTCTCACCCGTAGCGATGCTTAAGTCTGTCCGAATCATGTTAGCAATTGCCGCATTTTATGATTAAGAAATTTGGCAAATGGATGTCAAAACTGCATTCCTGAATGGATTTCTGGAAGAAGAGTTGTATATGATGCAACCGGAAGGTTTTGTCGATCCAAAGGGAGCTAACAAAGTGTGCAAGCTCCAGCGATCCATTTATGGACTGGTGGAAGCCTCTCGGAGTTGGAATAAACGCTTTGATAGTGTGATCAAAGCATTTGGTTTTGTACAGACTTTTGGAGAAGCCTGTATTTACAAGAAAGTGAGTGGGAGCTCTGTAGCATTTCTGATATTATATGTGGATGACATATTGCTGATTGGAAATGATATAGAATTTCTGGATAGCATAAAGGGATACTTGAATAAGAGTTTTTCAATGAAAGACCTCGGTGAAGCTGCGTATATATTGGGCATCAAGATCTATAGAGATAGATCAAGACGCTTAATTGGACTTTCACAAAGCACATACCTTGACAAAGTTTTGAAGAAGTTCAAAATGGATCAAGCAAAGAAAGGGTTCTTGCCTGTGTTACAAGGTGTGAAGTTGAGTAAGACTCAATGCCCGACCACTGCAGAAGATAGAGAGAAGATGAAAGATGTTCCCTATGCTTCAGCCATAGGCTCTATCATGTATGCAATGCTGTGTACCAGACCTGATGTGTGCCTTGCTATAAGTCTAGCAGGGAGGTACCAAAGTAATCCAGGAGTGGATCACTGGACAGCGGTCAAGAACATCCTGAAGTACCTGAAAAGGACTAAGGATATGTTTCTCGTTTATGGAGGTGACAAAGAGCTCATCGTAAATGGTTACGTTGATGCAAGCTTTGACACTGATCCGGACGATTCTAAATCACAAACCGGATACGTGTTTACATTGAATGGTGGAGCTGTCAGTTGGTGCAGTTCTAAACAAAGCGTTGTGGCGGGATCTACGTGTGAAGCGGAATACATAGCTGCTTCAGAAGCAGCAAATGAAGGAGTCTGGATGAAGGAGTTCATATCCGATCTAGGTGTCATACCTAGTGCATCGGGTCCAATGAAAATCTTTTGTGACAATACTGGTGCAATTGCCTTGGCGAAGGAATCCAGATTTCACAAGAGAACCAAGCACATCAAGAGACGCTTCAATTCCATCCGGGATTTAGTCCAGGTAGGAGACATAGGAATTTGCAAGATAGATACGGATCTGAATGTTGTAGACCCGTTGACTAAGCCTCTTCCACGAGCAAAACATGATCAGCACCAAGGCTCCATGGGTGTTAGAATCCTTACTGTGTAATCTAGATTATTGACTCTAGTGCAAGTGGGAGACTGAAGGAAATATGCCCTAGAGGCAATAATAAAGTTATTATTTATTTCCTTATATCATGATAAATGTTTATTATTCATGCTAGAATTGTATTAACCGGAAACATAATACATGTGTGAATACATAGACAAACAGAGTGTCACTAGTATGCCTCTACTTGACTAGCTCGTTGATCAAAGATGGTTATGTTTCCTAGCCATAGACATGAGTTGTCATTTGATTAACGGGATCACATCATTAGGAGAATGATGTGATTGACTTGACCCATTCCGTTAGCTTAGCACTCGATCGTTTAGTATGTTGCTATTGCTTTCTTCATGACTTATACATGTTCCTATGACTATGAGATTATGCAACTCCCGTTTACCGGAGAAACACTTTGTGTGCTACCAAACGTCACAACATAACTGGGTGATTATAAAGGTGCTCTACAGGTGTCTCCGAAGGTACTTGTTGGGTTGGCGTATTTCGAGATTAGGATTTGTCACTCCGATTGTCGGAGAGGTATTGGGCCCTCTCGGTAATGCATATCACTTAAGCCTTACAAGCATTGCAACTAATGAGTTTGTTGCGTGATGATGTATTACGGAACGACTAAAGAGACTTGCCGGTAACGAGATTGAACTAGGTATTGAGATACCGACGATCGAATCTCGGGCAAGTAACATACCGATGACAAAGGGAACAATGTATGTTGTTATGCAGTCTGACCGATAAAGATCTTCGTAGAATATGTGGGAGCCAATATGAGCATCCAGGTTCCGCTATTGGTTATTGACCGGAGACGTGTCTCGGTCATGTCTACATAGTTCTCGAACCCGTAGGGTCCGCACGCTTAAAGTTTCGATGACAGTTATATTATGAGTTTATATGTTTTGATGTACTGAAGGTTGTTCGGAGTCCCGGATGTGATCACGGACATGACGAGGAGTCTTGAAATGGTCGAGACATGAAGATTGATATATTGGAAGCCTATGTTTGGATATTGGAAGTGTTCCGGGTGAAATCGGAATTTTACCGGAGTACCGGGATGTTACCGGAACCCCCCCGGGGGCTTAATGGGCCATAGTGGGCCTTAGTGGAAGAGAGGAGAGGCGGCCAGGGCAGGGCCGCGCGCCCCTCCCCCCTAGTCCGAATAGGACATGGAGAGGGGGGCGGCGCCCCCCTTTCCTTCCTCTCTCCCTCCTCTTTCCCCCTCCACTCCTAGTCCAACAAGGAAAAGGGAGGGAGTCCTACTCCCGGTGGGAGTAGGACTCCTCCTGGCGCGCCCCTCCTGGCCGGCCGCACCTCTCCCCCTTGCTCCTTTATATACGGGGGCAGGGGGCACCCTAGACACACAACAATTGATTGTTTGATCTTTTAGCCATGTGCGGTGCCCCCCTCCACCATAGTCCACCTCGATAATACTGTAGCGGTGCTTAGGCGAAGCCCTGCGTCCGTAGACCATCATCATCGTCATCACGCCGTCGTGCTGACGAAACTCTCCCTCAACACTCGGCTGGATCGGAGTTCGAGGGACGTCATCGGGCTGAACGTGTGCTGAACTCGGAGGTGCCGTGCGTTTGGTACTTGATCGGTCGGATCATGAAGACGTACGACTACATCAACCGCGTTGTGCTAAAGCTTCCGCTTTCGGTCTACGAGGTACGTGGACAACACTCTCTCCTCTCGTTGCTATGCATCACCATGATCTTGCGTGTGCGTAGGAATTTTTTTGAAATTACTACGTTCCCCAACACTAGCTACTAACTATGGACCCGAAGGTCTGAGGTAAACTACTCACACTTCATCGGAGAGGCTATGGTGTTGATGTAGAAGCCCTCCGTGATGGATGCCCTCTCCGGCGGAGCTCCGGAACAGGCCCCAAGATGGGATCTCGTGGGTACAGAAGGTTGCAGCGGTGGAATTAGGTTTTTGGCTTCGTATCTGATCGTTTGGGGGTACGTAGGTATATATAGGAGGAAGAAGTACGTCGGTGGAGCAACGTGGGGCCCACGAGGGTGGAGGGCGCGCCCCCTACCTCGTGGCCTCCTGGAAGCTTCTCTTACGTAGGGTCCAAGTCTCCTGGATCATGTTCGTTCCAAAAATCACGTTCCCGAAGGTTTCATTCCGTTTGATATTCTTTTTCTGTGAAACTCTGAAATAGGCAAAAAATAGCAATTCTGGGCTGGGCCTCCAGTTGATAGGTTAGTCCCAAAAATAATATAAAAGTGTATAATAAAGCCCAATAATGTCCAAAACAGTAGATAATATAGCATGGAGCAATCAAAAATTATAGATACGTTGGAGACGTATCAGTCACGTTTGTCTAGTGTCAAAGGATTCAACAAAACCATGTCTTCATCATTAATCGAAAGTAACAGGCGCATGATGGTACGAAGTTCTGCAAAGTTGTTCTGGAACGGAGTCCCAGATAGGATAATTCGTTTTTTCGTACAAAGTTCAGCAAGAGCCTTCCGAATATCGCTATTTGGAAGGCCTTTGCTGAAATTCGTACAAAAAGGCGAATTATCCTATCCGGGACTCCGTTCCAGAATAACTTTGCACAACTTCGTGCCATCATGCCCCGGTTACTTCCGACTAATGATGAAGCCATGGATTTCTTCAATACTTTGACACTAGGCGACCTCTCGACCCCTCGGTGATCCTCGACCCTCGACCCTCGAACCCTCGGCGACCCTCGACCCCTCGGCGTTCCACGACCCTCGAACCCTAGGCCCCTGGACGACCCTCGAACCCTCGGTGACCCTCGAACCTCTACCCCAGTTCCCGACCCTCACCCCTCGAACCCTCGGCGACCCCCCCTCATGTCGAAGTCATCAGGGAGGGGGTATATCGGCCCCCCCCCTCATGTAAGAAGAGGAAAAAAATCGAAGAAGAAAAAAGAGGAGAAGAAGAAAGGAATAGAGGAGAAGATCGAAGAAAAAAAGAAGAAAAAAAAGAAGAAAAAAAGAGGAGAAGAAGAAAGGAATAGAGGAGAAGAAGAAAAAATAGAATAATTCAATTTTTTCTTCTTCTCCTCTTTTTCTTCTTCTTTTTTTCTCTTCTTATTTATTTCTCCTGTTCTTCCTCTCCTCTTCTTCTCCTTCTTCCTCCTCTTATTTTCCTTTTTCCACTCCTTATTTTTCTTCTTCTTCTTCCTTCTTCCTTCTTCCTCTTTTCTTCCTTTTCCTTATTTTACTTTTTCCTCTACACTAACCTAAAATGCAATAACCTAAAATCGATATCTACTAATTAACAACCTAAATAAAAAAATACATATATGAAAAAAACATTATATGAAAAAAACAACATATGCACAAAAAACATCATATGAACATCATATGAAAAAAACATCATATCAACATCATCACATATATGAAAAAAAAACATCGGAAGGCCATCGGACCATGGGCGGCGCGGCGGCGGCGGCGTGGCAGCGGTGGCGCGGGGCAGTGATGGCGTCAGGGCGGCGCGGGGAGGTGACGGCGACGGTGTCGGGGCGGCGCGGGGTGGTGACGGTGCGATGCGCGGGTGGCGACGGAGCAGGGCGCGGCGACGGGGGCGGCGACGACGTCGACGGGGCGAGCTCGGGCAGCCTGGCGGCGTCGTTGGGGCGGGGCAACTGCAGAGATGAAAATGAAAAACGCTAAGTGTTGCTTATATAGCAAAGCCATTGGTCCCGGTTCGTGGCACCAACCGGGACCAATGCACACCTTTAGTCCCGGTTGGTAGCACCAACCGGGACTAAAGGGGGGCATTGGTCCCGGTTGTTGCCACAAACCGGGACCAATGCACCCCTTTAGTCCCGGTTGGTTGCACCAACCGGGACCAAAGGCCTTGTGCTGCCCGCGTCAAAAGTTTAGTCCCACCTCGCTAGCTGAGAGAGCTCGAGAGTGGTTTATAAGCGCTGCTGCGCCCACCCTCTCGAGCTCCTCTCAATTGCAGGCTTTCGGGCCTAACCTGTCACTGTGTGCATGTGGGCCTACTGGGCCTGTTGCGGCCCTGAATCCTGGCCCATGATTGGGTTTCTAGTCGTATTCAGGCCGTGGTGGCCTAGCAGGTGGCACTTTTTTTTGTTTTTTGTTGCTTTATTTATTTTATTTTGTTTCTACTGACAACAAAATACTTACTATTGCTATTTTATTTTATTTTATTTTGTTTCTACTTATTTATTAAAGTTTATTTTGTTTCTACTCATTTATTTTATTTTGTCTACTTATTTATTTTATTTTGTTTCTACTTATTTATTTTATTTTGTTTCTACTTATTTATTTTATTTTCTTTTTGCTTATAATGTTTTGAACAGAAAATGCTTTGATAATTTTAGTTGCATAAATTTAATATAATTTTAGTTTCAATAATACTAGAGGTTTATAAAACTTTTTAGTTGATTCCTTTTGCTATTAGAGTTTCATTAAAGTTTTCTAGTTCATTCTTTTTTCTATTAGAGTTTCATTAAAGTTTATTTTGTTTCTACTTATTTATTTTATTTTCCTTTTTCCTTTTTTTATTGATTTTATGAAAATTCTTTTTTGCTTTTAATGTTTTGAACATGAAATACTTTGATAATTTTAGTTGCATAAATTTTATATAATTTTAGTTTCAATAATACTAGAGGTTTATAAAAGTTTTTTAGTTGATTCCTTTAGTACCGGTTCAAAGGCTGTTACAAAGGCATTTCATTTAGTACCGGTTCTAAGGCTCCCCACGATCACCTTTAGTACCGGTTCGTGGCATGAACCGGTAATAGAGTTTTTTAATTGATTCTTTCTGCAGCTGTTTTTTAGTCCCACCTCGCCAAGCGAGAGGCACTCACAGCGGTTTATAAGACCTGAGTGCAGAGACGATATGAAGGAGAGGCGCAATGCTCACCTGCACGTTTCTTAGCTTCAGGCCTTGAGGAAGTGGTGTAGACTGCACGGAGCTATCAGGGTTTCGGACGAAAACTACACATAGCTCCGTGCAGTCTACACTATTTCCTCAAGGCCTGAAGCTAAGCAACGTGCAGGTGAGCATTGCGCCTCTCTTTTATTTTGAGCATTGCACCATTCAAAGCCACATCATCAATTTTCAACCCTTTCTGACTTCATTTGTTATTTTTCATGCATTTACTGATTTTTTTTGAGCTATAAGACCCTGAAATTCAAAAGCATTTCAAATGAACTCTGAAAAGGTTGAAAGTTGGCATGGTATCATCATTTCACCGACATAGCATGTGCAAAAAAGTTGAGAGGGTTACGACAAAAACTAGAGGCACTTCGTGTATAAAACGGATAATCTCTTTCGAAGTATCAGGGTTTCATACGGAAACTCATCTGTTACAAAGGGATTTCATTTTTTGAACTTTTTTGAACTCCAGACTTTTTGTGTGTTCAAAATGCACCTTTCAAAGTCACATCATCAATTTTCAACCCTTTCTGACTTCATTTGTTATTTTTCATGCATTTACTGGTTTTTTTAGCTATAAGACCCTAAATTTCAAAAGCATTTCAAATGAACTCTGAAAGGTTGAAAGTTGGTATGGTATCATAATTTCACCCACATAGCATCTGCTAAAAAGTTGACAGGGTTACGGCAAAAATTGGATGCACTTCGTGTACAAAATGGACAATCTCTTTCGAAGTATCAGGGTTTCAGACAAAAACTCATCTGTTAAAAAAGGCATTTTATTTCTTCACATGTAACTGCAGTGATATTCTAGATCAAAGGCATCATCATAATAGTTGTGGAGAGAAAGTCTTCACTTTTTCTTCGCTTGTGTCCTTTGCTTATTGTGCCGTAACCATGGATAATCTTCATCGTTTAACAGGGTGCTTGGGTCAGCCTTGACTTTGAAGGGAGGAATTTCATGAAACTTTTCATAATCTTCAGACATGTCTGTCTTGCCCTCCACTCCCACGATGTCTCATTTTCCTGAAAGAACTATGTGGCGCTTTGGCTCATCGTATGATGTATTCTCTTCCTTATCTTTTCTTTTTCTCGGTTTGGTAGACATGTCCTTCACATAGAAAACATGCGCCACATCATTGGCTAGGACGAACTGTTCGTCAGTGTACCCAAGATTGTTCAGATCCACTGTTGTCATTCCGTACTGTGGGTCTACCTGTACCCCGCCTCCTGAAAGATTGACCCATTTGCACTTAAACAAAGGGACCTTAAAATCATGTCCGTAGTCAAGTTCCCATATGCCCACTATGTAACCATAATATGTGTCCTTTCCCCTCTTGGTTGCTACATCAAAGCGGACACCACTGTTTTGGTTGGTGCTCTTTTGATCTTGGGCGATTGTGTAAAACGTATTCCCATTTATCTCGTATCCTTTGTAAGTCAATACAGTCGAAGATGGTCCCCTGGACAACGAGTACAACTCATCACAAATAGTGTTGTCACCTCTGAGACGTGTTTCCAACCAACTGCTGAAAGTCCTGATGTGTTCACATGTAATCCAGTCGTCACACTGCTCCGGGTGTTTGGAGCGCAGACTGTTCTTGTGTTCATCGACATACGGGGTCACCAAGGTAGAGTTCTGTAGAACTGTGTAGTGTGCTTGAGACCAAGAATGCCCGTCCCTGCATATTATTGAGTCCCCTCCAAGCGTGCCTTTTCCAGTCGGTCTCCCCTCATACCGCGATTTAGGGAGACCTATCTTCTTAAGGCCAGGAATGAAGTCAACACAAAACCCAATGACATCATGTGTTTTATGGCGCATGGAGATGCTTCCTTCTGGCCTAGCGCGGTTACAAACATATTTCTTTAGAACTCCCATGAACCTCTCAAAGGGGAACATATTGTGTAGAAATATGGGGCCCAGAATGACAATCTCGTCGACTAGATGAACTAGGATGTGCGTCATGATATTGAAGAAGGATGGTGGGAACACCAGCTCGAAACTGACAAAACATTGCGCCACATCACTCCTTAGCCTTGGCATAATTTCTGGATCGATCACCTTCTGAGAGATTGCATTGAGCAATGCACATAGCTTCACAATGGCTAATCGGACGTTTTCCGGTAGAAGCCCCCTCAATGTAACCGGAAGCAGTTGCGTCATAATCACGTGGCAGTCATGAGACTTTAGGTTCTGGAACTTTTTCTCTGGCATATTTATTATTCCCTTTATATTCGACAAGAAGCCAGACAGGGCCTTCATACTGAGCAGGCATTCAAAGAAGATTTTCTTCTCTTCTTTGGTAAGAGCGTAGCTAGCAGGACCTTCATACTGCTTTGGAGGCATGCCGTCTTTTTCGTGCAAACGTTGCAGGCCCTCCTGTGCCTCTGGTGTATCTGTTGTCTTCCCATACACGCCCAAGAAGCCTAGGAGGTTCACGCAAAGGTTCTTCGTCACGTGCATCACGTCGATTGAAGAGCGGACCTCTAGGTCTTTCCAGTAGGGTAGGTCCCAAAATATAGATTTCTTCTTCCACATGGGTGCGCGTCCCTCAGTGTCATTCGGAACAGATGGTCCGCCGGGACCCTTTCCAAAGATTACGTGTAAATCATTGACCATCGCAAGTACGTGATCACCGGTACGCATGGCGGGCTTCTTCTGGTGATCTGCCTCGCCTTTGAAATGCTTGCCTTTCTTTCGACATTGATGGTTGGTCGGAAGAAATCGACGATGGCCCAGGTACACATTCTTCCTGCATTTGTCCAGGTATATACTTTCGGTGTCAGCTAAACAGTGCGTGCATGCGTGGTATCCCTTGTTTGTCTATCCTGAAAGGTTACTGAGAGCGGGCCAATCGTTGATGGTTACAAATAGCAACGCGTGCAGGTTAAATTCCTCCTGTTTGTGCTCATCCCACACACGTACACCGTTTCCATTCCACAGCTGTAAAAGTTCTTCAACTAATGGCCTTAGGTACACATCAATGTCGTTGCCGGGTTGCTTAGGGCCTTGGATGAGAACTGGCATCATAATGAACTTCCGCTTCATGCACATCCAAGGAGGAAGGTTATACATACATAGAGTCATGGGCCAGGTGTTGTGATTGCTGCTCTGCTCCCCAAAAGGATTAATGCCGTCCGCGCTTAAACCAAACCATATGTTCCTTGGGTCACCTGCAAACTCAGCCCAATACTTTCTCTCGATTTTTCTCCACTGCGACCCGTCAGCGGGTGCTCTCAACTTCCCGTCTTTCTTACGGTCCTCTCTGTGCCATCACATCAACTTGGCATGCTCTTCGTTTCTGAACAGATGTTTCAACCGTGGTATTATAGGAGCATACCACATCACCTTCGCAGGAACCCTCTTCCTGGGGGCTCGCCGTCAACATCACCAGGATCATCACGTATGATCTTATACAGCAATGCACCGCATACGGGGCATGCGTTCAAATCCTCGTACGCACAACGGTAGAGGATGCAGTCATTAGGGCATGCATGTATCTTCTGCACCTCCAATCCTAGAGGGCATACGACCTTCTTTGCTGCGTACGTACTGTCGGGAAATTCGTTATCGTTTGGAAGCTTCTTCTTCAATATTTTCAGTAGCTTCTCAAATCCTTTGTCAGGCACAGCTTTCTCTGCCTTCCACTGCAGCAATTCAAGTACGGTACCGAGCTTTGTGTTGCCATCTTCGCAATTGGGGTACAACCCTTTTCTGTGATCCTCTAACATGCGATCGAACTTCAGCTTCTCCTTTTGATTTTCGCACTGTGTCCTTGCATCAGCAATGACCCGACAGAGATCATCATCATCGGGCACATCGTCTGGTTCCTCTTGATCTTAAGCAGCTTCCCCTGTTGCATCATCACCGTATTCAGGGGGCACATAGTTGTCATCGTCCTCTTCTTCTTTGTTGTCTTCCATCATAACCCCTATTTCTCCGTGCTTCGTCCAAACATTATAGTATGGCATGAAACCCTTATAAAGTAGGTGGGTGTGAAGGATTTTCCGGTCAGAGTAAGACTTCGTATTCCCACAATTAGGGCTTGGACAACACATAAAACCATTCTGCTTGTTTGCCTCAGCCACTTCGAGAAAATTATGCGGGCCCTTAATGTACTCGGAGGTGTGTCTGTCACCGTACATCCATTGCCGGTTCATCTGCGTGCATTATATATAATTATGTGTGTCAAAAACCATTACAGATTCACATGGATAGATAAGTGACCAAATTAATAGAAGTTCATCATCACATTAAAACCAAAGTACATACATAGTTCTCATTGAACAACATATAGCTCTCCAGAGCATCTAACTAAACCTTACATTGAAACTATGTAAAACCTTTCAATGCAACAACAAATGCGATCATAATCACAACCAAGGTAACAATTGATCCAACGGCATAATGAAACCAAGCCTCGGTATGAATGGCATATTTTCTAATCTTTCTAATCTTCAACCGCATTGCATCCATCTTGATCTTGTGATCATCGACGACATCCACAACATGCAACTCCAATATCATCTTCTCTTCCTCAATTTTTTCCTTCAAGTAATTGTTTTCTTCTTGAACTAAATTTAACCTCTCGACAATAGGGTCGGTTGGAATTTCCGGTTCGCATACCTCCTAGATAAATAAAATCTATGTCACGTTGGTCGGCATAATTGTCATAAACAATAAATGAACCAAATAGTTATAAAAGATAATATATACCACATCCGAATCATAGACGGGACGAGGGACGACGGGAGCGGATACCAAAACCATTGCACTATATAATAACAAGCAATAATAAAAGTAAGAAAATTAGACAAGTATCTATCTAAAGTAAGATTTTTTTTTCAGAAAGAAGATAAGAATAAGAGGCTCACCACGGTGGTGCCGGCGACGAGATCGGCGCGGGCGATCGACGGCGGTGAAGACGGGGACGGGACGTGACGGACCGCTAAACCTAGACAAATCTCGGGGGAAATGGGGCTCGGAGGTCGAGTTTCGAGAGGAGAAAGCTTAACTAGTGTGGCTCGGGCATTTCATCGAACACCTCATGTGCATAGGAGGTCAGCTAGAGCACCACAAAGCTCTCCCCTCGCCGGCCAGAAAAAACATAGCACTGTGGAGTGCTCTGCCGCGGCGATGGGGTATATATAGCCACCTCATTGGTTCCGGTTCGTGGCTGGAACCGGGACTAAAGGCCCCCCTTCTGTCCCGGTTCTAGGCACGAACCGGGACCAATGGCTGTGGGCCAGGAGCGAGGACCATTGGTCCCGGTTCGTGCCTAGAACCGGGACAAATGTGTCTACACGAACCGGGACAAATGCCTCCCGAGGCCTGGCCGCCCCCCTGGGCGCACGAACCGGGACGTATGCCCCCCATGGGTTCCGGTTCGTGACAGAACCGGGACTAATGGGCTGGCCAGGCCCCAACCAAAGCCCTGTTTTCTACTAGTGACTTGATGTGCAAAAAGATCCGCTTAGAGCCGACGGAGACCATCACCAAGATGAGCGATTGTCCGTGAAGATGTGCGACAGACAACGCTGGACCGAGGACTCCAAGACGATGCCTCCAAGAAGGGCACGACCATGAAACGTTGCCAACGTCCGATCCGAAGATCAAGTTTTCACCTGGAGCTAGACGGGAGGAGTGGGAGCACCACGATGGAGCATGCAAGGAGGAACATGACGTCCGCGGACGCCGTCACCGTCGACCAGTGCATGGACTGGGCAAGTGATGTACTCCGGTGCTTCAACCCGTCCGCCGCATCCCCTGTCCGCCAACCACCTGCAGCCATGCCGCCCGAGCGGCCATGGTTTCTCGCCCGCCTCCGAGCCGTGCCATCCGCCCATGACCAACACGACTCCCACCGCCAGACCACCCCGAGAGCCACCAAAGGCCAGGACTTTGACCAGATCCACGTCCCCAACCACCTCTGGAACACCCTACCTCGAGAGGAACCGTGACCAGACAACGGCCGGCGGAAGGGGGAGGAGCAGGAGCGGAACACGGCCACGACCGACACCCCTGTGATGGCGACGGAGCACGTGACGGCGCACCCGACCCTCCTACCAGCCCCACCGAAACCACATGTTTCGCCCCCGAAGCCGAGGCCCGGACCAGCAAGAGAGCACTGACCACTGCCAGATGCCGAGGAGGAGAGAGGAAGGGCAGAACCGCCGCCGCCGCAGCCAAGGGAGCCCCACTAGGGAGGCCCTCCTGCGCTGAGCGCCACCGTCCAACCGCAAGGGCCCAACTGGACGGGGTAGCTCACCTCCACCGCTGCCGCGCCGCCCCCCACCACCAGATCCACGACAAGATGGGCCGCCCGCGAGCCGCAGCGCCAGAGCGGCTCCGAGGCACTGTTGCGAAGCATCCGCCGCTGACGCCACCCGCTGACCTGCACCACCACCATGCCGCATGTCGGCCAACGCCACGCCGCCATCACTGGCCCATTCCGGAGTGCCGCCGCGCTCGACATCGAGCGCTGCATCCCAGCACACGAGATTTGGCACACGCCGCATCCCCCACGCGGGGAGACAAAGGGGCCCCGCCTCCACCGGCGACCACGGGCTTCACCCGCTTGCGCCCCCAGGCGGCGGCGAGGGAGCTGAGGCGGGAGAGGAGGAGGAGGGTGGAGGCGGCGGCGCTAGGGTTTCCTCCCGGACGCTCGCGGGAGTAGGAGCGGGTTCCCGCAAGGGATCCAACTCTTGGCTTTTGCTCCCTTTACTTGCTTTGGGTACCTATGTTTTCTTGTGATCGTAGTATAAAAAGTATGGTTAATAGTACTATTTTTCTTGGTTTCGATCAAAAAGGGAACAGTACAAAAATTCACGAAGGAAACAACATATTGACGTTATAACTGTGGGTGGTTAAGTAAATAATACTGCCTGAATTTTGTAGCGCGTAGTGGAGTACACAATGGCCAGTGCTCATGATGCCGCCACTACTTATGATGCCCAATTCATCGGAACCATTGTGAAGTCAGAGTTGAATGCCATTTTAAATCAAAGGTGGAAGGGGAAATAGATTTTTTTGCATGGCTACGGGGCTCAAAATAGACTGCCAACTGTTGATGGTCTCCGTGCGCGATCATGTGAACACAATGACACCTGCTCCCTCTGTAATCATACGACTGCTGCTCATCTGATCTGTACATCATGCTTCCTAACATTCAGCGTCAACCCACGTTGCGGTTTACTTCAACAACAACCTGGTGGGTAAGTTTTGCCTACAGGCAGAAGAACAAGGCAGCTGTTGCACTCTGCTTCGTCTGGAACATCTGAAACGAACGAAACCAAGTAATCTTCCAAAATCACTCTTCAACTGTTGATATGGTGACTTCCTAGTCAGGTTTGACTTAACATACTTGGATACTTCGATGCATTCAACTGTGTAAATATGTTATTTTTCTTTTTTCTTTTGGTCCGCCTTAAGGCTTCAGACTTTTCTCTTGTAAACTCATAATATAATGCAAAGTCACAAGACCTGCCATTGGCCATAAAAAATGGACGGTCAACTACCAACCAGGAGCAGGCTATATACTAGTTTCTTTTAATAGTTGAGCTATACTAAATTTTCACTTGCTCAAATTTTTAAAGAATAATTGTGAGCCAAAAAAGAAGACATGTGGGTGTCAACCCCACAAACTCAAGAAGTAACCAAGTTTTGTGACCCTGACACGTGATATTCATTTTTCGCATGAGGACATGTTTATGTTGCTCATACTTTGTCAGTCAATGATGATGTAGACTTCCCCATGCTTCCTAGTCCTATAAAAAGAAATTCATTGGCATTTTATTGGGCTTTACGAAATACAATGTTTCGATTGATCCACCAGGAAAATTAGGGATAACTGGTCTAGATTTCGACTTCCAAGTACCATACAACATCTTTGGAGGAGATGTTGGGTGCTGGTGTCTGGGACCCTAGCGGGTGGAAGATTTTGTTTTAGGTGTGTGACGGGTGGGGAGGGGGATTGGTCATGGGAATGGGTGGATGAGATATAATCTTAAGATATTGTTTTATATGACGGGCATGGACCCGGTAGGTTATATAGAGGGGAGTCTTGGGCATAGTACAGAACTTTGTCATCATAAAAGTTCTTTGTAATAAGGTACCCGTTTAAAAGCTCTGCTTGTTGCGAGTCCTACTACTAACTATCTGGACCATCCATCAATAATGAACCATCAATGTCAGACTGTTCTGTGGTTGTGGACTTCCATGACAGACTATTCAACTACAAGGGTCCATTCACCAGCTTCACGCCACTTCAAAGTATCATCGAGCAAATTGAAGCTGATGCTAGACAGTGGGCTGTAGCAAGCTGCAGTCGCTTCTAGTTGCATTAGAGAGTTCATTTATTGGGTTGCCGTGTGGTAGTACTGGTGGTTTTGGGCCGTGTGTGGTTGTTTGTGGGTTTTATTTTTTATTTTTGCTGTACTGTGGTCGTTTACTTTTCCACCTACCTTTAATATAAATACACATGCAGTTCTTCTGGATGGTTCGAAAAAAAAGTTCATTCATCAGCTGTGTGCAAAAAATGAGTAAATAGCATAAAACACCATAATTCCGGCTAGGTTCGGAAAAACTACCACTTTTTGAAAATTTACTAAAACCTACCACTTTATCGGTATGATGTTTCAGAAAACCCAAGCTGACGAATCTTAAAGTTCCAATGTGGTTTATGACAAGCTATGCCCACTCGTCAGGGCGACGTTAGACGTCGACAGATGGCGTGCCCGCGCACAACCGTTAGGGTCCCGACCTGGTCAAAACGACCCAAGTTGGGTCACTCTCTCTTCCTCGCTCTTACTCTCTCCTTCGCTGTCCTTTATCTCTCCGAGCTCGCTCGACGACACCGACGACCATAGTCCTTGTCCCCGGTGACCATGCCGTTGTGGAAGGATGGAGATGAGAGCACTGATGAGGACATCAACATGGGCAACAACTTCATGGACATGGAGTACTTTGTAAGATTTCTCCTCTTTTATTAGTTAAGGTTAGGGTTTTTGGATTTGGGTATTTTTATTTTGAGCTTTGTTGCACCGATTCGAAGAAATCTTCCGTTGTTCTGGCTTCTAACGGATCAAGGATACCTTGGAAACCATTCCTGAGCCACTTTACTGTGGTGATGTTATAATGACGTGCCGAAGTGCATGCTGCACTAACATAGGGTGAATAAATGTGTTTCTTTTGAAGGAATTGATACTGGAAGAAGATTCCTTGGCTACTCTATGCAGGTGAGTAATCAGCAGATGAATTCGTAATGTTTCACAGTACCTAGGTAGCACATATATCTCAAATGTGAGAGTATAGTGTAGTAGGTGACATGGTGATAGTGGTATATTGGCTGCACAATTGAGAATCTGTTATCTTGGTGCTTAGTTGGTCACTGACCATGAACTTGCCAATTGACACTCTAAGTACAAGTACAATGCCTAGCACATGAAATTGATGTGTGTTTACATATGGAAATTGCAATGTAGATATTTGTTCTATATGCTTTGTGTTCCTCTTCGACAATGGCTATACACGGGGCAAGAGTTTGAAGGAAGAAGTTGGTAGAAAGTTGATTAACTTTCAGAGTGTACTATTGGACCAACACATTTATATGCATACAAAAATGAAAATGCAGCAGAAATATGATTCATGGGCAGATCTGCACTTCCCTTTCCTGAGAACTAAAACTGCGGCTGTTAACAAGATAGATTTGTGGAAAGCAAACTGAAAAAGAAAGTGAACAGCAAGAAGGTAGGGTCCTTTTTGTTCGAAGAACATTCCTTTTTTTTGTTTCAAAACTTACAACGATATAACAGAGTGAGTTGTTCATTATCTGGAAAAACAGAGTGAGTTGCAAACCTACAATCTGTCACTTTATTCTCTAATTTGTTGGCAGAAGCTTTGTCTAGGGGGTATCTGCTTTAACCTCATCTTATTGTCAAAATTCCAATGCATGCACATATGGGTGACTTTCTCGCGCATTCCGTGAAATAAGATGTGTGTTACTGATTATGTCATACCAGTGATGAAACATAATAAATGAACAGTTCTTCTTTTGGGGGAAACTGTCAGCTAAATAATACTCTACTAGTCTATATACGGTTTTAGCAGCTGGTATGTTCAGCAAATATGCTAACTCAGTGCAAGACTGCGTAGAGCTCTGTTCCAAGCAATAGATGATTTGCCAACAAGCAAAAAACATCTATCCTGCTGCCCGGTTTGTGAGGAAACTGAAAGGCGAAGACACCGCACAATGAAAACAGAGATATCTGAGATTCGGCAATGCTTTCTTTCACTTGATTATTTTTTTAGAGCATTAGGGGATTCCCCCGGTTCCATTAGCAAATGAAACCAAGTAGTCTTACATCACACTCCAAACGAGCATGTTCCAGGTTCACAACCATCATAAAAATTAGAGAAAAGTGATCGCCTTGGCCTCCAGCCAAACTACTTAAAACTTTATATTACATTAGATAAAACTCTCCTAGATTTCACTACTCTCAGGGCAGCATCTCTGAAACAACACCTTCACCAGGGCCAACGCAACCCGGCCATCTTGCTTTGTCTTTCGTGACCAGCATCAGGCTCGCCATCTTTACTTGCTCCAGGACATCACTCCTCATCTTCTTGAGCGGTTGGGTCGGTGAGCCAGGAAGCTCCAAAGGTGTAACTGGGCTTGATGTGGTCTGAACAGATTTCTTCAATGGAGCATCTTGAGGCCGGGCAGTAGCCTGGCTGCTCTCTATCCGAAGATCTCCCACCGCCCTCAGCGACAGATTGGCGAGCTTAGAGGTTTGCGAGACACCTTCAGTGTCAACCTCTCTCCCAATCACCCCACTGTCAACTGGAAGGGCGCGTCAAGGATGTTGTATATCCAGAGTGAGATTTTATGCATCCTCTCCAGCGACTCCCCTTTGTACAGTATCATCCATCTTTTGAGCGTCCTCCAGACTTGCCACCATATCTGCTTCAAGTCAGACCAGATAGCGTTATTAAACACTTGGTTATTCCTAGTTTTCCACAAGCTCCACAAGAGACAAGCCACAAAAGGATTCATAGCTGTATGTTTCTTGTTAGCCGGCCAAAACCTGGCAATGGAGAGGTAGTTTGCTCCTAAATCAACAGAAAAGAAATTTGAAATATCACTCCAGAGTTTCCTAGCAACCACACATTCGAAGAACAAGTGATCTACTGTTCCTTGCTCAGAGCAGAATACCCATTCTGGAGGTTTTTCTATCCCTCTTTTGAGCAAGTTATCCTTGGTCATCAGCTTATTGTGAGCTAGTAACCACAGGAAAACTTGTACTCTGGGCGGTACAACTATAGACCAAATAGATGGAATGTAGACAGGCTGCACCCCCCTAAAGTTTATAATAGCATAGAGAGGGCTGGAGGTATATTCCCCTTTTGATTCATATTGCCAGATCATAGCATCATCCTCATCAGAGAGAGGAGTCTCTCTAATGATTTGCTTGAGGCAGTACCAATCCTCCATCATACCACGTGTAAAAGCTCTCCTAAATGTTAGCTTGATACTCTCCCCATCCCAAACATCGGACACTGTCACACATTGTTGATGACAGATAGAATACAAATGCCAAAACTGCACAGAAAGGGGTGAGGTCCCAAACCATATATCTTCCCAGAATCTGTTTTTTCTCCAACTCCCTATTTTCCATCTATAGCCAAACTTCAAGGCTTTAGAGGCCCACATTACACCTTAACAAAATTTTGAGGGTGCCTGTGGTCTGCTAGCAAATATATTGGGGGCATTCCTAATATATTTGTTATCTATAATAGTTTTCCAGATCTTCCCATTGTCTTGAGCATATCCCTTAACCCAGCTTCCTAGCAAGCAAAGATTAACATCTTTGATGTTTGGGACACCTACGCCTCCATGCTCTTTTTTCATGCAGACCAGGTGCCAATTAGCTAGATGGAGTTTTCTGTTCCCCTCAAAATCACTCCACAGACAATGTGCCAGTTTACTATTAATTAAGTCTAGGGCCCATTTTGGGAACTTGAAGAAGGATAGACTGGAGTACTAGCTAAGCAAGCTTTTACAAGAGTAAGCCTAGCCGAATAAGATAGTAGCTTCCGCCTCCATCCAGCCATCCTTTTCAAGATTTTATCTATAAGTGGTTTGATGTCCTCTCTTCTAAGCTTATCATAATGCAATGGGATTCCCAGGTATTTTATGGGAGAAGTACCTACAGTACACCCAAAGATATCAGCAAAGGAAGCTACATCCCCATCCTCTACACCTAAAGGGATCAGCTCACTTTTAGTATAGTTAATTCTCATACCTGAGACTTTCTCAAAATAGGTTAAGATCTTCTTAAGATTAGATGCTTTGCTCTTATCATCATCCATGAATAGGATGGTATCATCTGCATACTACAAGCAGATGACCCCCCCCCCTGGGGTGAGATCAGAACCCAGCCCTTTAATTAAGTTATGAGAGGATGCTTTAACAAGCATTCTGGTCAAAACATCTACAACTAGATTAAAGAGCAGGGGTGAGGCAGGGTCCCCCTGTCTTAATCCTTTATTAGTTACAAAGAAGTTACTCTCTACTCCATTCACCTTAACACCTACTGACCCCATATGAGTGATTTGATGGATCGATTTGATCCATACATGACCAAAGTTCCTTTTTTGAAGGATTTCCATCAAGAAGTCTAAATTAACTTTATCAAAGGCCTTCTCATAATCTAGTTTAAGCACCAGGCCTGGGCTATCAGAGTGGTAAGTGGAGTGCAAGACCTCATGGGCAGTCACCACACTTTCCAGAATGAACCTCCCCTTGATGAAAGCTGACTGGTTATTAGAGGTCAGGAAATTCATAATGATAGCAAGTCTATTAGTTAGCACTTTAGTGAAGAAATTAAAAATGCAGTTCAACACACTAATTGGCCTAAACTTTTTCATGCTGGTGGCATCTTCCTCTTTTGGAATAAGAGTAATCATGGCAAAGTTAAGCCTATAAATGTCTAAATTACCAGAGTGGAAATCCTCAAACAATGCCATTACATCATGTTTAATGATTTCCCAAAATTCCTGTAGGAAGAGGAATGAGAGGCCATCAGGTCCAGGAGCACCATCAGAGTATGAACCAAATATGGCCTCTTTTACTTCTTCCTCAGTAAAAGGGGCTTGAAGGGATTCATTTTTGTCATCATAGATTTTCTCATCTGGGGAGAAGAAATCCTGACTTAGAGTGAAGCCCTGTCTATCCTCTTTTCTGAACAAATCTTTATAAAAATCAGAAGCTATTTTTGTCATCTCATTGATGACAGTTGTGGTACCATCTGGACCATCAAGAGCATGAATCAGGGTTTTTCTCCTCCTATGATTAGCTACTGCATTAGAGTACTTAGTATTCCTATCTCCTTCAAGAATCTCTCTGTCTCTGGATCTCTGTCTAGCTTTGGTCTCTTCCTTCAGCCAAATGGCCTGAAGTTCTTTAAGGATGTTCTGCATCCTGACATTCTCAACATCAAACAGATGTGTGATGACCCACAAGTATAGGGGATCAATTGTAGCTCTTTTCGATAAGTAAGAGTGTCGAACCCAACAGGGAGCAGAAGGAAATGACAAGCAGTTTTCAGTAAGGTAATGTCTGCAAGTGCTAAAATCGTAAGTAGCAGAGTAGTTTGATAGCAAGATAATTTGTAACGAGAAAGTAATGATAGTAGCAATAAGTATGCAGCAAGGTAGCCCAATCCTTTTGAGGCAAAGGACAGGCCAAAACGGTCTCTTATGATAAGCAAAACGTTCTTGAGGGTACACGGGAATTTCATGTAGTCACTTTCATCATGTTGGTTCGATTTGTGTTCGTTACTTTGATAATTTGATATGTGGGTGCACCGGTGCTTAGGTGTTGTTCTTACTTGAACAAAACTCCTACTTATGATTAACCCTCCCTCAAGCATCCTCAACTACGAGAAAAGTATTAAGAACAAAGTCTAACCATAGCACTAAACTTATGGATCCTATCGGTCCCTTACGGAATAGCGCATAAACTGGGGTTTAAGCTTCTGTCACTCTCACAACCCATCATCTATTTGCTACTCCACAATGCATTCCCTTAGGCCCAAATATGGTGAAGTGTCATGTAGTCGACATTCACATGACACCACTAAGTGAATAACAACATACATACTATCAAAATTTGGAACACATGTCAAATTCACATGATTACTTGCAACATGATTTCTCCCGTGACCTCAAGAACAAAAGTAACTACTCACAAATGATAAACATGTTCATGATCAGAGGGGTATTAAATAGCATAATGGATCTGAACATATAATCTTCCACCAAATAAACCATATAGTAATCAACTACAAGATGTAATCAACACTACTAGTCACCCACAAGCACCAATCTATGGTTCCGGTAACAAGATTGAACACAAGAGATGAACTAGGGTTTGAGATGAGATGGTGTTGTTGAAGATGTTGATGGAGATTGCCCTCCCGAAGATGGGAGAGTTGTTGTTGATGATGATGACGATTATTTCCCCCTCCGGGAGGGAAGTTCCCCCGGCGGAATCGCTCCGCCGGAGGGCAAAATTGCTCCTGCCCAAGTTCCGCCTCAATACAACGGCGCTCCATCCCGAAAGCCTTCTCCTTAATTTTTCTAGGTAAAAATGACTTATATATCAGAAGATGGACACCGGAGGTGGGCCGAGGAGGGCACAACCCACCAGGGCGCGCCTGGGCTCCTTGGTGCGCCCAGGTGGGTTGTGCCCACCAGGTGGGCCCCCTCTGGTAGTTATTTGCTCCAATAATTCTTAAATATTCCATAAAAAATCTCTGTGAAGTTTCAGCTTGTTTGGAGTTGTGCAGAATAGGTAGCCCGACGTAGCTTTTTCAGGTCCAGATTTCCAGCTGCCAGAATTCTCCCTCTTTGTGTGTACCTTGCAAATTATGAGAGAAAAGGCATTAGAATTACTCCAAAAAGCATTATTATGAATAAAAACATTATAAATAACAACAAGAAAACATGATGCAAAATGGACGTATCAACTCTCCCAAGCTTAGACCTCACTTGTCCTCAAGCGAAAACCAAAATCGAAAAACATGCCGACATGCTTTGAGAGAGAGGTGTCGATAAAAACAAAATACGGACATAGAAGCATCATGTTGATTATTATTACAGCAACAAAATTAAACATAAGACTTTTATCATAGAACTTTCATCATACCCTTCTCATGAATAAGTAGCAGTTCATCACACAATCGAAGTATAAAGAAAACCTCTATTAGAAACTAACAAACTATGTTCTCAGTCAACTTTGCAACTACAATTCATCATCTCTCTTCAGGAAGAGCCACGTGTCGGAGCCTTTAGGCAAGTCCACATACTCAACCATCATATAGTCTTCTATGATTGCTAACACTCACCGTGTACACATGAGCAAAACGTTTCAACCGGACAATCAGAAAGATAGGGGCTTACTGTTTCGCCTCCCAACATACTCACCTCAAGGGTGATGTCAACAATAATAACTCATGCTATCTATATTCAACTGGACATATGTGCCTAGATCTTTCCTCACCACATGATGCTTGCCAAAGGAGAAAAATAAAAAGGAACAGAAGGAAAACTTTGACTCTTTGCATAAAAGTAAATACATAAAAGTAAAGGATAGGCCCTTCGTAGAGGGAAGCAGAGGTTGCCATGCACTTATTTGTTTGCATGCTCAATCCCTTAGTGCAAGAGAAAGTCACATTGTATTGCCCCTTAAGATGACAACCTTTATTATGTAGTCTGTCACTTTTATTCTTTGTCATCCAAGTTCGTACAACGCTCAATTTTCTCTTACACTAAATGATCTCACATATTTAGAAGCAATTTTTATTGCCTTTTTCCACCGATGACAACTTACTTGAGGGATCTTGTTCAATCCCTAGGTAGGTATAGTGGACACTTGAAAAAGATTTGGGTTTAAGGGTTTTTGGATGCACAAGTAGTATCTCTACTTAGTGCGGAATTTTTGGGTAGCAAAGATAGGGGCAAGCATCACATGTTAAAGGATCTATGACAATATGACTTATATGTGAATATAAACAAACATAAACCATTAAGTTGTCTTCCATGTCCAACGTCAACAATTTTGGCATATAATATTTTGATGAGGGCTCACAATCACAAAAGGTTTCTAGGATAGTATATTTATATGTGGATCTTCTCTTCCCTTATTAACTCTTTCATGAGTTGCATCATTGACTAATGCTATGTTTGTCAATCTCTAATAAAATTTCCTACTTATACTTTTCCTTATGTGGTGCCATCAGCTACCATAGGATCAGTAAATGATCTTATTGATTTATTTCCTTTCTTTTATTTATTTCCTTTCTCTTTTTCTTTTCTTTATTTCTTTTCTTTATTTGC
This sequence comes from Aegilops tauschii subsp. strangulata, assembly GCF_002575655.3. Lineage (NCBI taxonomy): Eukaryota > Viridiplantae > Streptophyta > Magnoliopsida > Poales > Poaceae > Aegilops > Aegilops tauschii. The sequence continues at coordinate 21,162,648 of NC_053037.3, forward strand.
AACATGAAAGTAAAGAAAGCAAAAACTCAAACTAAACTTTATTATATAACTTGCACATGATTACAATGATAGATCACTAAGCAACCTCTCAAAGAAGAAAGGATCGAACTAAACTTTATTTCATCGAAAGCAAAAAGATTGAACTAAGATAAATAAAAGAAAAAAGATAGTGGGATGATACGATACCGGGGCACCTCCCCCAAGCTTGGCGGAAGCCAAGGGGAGTGCCCATACCCGATACTCAGTTCTCTTTTGGTGGTGAAGAAGATGGTGGTGGTGATGAAGAAGAGGTCTTGTCCTCAGATTTCCATGGCAGTGGTCCACCATCATAAGAGGAAGAGTGAGTCTCACGGGTCCTGCAACTAGCAGCCAAACTCATACCTTTAAACCTCGCCTCATATTCAAAGACTTGGTTCTGGAGGTCATAGATCTGGCTTTGGAAGAAGTTGATTTGCTCATTGAGGGTGAAGATGATGTCCTTCATGGGCTGGCCATCCACCTTGAGATCACGGGAGAGGTCCGTGATCATTAGGTGATTGGCATGGAGTCCACGCTCCACCATCCCCTTGCACCGGATGACATCTTGCTCCATAGCTTCAAGCCTAGCCTCCACGGTTCCCGTCCCCTTGGGACAGGGCACATCGCGAAGGTGAAGCACCCCCTCATGCATCTCAATGACCTGAGGGTGCTGCACCACCTCCCGCAGATATGGGTTGATGACGTTCTTGAAGAACTTGTCCTTGGAGGAGCTCGAACCAGCCATGGTAGATGGGATCCGACAGAAAACAGCAAGGGAAAAAGAGAACAGAGGATTTCTTCATGATACAGTGGTTAACAGGTTCGGGAAGTATATATAGATTTTTTATCTTGGAGGACAAGTATACCGAAGAAAAACGGAGTACGAAAGGTGTCCCAGGTGGGCACAACCCACCAGGGCGCGCTAGGCATGCCTTGCACACCCTAGTGTCTTGTGCCTACCAGGGGACGCTTCCTTGGAGTTTCTTTATTTCCAAAATTCTAAAATACTCCAAAACTGATAAAAAATATTTTTGCAGATTTTTCGGAGTCCGTTTACTTATCGTATTTCGTACCTCCTTATTTTCACGATTCTGGAGTGTTCCGGAAGGACTCTTTTATGTGTTCTTCCGGTGTCAAAGTTTGGATAATATTACTTTCAACATTAATAGGCGTACCTGAGATATAATGCTTTATTCGTTGTCCATTGACAACCTTCGGGTTAGTACCTTCGGAATTATTTATTTTGATGGCTCCAGACCAATAAACCTCCTCGATGACATATGGGCCTTCCCATTTTGAGAGGTGCTTTCCTGCAAAGAATCTAAAATGAGAGTTGTACAAAAGAACATATTCTCCGACTTTAAACTCACGCTTTTGGATTCTTTTGTCATGCCATCTTTTAACTTTCTCTTTGAATAATTTTGCATTTTCATAAGCTTGGGTTCTCCGTTCATCTAATGAACTAATATCAAATAACCACTTTTCACCAGCAAGCTTGAAATCATAGTTGAGCTCTTTAACTACCCAATATGATTTCTGTTCAAACTCAAGAGGCAAATGACAAGTTTTTCCATAAACCATTTTATAAGGAGATATACCCATAGGATTTTTATATATTGTTCTATAAGCCCAAAGTGCATCATCTAATTTCTTAGACCAATTCTTTCTGGACCTATTAACAGTCTTTTGCAAAATTAATTTTATTTCTCTATTGCTAAGTTTAACTTGACCACTAGACTGAGGATGATAGGGTGATGCAATTCTATGGTTAACATCATACTTGGCAAGCATTTTACGGAAAGCACCATGAATAAAGTGTGAACCACCACCAGTCATTAAATATCTAGGGACTCCAAACCTTGGGAAAATAACTTCCTTAAGCATTTTAATAGAGGTGTTGTGATCAGCACTACTGGTTGTAATAGCATCTACCCATTTAGTAACATGATCAACAACAACCAAAATATGTGTATACCCATTAGAGGAAGGAAAAGGTCACATGTAATCAAATCCCCAAACATCAAATGGTTCAACAGCAAGTGAATAATTCATAGGCATTTCTTGACACTTACCGATATTACCTATTCTTTGACATTCATCACAAGATGAGACGTACTTCTGGGCATCCTTGAAGAGAGTAGGCCAACAAAATCCACACTGCAATATCTTATGAGCAGTTCTATCTCCAGCAGGATGCCCTCCATAAGCCTCGGAGTGACATTTCCATAGGATTTGTCCCTGTTCATGCTCAGTTACACAACGTCTAATAATACCATCTACTCCTTCTTTATAAAGATGTGGGTCATTCCAAAAGTAATGTCTTAAATCATAGAGGAATTTTTTCTTTTGTTGGTATGTAAAGGTACGTGGTAAATATTTAGCAACAATGTAATTAGCATAGTCAGCATACCAAGGACTACTATTAGCAACATTTATTGCAGCTAATTGTTCATGAGGAAAACTATCATCAATAGGAAGTGGGTCATCAAGCACATTTTCGAGCCTAGACAAGTTATCAGCTACGGGGTTCTTAGCTCCTTTTATATCAATGATATGTAAATCAAATTCTTGTAACAAGAGAACCCAACAAATAAGTCTAGGTTTAGCATCTTTCTTTTCCATAACATATTTAATAGCAGCATGGTCTGTGTGAATAGTTACTTTGGAATCAACAATATAAGGTCTAAATTAATCACAAGCAAACACCACTGCTAAGAATTCTTTTTCAGTAGTAGCATAATTTCTTTGAGCACTGTCTAGAGTTTTACTAGCATAATGGATAACATTTAATTTCTTATCAACTCTTTGTCCTCTTTGTCCTAGAACAGCACCAACAACATAATCACTAGCATCACACATAATTTGAAAAGGCAAGTTCCAATCAGGTGGTTGAACAATAGGTGCAGAAATTAAGGTTTTCTTGAGTGTTTCAAAGGCTTCTAAACAATCATCATCAAAAACAAAAGGAATATCCTTTTGCAAAAGATTAGTAAGAGGCTTAGAAATTTTAGAAAAGTCTTTGATAAATCTCCTATAGAAACCAGCATGACCTAGGAAACTACGAATACCTTTTATATCTTTAGGCCATGGCATTTTCTCAATTGCATCAACCTTAGCTTGGTCCACTTCAATACCTCTTTGATAGATTTTATGACCCAAGACAATGCCTTCATTAACCATAAAGTGGCACATCTCCCAATTCAAGACAAGATTTGTTTGTTCACATCTCTGCAAAACTCGATCAAGATTGCTTAAACAATCATCAAAAGACTTCCCATAAACAGAGAAGTCATCAATGAAAACCTCAACAATCTTTTCACAAAAGTCTGAGAATATAGCAGTCATACATCTTTGAAAGGTAGCAGGTGCATTACATAAACCAAAAGGCATATGTCTATAAGCATAGGTTCCAAAAGGACAAGTAAAAGTGGTCTTTTCTTGATCAGGTTGAGAAACAGGTATTTGTGAAAAGCCAGAATATCCATCAAGGAAGAAAAAGTGTGTGTGCTTAGATAATCTTTCAAGCATTTGATCAATAAAAGGCAAAGGGTAATGATCTTTTCTAGTTGCTTTATTTAATTTTCTAAAATCAATTACCATTCTATAGCCTGTAATAATTCTTTGTGGAATAAGTTCATTCTTATCATTAGGAACAACAGTAATACCTCCTTTCTTAGGGAGACAATGAACAGGACTTACCCATCTACTATCAGCTATGGGATAGATTATACCAGCTTCCAGAAGTTTTAGTATTTCGGTTCTTACCACCTCTTTCATCTTCGGATTTAACCGATATTGGTGATCAACAACAGGTTTAGCATCAGGTTCCATATTAATTTTGTGGTGACATAGAGTGGGACTAATGCAGCTCGGTGCTTCCTTAGAACTTTCAATAATCTTTCTTCTTCATGTTCTGAAAGGTTAGCACTGATAATAACATGATATATTTTCTTTTCATCCAGATAAGCATATTTCAGAGTGTCTAGCAATTGTTTTAATTCAAACACATGATCACCTTTAGGTGCAGGTGGACCCCCTAGAGTTTCAATAGGAAAATTGTGTTTAAGTAGAGGACGTTGTTCAAAGAAAATCCTATCTATTTCATTTCTTTCATGCATATGTAAATCATTTTCATGGTCTAGCAAATGTTGTTCTAAAGGATCAGTGGGTGGCACAACAATAGTAGCAAGACTAATTAATTCATCTTTACTAGGCAATTCTTTTTCATGAAGTTTTCTATTAAACTTGGAAAAATTAAACTCATGAGACTCATCACCAAAGCTAACACCCACAGTTTGTTTCTTACAATCTATCTTAGCATTAACTGTGTTCAAGAAAGGTCTACCAAAGATAATGGGACAAAAGTCATCTTGTGGGGAACCAAGAACAAGAAAATCAATAAGGTATTTTATTTTCCCACACAAGACTTCAACATCTCTAACAATCCCAATTGGTGATATAGTGTCCCTATTAGCAAGTTTAATAGCAACATCTATTTCTTCTATCTTAGTAGGTGCTATGTCTTTCAGAATTTCTTGATATAAAGTGTAAGGAGTAGCACTCACACTAGCACCCATGTCACATAAACCATGATAACAGTGATCTCCTATTTTAACTGAAATGACAGGCATGCCTACAACAGGTCTATGTTTATCCCTTTTATCAGGTTTAGCAATTCTAGCAGCTTCTTCATAGAAGTAAATAACATGCCCATCAATATCTTCTTCCAAGAGATCTTTAACCATAGCACTGCTAGGTTCTACTTTAATTTGTTCATCAGGTTTGGGTGTTCTAATATAGCTTTTGTTAACCACAGTTGAAACTTTAGCAGGTTCCTTTATCCTAACAGGAAAAGGTGGTTTCTCAATATAAGCAGAAGGGACAACTGGATCAATATTATAAATTATAGTTTCTTCTTTAACAAGTACCGGTTCTTTAATTTCTTCTTTAATAGGTGGGTGATATTTAAACCACTTCTCTTTAGGGAGTTCAACATGAGTATCAAATGATTCAGAAAAAGAGGCTACTATCTCAGAGTCAAGTCCATATTTAGTGCTAAACTTTTGAAAAGCATCGGTGTCCATAAAAGATTTAAGACAATCATACTTAAGTTTAGTAACTGACTCTTTACCTTCGTCGAGTTCCCAATCTTCAGAGTTGCATTTAATTCTTTCCAAAAGATCCCACCGGAATTCAATAGTATTATTCATAAAAGAACCAGCACAAGAAGTATCAAGCATGGTTTGATCATAAAAGTTCGGAATAATAATTTCTCTTGAGAGGTCATGATTGGGGCATGAATATAACATTGATTTAAGCCTCCCCCAAGCTAGAGCGATACTTTCTCCTTCACGAGGCCAAAAATTATATACATAATTCCAATCACGATGAACTAGATGCATAGGATAATTTTTTTGGTGGAACTCCAATTTCAAACGATTCCAATTCCATGATCCAATATCATCGTATAGCTTTTACCATGCCAATGCTTTTCCCTTCAAAGATAAAGAGAAAACCGTTTTCATCTCCTCATCTCCGGGTAAACCTGCAAGCTTAAATAGTCCACAAATTTGTTACATATATCAAGTGCATATCAGGATGTTCTGTTCCATCTCCTACATAAGGATTAGCTAGCAGTTGTTCTATCATACCCGAAGGAATTTCATATTCAATATTTTCAGTAGTTGCAGTAGGTTGAGGGGTAAATAATTGTGGTTCCGGACAAGGTGAAGATACCCCGAACAAACCCCTCAAAGGATTGTTTTCCATAGTGACAAGTGACAATAAATTTCAGCACACTATATAAATGTTTCCTTACCAAATTCCACTTACCAAAGGCACTTCACTCCGCGGCAATGGCGCCAGAAAATAGCCTTGATGACCCACAAGTATAGGGGATCAATGCTAGCTCTTTTCGATAAGTAAGAGTGTCGAACCCAACGAGGAGCAGAAGGAAATGACAAGTAGTTTTCAGTAAGGTAATGTCTGCAAGTGCTAAAATTGTAAGTAGCAGAGTAGTTTGATAGCAAGATAATTTATAACGAGCAAGTAACAATAGTAGCAATAAGTATGCAGCAAGGTACCCCAATCCTTTTGAGGCAAAGTACATGACAAAATGGTCTCTTATGATAAGCAAAGCGTTCTTGAGGGTACACGGGAATTTCACCTAGTCACTTTCATCATGTTGGTTCGATTTGTGTTCGCTACTTATTTGATATGTGGGTGGACCGGTGCTTAGGTGCTATTCTTACTTGAAAAAAACTCCTACTTATGATTAACCCTCCCGCAAGCATTCGCAACTACGAGTAAAGTATTAAGAATAAATTCTAACCATAGCATTAAACTTATGGATCCAATCGGTCCCTTACGGAATAGCGCAGAAACTGGGGTTTAAGCTTCTGTCACTCTCATAACCCATCATCTATTTGCTACTCCACAATTCATTCCCTTAGGCCCAAATATGGTGAAGTGTCATGTAGTCGACGTTCACATGACACCACTATGGGAATAACAACATACATACTATCAAAATATCGAACACATATCAAATTCACATGATTACTTGCAACATGATTTCTCCCGTGACCTCAAGAACAGAAGTAACTACTCACAAATAATAAATAGTTTCATGATCAGAGGGGTATTAAATAGCATAATGGATATGAACATATAATCTTCAACCAAATAAACCATATAGCAATCAACTACAAGATGTAATCAACACTACTAGTCACCCACAAGCACCAATCTATGGTTCCGGTAAGAAGATTGAACACAAGAGATGAACTAGGGTTTGAGATGAGATGATGTTGTTGAACATGTTGATGGAGATTGCCCTCCCCAAGATGGGAGAGTTGTTGGTGATGATGATGATGATGATTTCTCCCTCCTGGAGGGAAGTTCCCCCAGCGGAATCGATCCGCCGAAGGGAAAAAGTGCTCCTGCCCAAGTTCCGCCTCGAGACGGCGGCGCTCTGTCCCGAAAACCTTCTCCTTAATTTTTCTAGGTAAAAATGACTTATATACCATAAGATGGGCACCGGAGGTGGGCCGAGGAGGGCACAACCCACTAGGGCGCGCCTGGGCTCCCTGGCACGCCGAGGAGGGCACGACCCACCAGGGCGCGCCTGGGCTCCCTGGCGCCCAGGTGGGTTGTGCCCACCTGGTGGGCCCCCTCAGGTAGTTATTTGCTCCAATAATTCTTAAATATTCCATAAAAAATCTCCGTGAAGTTTCAGCTTGTTTGGAGTTGTGCAGAATAGGTAGCCTGACATAGCTTTTTCAGGTCCAGATTTCCAGCTGCCGGAAATCTCCCTCTTAGTGTGTACCTTGAAAATTATGAGATAAAAGCATTAGAATTACTCCAAAAAGCATTATTATGGATAAAAACATTATAAATAACAGCAAGAAAACATGATGCAAACTGGACGTATCAATGTACAGTTTCAGATTTGATATCTAGCATATCAAATTCAATGGTAAGCTCATTCTGTTTTTTTCTAATGCTAGCTTCTATGTTTTTACTCCACCCTCTAGAAAATCTTCTAAACCTTCTCACCTTCTCTTGCCACACATCTATAGGTTTAGTCATCTTAACTGGAGCAGCCCAATGTCTGGCAGCAAGCTCCTTAAAATTTTGGTGTAAAAGCCACCATTTTTCAAACTTATAGCTAGATGCCCTAGGGGTGCTCCCAATGCCTGAATCCCAGAGCAGAGGAGTGTGGTCACTACCTGTTCTAGGGAGAACTTGGGATGTGCTCAAAGAAAAAATGGCATCTAGTTCTGTGGTACAAAAGATCCTATCAATTATAGACATGATAGGATCCCCTTGGTTATTAGCCCAAGTGAATTTCCTTCCTGACATCTTAATCTCTAATAAACTCCAAATCTCCACCAAGCATTAAAATTGTCAGCCCAATGGTGATTAATATTACCACTGCTTTTATCTTGCTGGTATCTAACTAGATTAAAGTCTCCCCCTATTAGAGTTGGAAGCTGATCATCCACAAATAAGCTATGCAGCTCTGAGATGAAATCATCTTTTCCTTCTTCATATGGAGAACCATAAACAACCACTATTCTAAAGAAAACACCACTAGATTTAACTCTAAGATTACATGACACCGAAAATTTGAGGGAGCTCCATTGCAGGATATCAAACATGTCTATATCTACTCCAACCAATTCACCTCTTGCTGACCCTACTGCGGGGAGGTGATGCCATTGGAAGTTTTTACTACCACTAATAGACTTCAAGAAAGAAGCTGAAAGTTCTTATTTCTTAGTTTCTTGGAAGGCAACTATACTAGCATTGGTTTTATTGAGGGTGTCCACTGTACATTTTGTTTTTCATGTGTAGTGATCCCTCTTATATTCCAGAAAAAACAATTCAACTAAACAAGACTTTCCTGGGGTGCTTGCCCCGCCCATATTTAGAGATCTTGGTCCAGATTTCACTCTGATCCTCTACACTAGAAAAGACCCTTTTAACCCTTTAGGTGTACTAGGAGACTCTATTACATTATCTGGACACTTTGACCCTACAGGTCTGTCCAAACCCTGATCTTTAACCACATCACTTCTTTTGCTAGTGTTGTTCACCATTTCATTTTCTCCTTGTCTGAGCCCTTCAGGCTCTTGAGGAGGATGATTTTTGGTTACTATGCTAGCATAGGAAGTTTTTTGCTTAGCAACCTCTATACCTACTTTCTTAGCTATAGAATTAATACTGGATCATAAAAGTTATCAAAAGGATTAGTTTTGATAGTACCTTTGAAATTTCCTCTTGGTTCTTCAAGGTTTTGCCCTGTTTTGGATCCCATGGCTATTTCCAGCATAGTCCTATCACCAATGTCCACCCTGGTGCTTCTCCTTTGTGCCTGAACATGCCCCCGTTTCTGATGGAGAGGAGCCTGTTTTGTGGCTTATGTGAGACTTGGGTTGAATACTACCTCATCTTGATCATCACTCCCCTGCATCTCACTAGTTTGATCATCAAGAATAATGTCGTTGTCTTCCTCTTCATCTTTCCCATTATCCATATCTTGTAGTAGCTTGAAACTTTCATCCAAGGAGATGGGATCTTGCAGCTGGTGGAGATAGCTCAACACATTCTGCCTGACTTGCTGTGAAGCATCTGAACTGGCACTGCTTCCTCTGTTTAGATTGGAAGGGGTTTTAGGCGACTGAATTGGAGCCTCCAGCTCCAGCCACATTGCTAATGTTGTCCTGAACTGCCTTTGGCTTACTGTTATCATTATCTTCATCTAGTAGGTCTTCATCCTCTCCTTCCTCTACTAGAGGGTCCACTACAATGTTGATCTTGTACAGCTTATCTCCTATCCCAAAGATTCTCTTAGATGAAATTTTGGTGAAGTCTTTGCATCTGATCTTGATTCTCACCACTTCAAAGAAGGATTTGAAATTCCCTTGCCAATGTACATGAACCAAAGTGCCTAGGACTGATGCAAACTGTTCTAGCACTGATTACTCTGCCCAGTTGGGTGCAACTCCTCTTAACTGGAGCCACACTGTTTGCAATTCTACATGGTGTTCCGTCTCACCTTTCCACCCTTCCACATTTACTAACACCCCTTCAATCTCAGGCAGACCAAAGTTAGGATATCCAACAACTGTGGCAACTGGGATATGTGGTGGAAATTTAACTAGAAAGGTCCAACTGTCAAGCATCCTGATATGCCATGGCTAGTTGGTCTTATAGATTGCAGAGAAGTTATGAGCTAATTCCTCCTTTGTGACTTGGCCAGCTTCCGCATAGACTATACCAACATTCTTCATGTTCCCCACATGCTGCTCATTCACATTAGGCACATCAACCTTGAAGAACCCCAGGCCTAAAGCTGCACTCCCAACATATTTGGCATTGTTCCTTGGCTTCTTCCTAACTAGGCATTCCTCAACCTTGTGTGTCACCATTTTGCAAATAAAGCAAGAAGGAGGATTGGGACACTGAGCTTTGTGATGCTCAGGTTCCCCACAGGTGTAACAGGTAACATCACTATACTCAGTATCTGAAGAATCTTTGGCTTTACCAGTTGCCTTGCCTTTGTTCTGTAGCTTGTTCATCTTCTGCTGCTGAGGATAGGTGCTGATCCCTTTGTTGGCTTCACCACTTTTTTGTCATGTGATATGTTGCCCTTGTTGACCCTGGTTCTGCATCTGATTTGTAGGCGGCCCATGGAACTGCTGGCCCTGAGCCTGTTGCACTTGCTACCCCCCTACAACCCCCTGCATCTGGCCTTGCCCCCAGTTCCCCGGTGCCCCCATTGATTCATCATAGGTGGCTGCATGAAAGGACCCGGTAACCATGGTGGGGGGCACCTTGTAGACCGAATTCAAGCGGGATTTGCTGCGGCAGCCGCCCAAATTGCAGATCAAACTGCTGTGACCACTGGCTCTGACGGAAATCCACGCGGTCGGGCTGGATCTGATTCTGATGTCCATCAACAACTCTTTGGTTCCTGGTAGCATCGTACTTGCCGCGCCCACACCCTCGCCCCTGCGCCTCAGCCATCTCTATGATGTCTGAGAAGTTGGGTGGATCTCCTTCCCACGCACTCTCCGAGAGGACCAAGTTTATCACCGATGGGTGGTGACGGCCCAGATCTCTGGCTGAGTGGCAGTCTGCAACGGCGAAATTGCGGCTGAGGAGATGGGATTTCTCGATCCAGACCCGGATTGAGGGGGCTTTCGAGTTTGGGTTTAGGCCATCCCCCCACAGCTGTCCATAGTACGCTTTGATGGCATCCTCTTCTTATTCATGTGGCTGCTCCACCTCAGCACTCTGGGTCGGACTCGGAAACGCACCCCTCTCCCCGACTCTACACTCTCTGACTTGTGGGGCCTAGAGAAGCTTATCCAGTTCAAAACAGGGATCTCTTCCACCGTGGTGACCGGACTTGGCTCCGGCGAGGTGCACTTCGGAAATCCAACCCGGTATGGTCTTCGGTGAACTCTGACACCCCCACGCGACAGTCCTGTCCCGGGGTCGGCCGCTCGCCTGAGCGGGGAGTCGAGATCTGATCCCTCTTGCTAAAGACCTCCCGCCTCCACGCCACCGAAACGCCGAATCTTGGCCGCGGGGGTTGCAGGGACCAGAACGCTCGCCATTTGGCCCTGCTCACCGGCGAGGGCGAGCTCGCCTCCGCTTGCGCACAAGCTATTACCTCCTCTGGTTCCAACGATGCCGCTGCCATCATTCTTCTCATATCCTCCTCTGTTGCTTCCACACAGATCCTTGTAACCAGCTTGACCACCGTGTCGCCGCGGGACGGCCTCCTCATCGTCCTCCGCAGGCGCGCCCGATGCATCTCCTCCGCCATCTCTGCCCCATCGTATCTCACTCTCCTCCCTTCCTCGCCCATGATGGCTGACGGGGAGGATGGGAGGGGTCAGAACCGTGCGCTGGGCGGCTGCGGGGAGGGTGGGGAGGTTGGAGGAGGGGCAGGGCAAGGCGGTCGTCGGCGAGATCCGCCGGATCTGGTGGCTACGGTGGTAGGTGGAGGGGGCGAGACACGACGCTTGATCGAGAGCGAGAGCGCTCATTTCAAAAGTTTTCCATAATCATTTCACTTGGTTATGGCAAGTCTTTTGCCTCGTTTCACAAGAAATGAGAAGCCAGATGCACATAGGGAAAACATAGATGGAGACTCATCTGATATTTGGCAATGATTTCTTAGTTCTTTCATTTGATTATCTATGGTACAAGGTGAAAGCAGCTCCAGCCGAATTACAAGCAACTACACTACACAAACAGACTGGTAAAGGTAAAACCATCTACCAGAAAAAGCTTCCTGGAGCTGCTGCTTCTTCTCCCTGCCGTACAAAACATGCAGGCTCTATGTCAAAATCCACAGCCGCCTATTCCTCTCACACGCACTCTATGCTCTAGGTGCCTTTCAGTTACGGCTGATCAGAAGACGATTGACCAAAACCCAACAGAACAAGAAGAGTAAAAAAAGACAGAGCCACTGAGTAAAACAGAGGCGGTAGTGTTTAGGGAGAGGGAGGGATTGATGGGATGAACTGCCATGCTAGCTCTAGCTAATCCTAACGACTAGCTAGTACCTGACGAGGGTGGTAGTAGTGGTAATCCATGGCGGCGTTGTCCCTATGATCAGCAGCCTCGTGGTGGCGCGGCGTGTAGGCGCCGTTGCCGGTGTCGTCGCCGACCTTGTTGTGCCACGCGGAGTGCCTCCGCGGTGTCTCTCTGCCAGCCTTGTCTTACAATTAGGCGGCGTGGTCGGCTTTCAGCGTGCTGTCGTGGTGCCCGGACTCGTGGACGGCGAGGGCGGGCGGCTCGTGGTAGACCGGCGCTGTCACCGATGCTGACCAGTAGCCGTTCCCTCTACTGCGGCCGTAGTCGTCCCGTCTGCGGCCGCTGAAGCACGAGCCGAACTCCAGGCTCATTCCTGGTGGCCCTCGTGTGCGTGTGCTGGGCTACTGGTAGTGGCAAGCAACACTATCCTGGAAGTAGCTGCTGGGAATGGGTATTGATCAGTGGTGGTGTTGATGGCCCTGAAACTGACAGTGTTGGTGTGGTGGGTGATATATATTCCGGTTGGAGAGATTAGAGCTCGTGTTGGACGCGACGTGTGCGTTCGAAGCCAAGCAAAGCTCCGTAGGATGGGTGGGCTGGGTCTAGGTCCCGATCGACCAGGCTCGTCGTCAACACATCTCCCTGCCCTCGGATGTGGCTGTTTAGGTCCCAGTCGATCAGGCTCGTCCAACTCGCTCTCCGGACTCCGGTCTCCAGGGCCAGTCAACCGTGTGAAACATGGATGGATGGATGGAGGGAGGGTGGTGCAGCGGGACAGCAGAATATATTTTTGGGGACGGCTGTGGATGTGATTATGGAGGGCGGGGTCTCGTGAGGATGTGTTTCAGTTTCAAGCTTTCAACACGGCGCACCTGGCGCGGGCAACACCGACGTTGGACTCTTCGTTCATTGGTTTTCGCTGAATCTGTCACGCGCTGGATTCTTTTACCCGTTCATAATTGACAATTTTTTTTGCAGGGTTATAATTGATAATTTTGCCTGAAAGTCCAACTAAACATTTTCTGTAATCTCTTGTCAAATTGGAGAGCTCTGTTGGTTGTGATAGCTCTAAAATTAAGGACCAAAGTGTATATATAGATAGACAGTGATATCTTCCTAATGTTCTCAATTTAAGCAACATATCTGAACACAACCTAGCCTAACTAATCACGTGCATGCAGCCCGCTTTGTAAGCAAAAAGCGAGAGAAGAGCATGCATGGCCTTGCCATATGCATGCAAATTAATATAAAAATGTGATGATGTCAGCAAAAGATTCTCTTTTATTTTGAAACTTTAAAATGTTCTGTAGCTCAAACCGACGGTCGGATTGAAAAACCACTTTGACATAAAAAAAATCGCCGCGACGAGACCTTCCAAGCTAGATCCCATATTGTTATGTTTCGACAACTTTTTTTCGGGCCAAAAAATACCAGACCTAGTACAAGTAAGTTACCACGCATGCAGAGTGTAGATTACCATGCTTTTTGCAGAGAAGTCACCGAGGTTATTTTTTAATCAATGCCTTTTCCGGGTCTAAAGTTTACTAATGGTACCCCCGTCAACATTGTTGTGGTGTTTATGCCTAAGTTATCATGTATGTGGTGTGTCTGTTGCCATCATATAATACAGAAGTTATCGGGTGTTATGTATTCAACAACCTTTTTGCCCAGGCAAATAGTTACCATAGTATTGTACCTAAATTATCAGGTATGCGGTACATATGTTACCATGCTATTTAACACAAACCTTACCGGCGGTATGTTTTCCAACTACCCCCCCCCCCCCCCCCCCCCCCAAATCAAAGTTACCGCGGTGTTTGTACCTGAGTTATCAGGTTTGCGGTGTGTCTATTACCATCATATTTATAACGTGTTTGTACCTAAGTTATCAGGTTTGCGGTGTGTCTATTACCATCATATTTATAAAGTTATCAAGGGTGTGTATAAGACATTTTTTTGCCCAGGTCAAATGTTACCGCAGTGTTTGTACCTAAGTTATCGGATCTCTGGTATGCATATTACCGTGCTATCTAACACGAAAGTTGACTATGGTATGTTTCCAACAACACCCCCATCAAAGTTACTGAAGTGTTTGTACCTAAATTATCAGGTTTGTAGTGTGTCTATTACCATCATATTTATAAAGAAATTATTGGGGTGTGTATTCCACATTTTTTTTGCCCAGGTAAAAAGCTACCACAACGTTTGTATCTAAGTTATCGGGTCCGGGTTACGTATATTACCGTGCTATTTAACACGAAAGTTACCCCGGGGTATGTTTTCCAACAACTTTCCCATCAAAGTTATCATGGTGTTTGTACCTAAGTTATCAGGTCTGCGGTATTTCTGTTACCATCATTATAAACAAGTTATCGGGGGTGTGTATTCGACAACTTTTTTGCCCAAGTAAGAAGGTACCCGCAGTGTTTGTACATAAGTTATCAGGTATGAGGTACGTATATTACCGTGTTATTTAATATGAAAATTACAGGCGGTATGTTTTCCAACAACTTCCCACATCAAAGTTTTCTCGAGTATTTTGTACCTAAGTTATCACGTTTACGGCGTGTTTCTTACCATCATATTTCTGCAACAATTATCGGGGGTGTGTATTGAGCTGCTTTTTTGCCGTCGGCAAAAAAGTTACCGTAGTGTTTGTATATAAGTTATCAGGTCTGCGGTGTTTCTATTACCATCATATTTATACAGGAGTTATCAGGGGTGTGTCGAACAATTTTTTGCCCAGCTAAAAAGTTACCACAGTGTATGTACATAAGTTATTGTTGGAAATATGCCGTAGAGGCAATAATAAAGTGGTTATTATTATATTTCCTTGTTCATGATAATCGTTTATTATCCATGCTATAGAGAACAACATGTCCCTAGTAAGCCTCTACCAGACTAGCTCGTTGATCAAAGATGGCTATGGTTCCCTAGTCATATACATGAGTTGTCATTTATTAACGGGATCACATCATTAGGAGAATGATGTGATGGACAAGACCCAAACTATAAACGTAGCAGATGGTCGTGTCAAGTTTATTGCTATCATTTTCTGCATGTCAAGTATATGTTCCTATGACCATGAGATCATGAAACTCACTAACACCGGAGGAATACCTTGTGTGTACCAAACGTCACAATGTAACTGGGTGTCTATAATGATGCTCTTTAGGTATCTCCGAGGATTTGTTACTCCGTATGACGAAGAGGTATCTCAGGCCCACTCGGTATTACAAAATCATAGTAAGCTTGCAAGCAATGTGACTAATGAGTTAGCCACGAGATCTTGTATTATGGAATGAGTAAAGAGACTTGCCGGTAATGAGATTGAACTAGGTATAGGCGTACCGACGATCGAATCCCGGGCAAGTAACATACCGATGGACGAAGGGAACTATATACGGGAATAGCTGAATCCTTGACATCGAGGTTCGATCGATAAAGATCTTCGTAGAATATGTAGGAACCAGTATGGACATCCAGGTCCCGCTATAGTTTATTGATCGTAGAGCTGTCTCGGTCATGTCTACATGATTCTCGAACCCATAGGGTCTAACGCTTAACGCTCGGTAGCGCTAGGGTAGTATTGAGATATTAATAGTGGAAAGTCCGAAGGTTGTTCGGAGTCCCGGATGGGATCCGGGACATGACGAGGAGCTCTGGAATGGTCCGGAGGTAAAGATTTATATACGAGAAGTCATATTTTGGGCTCCGTTAAAAGTTCGGTTTTTTCGCTATTGTACTGGGAAGGTTCTAGAAGGTTCCGGGGGTTCCACCATGGGGCCCAATGACCTAGGAAGGGCCCACATGGATCGAGGGGTGGGGCTACAGCCCACTTAGGCTGTCCGCCCCATTGCCCAAGGCACATGTTGTTTAAATATAGAGATAAGGTCTTATCTCTAAATTTAAAGGGTTGAATCAAGAGATAAGATGTTATCTCCAAGTTTAAAGGGATTTCAACCTTGTGGCCGGCCCTAGATGGGCTTTGGACGCCCTCCCTTGCCCCCTAGCCTATATATAGATGGGGGAGGTGCATGGGGGCAGCCAACCCTTCACCTTTGCCCATTGCCTCTCCCAACTCCTCTCACATTTCACCGGTACGCGCTTGGCGAAGCCCCGCCGGAGTTCCGTTGCCACCACCACCATCACACCATCGTTTTGGTTCAGATCTCATCTACCTCCTCTCTCTCGCTTGCTGGATCAAGAAGGAGAGGACGCAGCCGAGCCGCACGGGTGCTAACGGAGGTACCGTTCATTCGACACTTGATCGGGAGTTCGTGGACGGATCGTGATTGGATCGCGAAGACGTTCGACTACATCAACCGCGTTTCTTAATGCTTCCGCTTAGCGATCTACAAGGGTATGTAGATGCAATCTCTCCTCTCGTAGTTGTTCATCTCCTCGATCGATCTTGGTGAGTGTTGGAATTTTTTTTGTTTCCCATGCAACGTTCCCCAACAGTGGTATTAGAGTTAGGTTTATGCGTAGATGACATCATGAGTAGAACACAAAGGAGTTTGTGGGCGTTGATATTCAGATTGCTTCCTTCCTTGGTCTTTTCTTGATTCGGTAGTATTGTGGGATGAAGCGGCCCGGACCAACTTTACATGTCCACGTACATGAGACCAGTTCCATCGACAGACATGTGACTTTGTTGCATAAGATGGCTGCCGGGTGTCTGTCTCTCCCACCTTAGTTGAATCGGATTTGACAAAGGCGGTCCTTGTAGAAGGTTAAATAGCAACTTGCATATCACCGTTGTGGCTTTGCGTAGGTAAGATTCGTTCTTGCTAGATACCCATAGTAGCCACGTAAAACATGGAACCACAATTAGAGGACGTCTAACTTATTTTTGCAGGGTATGTTGTGATATGATGTGGCCAAACACATGATGAAATATATTTGATGTATGAGATGATCATGTTTGTATGATATGGACAAACACATGTATGTCGATGCATACGGCAACCAACAGGAGCCATAGGGTTGTCTTTAATTATTGTATGACCTGCATGTCAATCATTAAGCACTATGTAATGCTTTACTTTATCGTTAAGCGATAGCAATAATGGTAGAAGCATGGTTGGCGTGACAACCCCGATGGCGACACGATGATGGAGATCATGATGATGGAGATCATGGTGTCATGCTGGTGACGATGGAGATCATGCCGGTGCTTTGGAGATGGAGATCAAAAGCACGAGTTGATGGCCATATCATGTCACTTATGATTTGCATGTGATGTTAATCCTTTTATGAATCTTATTTTGCTTAGGACTACGGTAGCATTATAAGGTGATCCCTCACTAAAATTTCAAGATAAAATTGTGTTCTTCCCAAGTGTGCATCATTGCGAAAGTTCGTTGTTTTGAAGCACCACATGATGATCGGGTGTGATAGACTCTACGTTCGCATACAATGGGTGCAAGCCAGTTTTGCACATGCGGATCACCTGGGTTATTGACGATCCTAGCATGTACAGACATGGCGTCAGAACAAAAGAGACCGAAAGGTCGAACACGAGTCATATAGTAGATATGATCAACATGGAGATGTTCACCATTGAAACCACCTCATCTCACGTGATGATCGGACTTGGGTTGGTGAATTTGGATCGTGTTACATTCAGATGACTGGAGGGATGTCGATTTGAGTGGGAGTTCTTAGGTAATATGATTAATTGAACTCATTTATCATAAACAATAGTCTAAGCTATCTTTACTAATTTATGTTGTAGATCAATGGCTCGCGCAGTAGCTCCCCTGAATTTCAATGCGTTCCTAGAGAAATCTAAGCTGAAAGATGATGGAAGTAACTTTGTGGACTAGGCCCGTAATCTGAGGATTATCCTCATGGCTGCCCAAAAGGCTTATGTCGTTTATTAACTGTTTGGTGCGCCACCCCCTCCAGCGACTGTGGACGCTGTGAACGCCTAGTAGTCGCGTGTTGATGACTACTCAATAGTTCAATGTGCCATGTTGTATGGCTTAGAGCCAGGACTTCAGATGCGTTTTGAACGTCATGGAGCATATGAGATGTTCCAGGAGTTGAAGTTTATCTTTGAGAAGAATGCCCAGATCGAGAGGTATGAGACCTCCGATAAGTTCTATGCCTGCAAGATGGAGGAGAACGGGTCTGTCAGTGAGTATATACTCAGAATGTCTGGGTACTACAACCGTCTGGCTGAGTCGGGATTTGAGCTCCTGCCAGAGGCTGTCACTGAGTTGGGAGTTCTTCAATCGCTACCACCTAGCTACAAGAGCTTTGTGTTGAACTATAACATGCAAGGGATGAACAAGTCAGTCTCCGAGCTGTTTGCGATGCTGAAAGTCGCTGAGTTAGACATCCAGAAGGAGCATCAAGTGTTGATGGTGAATAAAACCACTAGTTTCAAGAAAGGCAAGGTAAAGAAGGGAAACTTCAAGAAAGGTGGCAAAGCACTTGCTCCTCCAGTGAAGAAACCCAAGGCTGGACCCAAGCCAAAGACTGAGTGCTTCTATTGCAAGGGAACTGGCCACTGGAAGCGGAACTGCCCCAAGTATCTGGACGACAAGAAGGGCGCCAACGTCAACAAAGGTATATATGATATACATGTTATTGACGTGTACGTTACCAACTCTCGTTGTAGTGCATGGGTATTTGATACCGGTTCGGTTGCTCACATTTGCAACTCAAAGCAGGAACTAAGGAATAGATGGAGGCCGGCGAAGGACGAAGTGATGATGCGCGTGGGAAATGGTTCCAAGGTTGATGTGATTGCCGTCGGCACGCTCGCTCTTCGATTACCATCGGGATTAGTGATGAACTTGAATAATTGTTATTTAGTGCCTGTATTGAGCATGAACATTATATCTAGATCTTGTTTAATGCGAGATGGTTACTCTAGATCCATGTTGGATAGCGGTCGATGAGTGGAGTAATAGTAGTAGATGCAGGCAGGAGTCGGTCTACTTGTCTCGGACGTGATGCCTATATGCATGATCATACCTAGATATTCTCATAACTATGCTCAATTATGTCAATTGCTCAACAGTAATTTGTTCACCCACCGTAAAATACTTATGCTCTTGAGAGAAGCCACTAGTGAAACCTATGGCCCCCGGGTCTATCTTCATCATATTAATCTTCCAATACTTAGTTATTTCCTTTGCTTTTATTTTACTTTGCATCTTTATCATAAAAATACCAAAAATATTATCCTATCATATCTATCAGATCTCACTCTCGTAAGTGGCCGTGTACGGATGGACAACCCCTTATCGCGTTGGTTGCGAGGATTTATTTGTTTTGTGTAGGTGCGAGGGACTCGCGTGTAGCCTCCTACTAGATTGATACCTTGGTTCTCAAAAACTGAGGGAAATACTTACGCTACTTTGCTGCATCGCCCTTTCCTCTTCAAGGGAAAACCAACGCAGTGCTCAAGAGGTAGCAAGAAGGATTTCTGGCACCGTTGCCGGGGAGGTCTACGCAAAAGTCAACATACCAAGTACCCATCACAATTCCTTATCTCCCGCATTACATTATTTGCCATTTGCCTCTCGTTTTCCTCTCCCCCACTTCACCCTTGCCGTTTTATTCGCCCTCTCTTTTCCGTTTGCATCTTTTTCGCTTGCTTTTTGTTTGCTCGTGTGTTGGATCACTTGTTTGTCGCGATGGCTCTACCTAGATTTGGTGATCTTCACCTTAAAAGGTTAGAAGAGATCGAGAGCAACGTCAGGAGTTTTATGGTTTTGCAAATTGAGCATAATAATTTCTTCAGAAATGAGCTTAAGGAACAAAAAAGTTTTATGAGTTATATGAATAAAGAGCTTGATGATATGTCTAAAGAATTTGATGGTTTAAGATCCCAAATTGCTCGCCTTGAGAAGTTGACTGCTGAAATATCGGATAAGCAGGCTACCTTAGTTAATAAGATGGCCGCTAAACCGGATTTCTATGAAAATAAAGATGAAGATCTAAAAGTTATTGATGTGTCTCCTATTAAATCTTTGTTTTGCAATATGAATCTAGATAATGATGAGACTGAATATGATCCACCTTTACCTAGAAGGCGTTCCAAAAATTCGGAGTTTTTAGAGCTTGATGCTACAATTGATAAAAGTGGGATTGAAGAAATCAAAACCCTAGATGTTAATAAACCCACTATTTTGGATTTCAAGGAATTTAATTATGGTAATTGCTCTCTGATAGACTGTATTTCCTTGTTGCAATCCGTGCTAAATTATCCTCATGCTTATAGTCAAAATAAAGCTTTTACCAAACATATCGTTGATGCCTTGATGCAATCTTATGAAGAAAAACTTGAGTTGGAAGTTTCTATCCCTAGAAAACTTTATGATGAGTGGGAACCTACTATTAAGATTAAGGATCATGAGTTCTATGCTTTATGTGATTTGGGTGCTAGTGTTTCCACTATTCCCAAAACTTTGTGCGATTTGCTAGATTTCCGTGATTTTGATGATTGCTCTCTAAACTTGCACCTTGCGGATTCCACTATTAAGAAACCTATGGCAAGAATTAATGATGTTCTTATTGTTGCAAATAGGAACTATGTGCCCGTAGATTTTATTGTTCTTGACATAGACTGCAATCCTTCATGTCCTATTATTCTTGGTAGACCTTTCCTTAGAACGATTGGTGCAATTATTGATATGAAGGAAGGGAATATTAGATTCCAATTTCCATTAAAGAAAGACATGGAACACTTCCTAGGAAGAAAATAAAATTACCATATGAATCTATCATGAGATCCACTTATGGATCGCCCACCAAAGATGGCAATACCTAGATCTATCCTTGCCTTTATGCCTAGCTAGGGGCATTAAACGATAGCGCTTGTTGGGAGGCAACCCAATTTAATTTTTAGTTTTTTTGCTTTTTGCTTCTGTTTAGGAATAAATATTTGTTCTAGCCTCTGTTTAGATGTGTTTTTATGTTTTAATTAGTTTTTGTGCCAAGTTAAACCTATAGGATCTTCTTGGATGATAGTTATTTGATCTTGCTGTAATTTCGAGAAACTTTCTGTTCACGAAAACAATTGTTAAAAATCACCATAACATGATAAAATACTGATTCCAATTGCGGCTGATCAATAAACAAATTGTCTAGGCCGTCCTATTTTGGCTGATTTTTTGGAGTTCCAGAAGTTTGCGTTAGTTACAGATGACTACAGACTGTTCTGTTTTTGACAGATTCTGTTTTTCATGTGTTGTTTGCTTATTTTGATGAATCTATGGCTAGTAAAATAGCTTATAAACCATAGAGAAGTTGGAATACAGTAGGTTTAACACCAATATAAATAAATAATGAGTTCATTACAGTACCTTGAAGTGGTCTTTTGTTTTCTTTCGCTAACGGAGCTCACGAGATTTTCTGTTGAGTTTTGTGTTGTGAAGTTTTCAAGTTTTGGGCGAAAGATTAGATGGATTATGGAACAAGAAGTGGCAAGAGCCTAAGCTTGGGGATGCCCATGGAACCCCCAAGATAATCTAAGGACACTAAAAAGCCAAAGCTTGGGGATGCCCCGGAAGGCATCCCCTCTTTCGTCTACTTCCATCGGTAACTTTACGTGGAGCTATATTTTTATTCACCACATGATATGTGTTTTGCTTGGAGCGTCTTGTATGATTTGAGTCTTTGCTTTTCAGTTTACCACAATCATCCTTGCTGTACACACGTTTTGAGAGAGCCATACATGATTTGGAATTTGTTAGAATACTCTATGTGCTTCGCTTATATCTTTTGAGTTATATAGTTTTGCTCTAGTGCTTCACTTATATCTTTTAGAGCACGGTGGTGGATTTGTTTTATAGAAACTATTGATTTCTCATGATTCACTTAGATTATTTTGAGAGTCTTTTATAGCATGGTAATTTGCTTAAATAATCCTAATATGCTTGGTATTCAAGAATAGTAAAAAATTCTTATGAGTGTGTTGGATACTATGAAAAGTTTGATGCTTGATAATTGTTTTGAGATATAAAGATGGTGATATTAGAGTGATGCTAGTTGAGTAGTTGTGAATTTGAGAGATACTTGTGTTAAAATTTGTGATTCCCGCACGTATGGTGAACCGTTATGTGATGAAGTCGAAGCATGATTTATTTATTGATTGTCTTCCTTATGAGTGGCGGTCGGGGACGAGCGATGGTGTTTTCCTACCAATCTATCCCCCTAGGAGCATGCGTGTAATACTTTGCTTTGATAACTTGTAGATTTTTGCAATAAGTATATGAGTTATTTATGACTAATGTTGAGTCCATGGATTATACGCACTCTTCTTCCTTCCACCACTGGTAGCCTCTCTAATACCGCGCACTTTTCGCCGGTATCATACACCCACCACAAACCTTCCTCAAAACAGCCACCATACCTACCTATCATGGCATTTCCATAGCCATTCCGAGATATATTGCCATGCAACTTTCCACCATTTCGTTCATTATGACACGCTCCATCATTGTCATATTGCTTTGCATGATCATGTAGTTGACATCGTATTTGTGGCAAAGCCACCGTTCATAATTCTTTCATACATGTCACTCTTGATTCATTGCATATCCCGGTACACCGCCGGAGGCATTCAGATAGAGTCATATTTTGTTCTAAGTATCGAGTTGTAATTGTTGAGTTGTAAGAAAATAAAAGTGTGATGATCTTCATTTTTAGAGCATTGTCCTAAGTGAGGAAAAGGGTGATGGAGACTATGATTCCCCCACAAGTCGGGATGAGACTCCGGACGAAAAAAAAGAGGCCATAGAAAAAGAAAAAGAAAAGGCCCAAATAAAAAAATGAGAGAAAAAGAGAGAAGGGACAATGTTACTATCCTTTTACCACACTTGTGCTTCAAAGTAGCACCATGATCTTCATGATAGAGATTCTCTCATTTTGTCACTTTCATATACTAGTGGGAATTTTTCATTATAGAACTTGGCTTGTATATTCCAATGATGGGCTTCTTCAAAGTGCCCTAGGTCTTCGTGAGCAAGCGAGATGGATGCACACCCACTTAGTTTCTTTTGTTGAGCTTTCATATACTTATAGCTCTAGTGCATCCGTTGCATGGCAATCCCTACTCACTCACATTGATATCTATTGATGGGCATCTCCATAGCCCGTTGATACGCCTAGTTGATGTGAGACTATCTTCTCCTTTTTTGTCTTCTCCACAACCACCATTCTATTCCACATATAGTGCTATGTCCATGGCTCATGCTCATGTATTGCGTGAAGATTGAAAAAGTTTGAGAATGTCAAAAGTATTAAACAATTGCTTGGCTTGTCATCGGGGTTGTGCATGATTTAAATACTTTGTGTGGTGAAGATAGAGCATAGCCAGACTATATGATTTTGTAGGGATAACTTTCTTTGGCCATGTTATTTTGAGAAGACATAATTGCTTTGTTAGTATGCTTGAAGTATTATTATCTTTTATGTCAATATTAAACTTTTGTCTTGAATCTTTCGGGTCTGAATATTCATACCACAATTAAGAAGAATTACATTGAAATTATGCCAAGTAGCACTCCGGATCAAAAATTCTGTTTTTATCATTTACCTACTCGAGGGCGAGCAGGAATTAAGCTTGGGATGCTTGATACGTCTCCAACGTATCTATAATTTTTGATTGCTCCATGCTATATTATCTACTGTTTTGGACATTATTGGGCTTTATTATTCACTTCTATATTATTTTTGGGACTAACCTATTAACCGGAGGCCCAGCCCAGAATTGCTGTTTTTTTGCCTATTTCAGAGTTTCGCAGAAAAGGAATATCAAACGGAGTCCAAACGGAATGAAACCTTCGGGAACGTAATTTTCAGAACGAATAAGATCCAGGAGACTTGGACCCTACGTCAAGAAATAAAGGAGGAGGCCAGGAGGTAGGGGGGCGCGCCCTCCACCCTCGTGGGCCCCCTGTTGCTCCACCGACGTACTCCTTCCTCCTATATATACCTACGTACCCCCAAACGATCAGACACAGAGCCAAAAACCTAATTCCACTGCCGCAACCTTCTGTACCCATGAGATCCCATCTTGGGGCCTGTTCCGGAGCTCCGCCGGAGGGGGCATCGATCACGGAGGGCTTCTACATCCACACCATAGCCCCTCCGATGAAGTGTGAGTAGTTTACCTTAGACCTTCGGGTCCATAGTTAGTAGCTAGATGGCTTCTTCTCTCTTTTTGGATCTCAATACAATGTTCTCCCCCTCTCTCGTGGAGATCTATTCAATGTAATCTTCTTTTGCGGGGTGTTTGTTGAGACCGATGAATTGTGGGTTTATGATCAAGATTATCTATGAACAATATTTGAATCTTCTCTGATTTTTTTATGTATGATTGGTTATCTTTGCAAGTCTCTTCAAATTATCAGTTTGGTTTGGCCTACTAGATTGATCTTTCTTGCAATGGGAGAAGTGCTTAGCTTTGGGTTCAATCTTGCAGTGTCCTTTCCCAGTGGCAGTAGGGGCAGCAAGGCACGTATTGTATTGTTGCCATCGAGCATAACAAGATGGGGTTTTTATCATATTGCATGAATTTATCCCTCTACATCATGTCATCTTGCTTAAAGCGTTACTCTATTTTTATGAACTTAATACTCTAGATGCATGCTGGATAGCGGTCGATGAGTGGAGTAATAGTAGTAGATGCAGGCTGGAGTTGGTCTACTTGTCTCGGACGTGATGCCTATATACATGATCATACCTAGATATTCTCATAACTATGCTCAATTCTGTCAATTGCTCAACAGTAATTTGTTCACCCACCGTAAAATACTTATGCTCTTGAGAGAAGCCACTAGTGAAACCTATGGCCCCCAGGTCTATCTTCATCATATTAATCTTCCAATACTTAGTTATTTCCTTTGGTTTTTAATTTGCTTTTATTTTACTTTGCATCTTCATCATAAAAATACCAAAAATATTACCCTATCATATCTATCAGATCTCAGTCTCGTAAGTGACCGTGTAGGGATTGACAACCCCTTATCGCGTTGGTTGCGAGGATTTATTTGTTTTGTGTAGGTGCGAGGGACTCGCGCGTAGCCTCCTACTGGATTGATACCTTGGTTCTCAAAAACTGAGGGAAATACTTACGCTACTTTGCTGCATCACCCTTTCCGCTTCAAGGGAAAAACAACGCAGTGCTCAAGAGGTAGCAGACCCCTTAGTCCAGGACTCCCTCATTAGCCCGTGAACCTGGCTTCAATGACGAGGGGTCTGGCGCGCAGATTGTCTTCGACATTGCAAGGTGAGTTCCCCTTTTTCCGAACTCCACGATAGCCTTAGGATGCGATCATTGTATCCGGACCTATAACGTATACCACACACAACCGCAGAGAGAATATAATATTTGCACGAATCTAATCCGTTGACAGCTTTTTCACAACATGACATCATGTCTGTCCTGTCATAATTTCGAACCGTTTTTCCTCTGCCATCCCACGTTTCGAGACGCGGTTGTAATTGGCACGTCCTGTCGAAGCAGAGATCATGTCCTCTTATCGCGGGATCCTCATCAATGCGGGCGTGGGCAACCTAACCATGCCATTCGCACGACCCTTGGGAACAGGCAAGTTTAAGGCAAGTGGGGAGGCGTTTGATATCGCGGCCTCTATAAAGGGGGTAGGATTCCATTTTCTCACCCACGCCCTTTCTTTCCCTCAGCCCTTCTGTCCTTGAGCTCCAGCGCCCAAGCCTTAGCTTTTCTTCGTCCAAGAAAGCACTCCAAACATGTCCGGATCCAGAGCTGGAGGCAAGTGGATGGCCTCCTCCATTAAGAAGAAGGACATCAAGGAGCTCCAGGAGGCCGGATACCTAACCAAGGAGATCGTTCACCGACTCCCGGCCAAGGGGCAGATTGTCCCTACTCTAGAGCCCCATGAGAGGGTTGTGTTTCTTACACATTTTGTTCGTGGACTGGGATTCCCTCTCCATCCTTTTGTCCGTGGACTGATGTTTTACTATGGGCTGGATTTTCATGACCTAGCCCCCAACTTCATCCTCAACATTTCGACATTTATCGTTGTTTGTGAGGCTTTTCTCCGCATCCCACCTCACTTCGGCCTGTGGCTGAAGACCTTCAATGTGAGGCCGAAAGTAGTGAGCGGTCAACAAGCGGAGTGCGGAGGCGCTATGGTGGGCAAGATGCCCAACGTCACCTAGCCCGAAGGCTCATTCGCAGAGACGGTGAAGGGGTGGCAATCGGGGTGGTTCTACATCACCGAGCCGCGCGACGCCAACTGGGCGACGGCCCTCGAATTCCGATCCGGAATCCCGATGTGGCTCACCTCCTGGTAAGAGAGGGGCCTAACCTGGGGTCCTTCGGACGAGCCGACTGGGCTCCAGACGTGCGTCCAGAACGTGATAGACAGGAAAATCAAGCTTGTCAACGTGGTCCAGGTCATGCTCATTCGTCGGGTCCTTCCGTGCCAACGCCGGACTTGCTATCTGTGGGAGTATGATCCGGCCAAGCACCAGACGCTGCAAGAGCTCTTCGGCACGACGCACGAAGACATCTGGAGAGTGCTTTTCAAGGCCGGCGAGACGCCGCCGCCTATGATCGAGGATCGCGGGCTTAGCTTAAAGCGCCAAGCCAATTCGGTAAGTCATTTCATGTTTTCAAGGCATACCTTTTACTGGCATATTTTGAGGTAAAGCCTAAGCTTTCCCATCCATGTTTTCAGGCCTGGATCGAGGTAGCAGAGGGGATTAATTGTCCGGCTCCGCTGCCCGAAGACCAAGAATTCCCATTACTGACGAAAATGCTTTTTCCCGCACCATATGAGGTGCCAGAGAAGACGGCCAGGAAAGCGGCCAAAGGGGCCAATAAGGGCCCTCACCGAAAAGGCGCTCCGGACGTGACGTCTGAAGAGGAAACTTCTTCTTCGTCCACCGACGACGATGATGAAGAGGAGGAAGAAGACGACTCCCCACCTGAGGTGGGGAAGAAGAAAAAAGCGGACCCCACGAGTCCGGAAGCGAAAGCGCCTAAGAGGGTTAAAGGCTCCCTAGCAGATAATTCCGCGTGGGATGTTGACAGCAGTCCGGAGCGACCTCGCCGGACCAAGCCTCGGGCCTCTTCGTAAGTACCAGAATCCGCAAACGTCTGGCCTTCCTGGTTTGTAATATTGACATATTGTAAACTTTGTCACTGCAGTCCGGCACGCGATAGCTCCCTGCGATCCTCGACAGAGGATTCGCTGGACTCGAAGGAGATGGCTAGCATGTCTCCGCCACCTGCTCATTCCGTCTCACCCAAGGGTGACGACGAGGTGGTGTCCAAAAAGACTTTCCCAGGCTGGGAGGAGATTCCGGAGATCATCGGGGTGACGCCCCAGGATGATTCCTCGGCCGCCAGACATACGGGGAAAAAGTCCCCACGGGGACTGGTGACGGGGCCCGAATTCCCTTCGGACCTCAGCCGGATACCATTCCGGAGATCTACACGGCTCCGGGGTCCAGCGAACGGCATTCCCCACGAGGAGGGAATGTGCCTGTTCCACTGGTGACCTCTGTCCAACCAGAGGCACCGGATAATCTGCTGGAGGCGCTACGAGGCGCCTCTATCCTGGATGAACATCGTGTCCTTATGGCCACGGTAATAGAGAAGGTTCACTTCGTCAAAAGCGAACGGACCGAAGCCTGCACTAGCCTTCTAACAGGCTTTGAGGTAAGTAATGTGATTGTAGAAAAAATATCACAGTATAGACAGTAGCCCCTGATGCTCTGTTTGATGTTCGGGAAGAAAAGCCGCACAGAGGATCAAGAATAAATATTGCAGGAGTCTAACATGAGTTGTCTATGTGAATAAGCAGGTATCGCTGCAGGCTGCCACTTCTCATGCTGCGGAGGTCTCCGAACTGAAGCAGAAACTGAAGCGGGTCGAGGAGGAGCTCGGCCTCGTGAAGAAGCAGCTGGAGGATAGCCAAGGTATGTAGTAACCTGTGAGTACATTTTGAAAAAATGAGTAGTCCGACCGGACTAAAGTGTCATAAACTTTATTAGGGGCCACGACCGAGGTGGCGGCCCTTAAGAAGGCGCTAGCCGAGGCCGAGGACAAAGCAGCCAAGGAACGCGCCTCGTGCGAGAAGCACGAGGCCCGGGTTGGCGAGGCGCAGCAACAGCTCCAGTGCGCGATAGAGAGAATTGAGTCTTGGAGCGCAATTGTAGGGCGCAAGAGTCCGAATTGGCGAAGGCCTGCCAGAGCGTGCAGGATGCACGAGCCGAAGCCCAGAGGGCCCTCCAGGAAATTCAGGCGGCCAAGAAAATTACGGCGGGTAAGTCTTTCACCATGCATAGCAATTATGCAGAAGAAACGTTCCTTTACTTATCCTCAATTTGGATTTTCCAAGGGCGCTTACAGATCTGCCGCACAGTGTATCAGATGCTACTGAGCATTATAGAGCCGAAGAAGGGATGTCTACGGAGAAGCTATTCTGGTCCCAATATCTGGGATCCGAACATCCGGTGCCCTTCAGCGACCAGCTAAAGCAGTTGGTCGAGCTGCACAGGTTGGCAGAGCTAGCCATGAAGGACCTGATAGTCCGGTTGTGGCCTGCCGATCCTATACCTAGCAGCTACTTCGGACTTGTGCAGCGGCTTGTGAGTGCCTGTCCGCGGCTCGAAGCCGTGAAGCGGTCGGTCTGTATTGAAGGTGCGCGTATGGCCTTTGCCCGCGTCAAGACGTATTGGGCAAAGCTGGATGCCAAGAAGCTAATGACCAAGGGGCCGCCGGAGGGCAAGGAGCATCGTTGGCCCGAGCTCTATTTTGATGGTGTCCTGGAGGGGTCCCGCCTTATGGCGGAGCAATGTTCGAAGGATATCATATTCCCATGAGAACATGTCTATTACCTTGCCCTGTAATATGGAACATTGATGTTATGTAGTATAATGCTTATGATTTAAATTTACCTCCTGTGCGGCCGTTTATTAAATCTGAGGGTTGACTAGTCGTCGGCTTCTGCCCCCACGCAGATAGTACGGGGGTGTTCGGGATAAATCTAAACACTCTTTACTCCACATTCTGGTCCTTCAAGGAGGTTTTAGCACAACGAACAAGGCAATCAGACTATGCGGCCTTTATCGCCCTCACTTAGCCATAGGAGTTTGACAATTAAGAAAGTTGGCGAAGCCCCTGGTATTCAGAAGACCGAACTAGGGGCGCTATAAACGCCTAATCGGGGGAACCGATTCTTCGCAAGAAGCGGAAAAAATCTCTAACGATTTGGAACCTCTCGAACAGCTGACCGGCTCTTGCCGCATCATGACAGTCAGTTTTCAGCTTTCTCTACTGAGGTGCTCGTCCGGAAGAACCGGGACACAATCGCAATAGTTCTCCCTTTACTACCCTAGCCGATATATCGGAACGTAAGGTAGTTAGCAGAGGAGCCGCGCAACCCAACTATTGACCAAAGACATGATTCGGAGCCGATGCATAATATGCTATAAGTTCGGGGTGCCGAACTATACTATAAAAGTGTTCGGATTTTTTATTGCCGTAGTGTTGGGTGTAATGAAGGCCCTGGTGTAGTAATACGTACCATGGTGTATGTGTGCAATGAGTAATTAATACCGAGGTGAGGAAACGGAAAAATGAAATAATAAGCTGACGCTACCGTGTATTCACCATTGTGATGTAACTAGTACGTTGAGGCGTACTTTGTACAAGTAATGCGATAAGCAAGTAAGGCTATTTAACATGCCGCAACCAAGGGCGAGCTACGTGCGGGTATGAAAAGCAAGTATGGCAATCGTTTAGTAGGGACCACCTGGGGATTCCCTTGTAAGCCAGAGCTCCTTGCCTCCTTGGTGTGTTCTGCAAGCGGGTTGTCCGTATAGACCTCGAAAAGAGAAGGAAACCCGTAAAAAAGAAAAAGTAAAAGCGTGCGAATCCCAGGGTCGGTCAAGCCATACTGTGGATCGCGAACGAGTTATGCCTCCGTCAATACCCATGGGGTTTTGAGTGCGTAGTTTATGTACGCGCAGTATTAATGCCATTGCCTCATCGGGGCTGGGAAGGAGGCCAAATTGCTAATTCGGCTCGTGACGAGCCGAGCTGTCCTGTTGCAGTGTGGTTCGGACCCTTTAATGATGTCCAGGGGCTTGGTAGCCATAATATAATACTGCTTGAGAAGGCCGCGCTACTTCTACTGCTAGGGTGGTGGTGTGCTCCTCTGTACGGAGGGAGCGTTCCGTGTTTCCATTTACTGTAATGACGCCACATGGACCGGGCATCTTGAGCTTGAGATAAGCGTAATGTGGCACCGCGTTGAATCTAGCGAATGCGGTTCGTCCGAGCAGGGCGTGATAGCCGCTGCGAAATGGGACGATATCGAAGATTAGTTCTTCGCTTCGGAAGTTATCCGGGGAACCGAATACTACCTCCAGCGTTACTGAGCCCGCACAACGGGCCTCTACGCCTGGTATGACTCCTTTAAAGGTAGTCTTCGTGGGCTTGACTCGTGAGGGGTCGATGCTCATTTTACGTACTGTATCCGGATAGAGCAGGTTGAGGCTGCTACCACCGTCCATTAGGACTCGTGTCAGGTGAAATCCGTCGATGATTGGGTCGAGGACCAGTGCGGCTGAACCGCCATGGTGGATGCTGGTTGGATGATCTCGGTGGTCGAAGGTGATCGGGAATGACGACCACGGATTGAATTTCGGGGCAACAGGCTCTAACGCATAGACGTCCCTAAGTGCGCGCTTGCGCTCCCTTTTGGGGTTGTGTGTAGCGTATATCATGTTCACCGTTTTGACTTGAGGGGGAAATTTCTTTTGCCCCCTAGTGTTCAGCTGCCGGGGCTCCTCGTCATCGTCCTCGCTCTATGATTCCCCTTCCTTGTTTCTGCTGTTTGCCTTGCTGGCTTGTTTAAAGACACGGCAATCTCTGTTAGTATGGTTGGCCGGTTTGTCTGGGGTGCCATGTATCTGGCAAGGACGATCGAGTATGCAGGCCAGGCTGGATGGTCCTCCGCTGCTCCTTTTATAGGGCTTCTTTCGCTGGCCGGACTTGGACCACTGAATCCTGCGTGAACTGTAGTGTCATCGGTGTTATCGCCATTGCTTCGGCGTTTGTGTCTGTTGCGCCGGAGCTTGCCAGTGTTGTTTTTGGCCTCGGAGGGGCCTGTTTCGTTGGCTGTGTTTGTACTGCGAGCCAGCCAACTATTCTCTCCCACGCAGGAGCGGGTCATAAGTGTCGTGAGGGCTGCCATGGACCTCGGCTTTTCCTGGCCGAGGTGGCGGGCGAGCCATTCGTCCTGGATGCTATGCTTAAAGGCCACTAGGGCTTCGGCATCCGGACAGTCGACGATCTGGTTCTTTTTGGTTAGGAACCTAGTCCAGAATTTTCTGGCTGATTCTCTGGGTTGTTGAACTATGTGGCTTAAGTCATCGGCATCTGGTGGCCGGACATAAGTTCCTTGGAAGTTATAAAGGAAAGCCTCTTCCAAGTCCTCCCAGATGTCGATGGAGTTCTCAGGTAGACTATTTAGCCAGTGTCGAGCTGGTCCTTTGAGCTTTAATGGGAGGTATTTAATGGCGTGGAGCTCATCTCCTCGAGCCATATGTATATGGAGAATAAAATCCTCGATCCATACTGCAGGATCGGTTGTGCCGTCGTATGATTCGATATTGACGGGCTTGAACCCTTCGGGGAATTCGTGATCCAGTACTTCATCTGTGAAGCAGAGAGGGTCTGCAGCACCTCTGTATCGGGCCGCATCGCGGCGTAGCTCTGATGGAGTCCGTCTGCGGCATTCAGCCCGGGCGTGGTTAGGTTTGTCACGTCCGAATAGGTAACCATCGTCATGCCCCGAGGCACGTCCTCGCGATCCGTAGATCGATCTTGTATGTCCTGCTCTACTGTCCAGGGTCTGCTGGAGGACGTACATGTGACCCCTAACTCTTCCGTCTTTATTTTTACGGAGCGGTGGGGCAGGCTGCTGTTCGGCCTGAGTTGCCGCTTTATCCCGACCGCGGGGTGGCCGGTCGGCCGCCCTGTCTCGACAATGTGGTGGTCGTTCCGCATTACGCGAGGGAGATATGTGCTCCGGTGCCACCTCATCGAATTGAGGTAGCAGTCTGCGTTTCGGGTAGCTCTTGGCTGGGCGCTTGAGGCAGTATTCCTCGGCTATCAGGACATCAGTCCATCTGTCGACGAGCAGATCTTTTTCAGCTTGAAGCTGCTGCTGTTTCTTTTTCAGGCTCCTTGCAGTGGCTATGAGCTGAAGCTTAAAGCGCTCCTGCTCCAGGGGATCCTCAGGCACGATGAACTCTTCGTTGCCGAGGCTTGTCTCCTCCTCGGAGGGTGGACGGTAACTATCGTCCTCCGAGTCATCTTCTATGGCCTGTTCATCAGGGTTGTCTTGCATGTTGTCATGTTCCTCCTGTTCGGATGTAGCCCCAACAGGGTCTTCATTGTTTTCGGCGTCGCCCAAAGTACTATTTTCTCCGGTGCCAGTGTTGCCATCTTTTGAGTGACGAGGCTTAGAACGGTGTTTGGGGTGCCGGCGCTTGGACTACGTTTCAGAGGTTTTATTCGCATCTGACTCTTCTTTGTCGTTGCCAGATCCTTTAGGTGTATCAACCATGTACACATCGTACGAGGAGGTGGCCGTCCAACATCCAGTAAATGGCGGGTCTTGGCCTTGCTCCTTGTCGGCATCGTCGTCCATGCCTTCGATGTCTTCGGACCATAGTCAAGCACGTCGGTTAAGTCATCGACAGTGGCTATGAAGTGGGTGGCGGGTGGGAAGGAAAATTCCTCGTCATCTGCCTCTAACTTGAACCGAACATAGTTCGGCTGTGAGTCCTCCTCCAAGGATAAGTTCTTTAAAGAGTTTAGCACGTCACCCAAAGGTGAATGCTGGAAGATGTCTGCGGTGCTAAATTCGAAAATCGATAACCGATCCAGCTCGGTGTCCGCAGGCGTACCTGGTCCGGAACGTATGGCCGGAGACGAGTCCGGAGTTCCATTTATTGGGGATCGTAGCAGAATTTTAAAATTTCCTACGCATCACCAAGATCCATCTATGGAGTATACTAGCAACGAGGGGAAAGGAGTGCATCTACATACCCTTGTAGATCGCGAGCGGAAGCGTTCCAATGAACGGGGTTGATGGAGTCATACTCGCCGTGATCCAAATCACCTATGACCGAGTGCCGAACGGACGACACCTCCGCGTTCAACACACGTACGGAGCAGCGACGTCTCCTCCTTCTTGATCCAGCAGGGGAAAGGAGAGGTTGATGGAGATCCAGCAGCACGACGGCGTGGTGGTGGAAGTAGCGGGGATCTCGGCAGGGCTTCGCCAAGCTTCTGCGAGAGGGAGAGGTGTTGCAGGGGGAGAGGGAGGCGCCAGGGGCTGTCCTCATGCTGCCCTCCCTCCCCCCACTATATATAGGCCCCCTGGGGGAGGGGGCGCCGGCCCTGGATCCCATCTACAAGGGGGGGCGGCGGCTAGGGGGGAAACTTGCCCCCCATGTCAGTTGGGGCGCCCCCCACCCCTAGGGTTTCCAACCCTAGGCGCAGGGGGAGGCCCATGGGGGGCTCCCCAGCCCACTAGGGGCTGGTTCCCTTCCCACTTCAGCCCATGGGGCCCTCCGGGATAGGTGGCCCCACCCGGTGGACCCCCGGGACCCTTCCGGTGGTCCCGGTACAATACCGGTGACCCCCGAAACTTTCCCGGTGGCCGAAACTTGACTTCCTATATATTATTCTTCACCTCCGGACCATTCCGGAACTCCTCGTGACGTCCGGGATCTCATCCGGGACTCCGAACAACTTTCGGGTTTCCGCATACTAATATCTCTACAACCCTAGCGTCACCGAACCTTAAGTGTGTAGACCCTACGGGTTCGGGAGACATGCAGACATGACCGAGACGCGTCTCCGGTCAATAACCAACAGCGGGATCTGGATACCCATGTTGGCTCCCACATGTTCCACGATGATTTCATCAGATGAACCACGATGTCGAGGATTCAATCAATCCCGTATACAATTCCCTTTGTCAATCGGTACGTTACTTGCCCGAGATTCGATCGTCGGTATCCCAATACCTTGTTCAATCTCGTTACCGGCAAGTCACTTTACTCGTACCGTAATGCATGATCCCGTGGCTAACTCCTTAGTCACATTGATCTCATTATGATGATGCATTACCGAGTGGGCCCAGAGATACCTCTCCGTCATACGGAGTGACAAATCCCAGTCTCGATCCGTGCCAACCCAACAGACACTTTCGGAGATACCCGTAGTGCACCTTTATAGTCACCCAGTTACGTTGTGACGTTTGGTACACCCAAAGCACTCCTACGGTATCCGGGAGTTGCACGATCTCATGGTCTAAGGAAATGATACTTGACATTGCAAAAGCTCTAGCAAACGAACTACACGATCTTTTGTGCTATGCTTAGGATTGGGTCTTGTCCATCACATCATTCTCCTAATGATGTGATCCCGTTATTAACGACATCCAATGTCCATGGTCAGGAAACCGTAACCATCTATTGATCAACGAGCTAGTCAACTAGAGGCTTACTAGGGACATGGTGTTGTCTATGTATCCACACATGTATATCAGTTTCCTATCAATACAATTTTAGCATGGATAATAAAGGATTATCATGAACAAGGAAATATAATAATAACCAATTTATTATTGCCTCTAGGGCATATTTCCAACACCATTGACGTGAAAATTGCAGGATGTCGAGTCCGTGTGCGGCTCCACCGCCGCGGACTTTGTGTCCTCGGATGGCACGATCTGCTTCGGTTTGAAGGCGTTGCAGCAATAGGAGCCATCTCCTGGATGTAATCCGATGATAGATTTAAGTCATGTTCATCGGAGCAAGGGGGTGCGATCGTTGTGGTCTCAAACCCATTGAAGATCAAGTCTCCACGGGTATCCGCGACGTAGTTCAAGCTTCCAAATCTGACCTGGTGGCCAGGGGCGTAGCTGTCGATCTGCTCCAGACGGCCAAGCGAGTTGGCCCGCAGTACGAAGCTGCCAAACACAAAAATCTGTCCGAGGAGGAAGGTTCCTCCCTGGACAGCGTCATTATCGATGATTGAAGGGGCCATCGAACCTCTTGTCGATGGCACAGTGGAACTCTCAATGAAAGCACCAATGTCGGTGTCAAAACCGGCGGATCTCGGGTAGGGGGTCCCGAACTGTGCGTCTAGGATCGATGGTAGCAGGAGATGGGGGACACGATGTTTACCCAGGTTCGAGCCCTCTCTATTGAGGTAATACCCTACTTCCTGCTTGATTGATCTTGATGAATATGAGTATTACAAGAGTTGATCTACCACGAGATCGTAAATGGCTAAACCCTAGAAGCCTAGCCTGTATGACTATGGTAATGTATATCCGCCTATCCGGACTACACTCTCCGGTTTATATAGACACCGGAGAGATCTAGGGTTACATGGAGTCGGTTACATAAGAAGGAATCTTCATAGTTGGTTGCCTAGCTTGCCTTCCACGCCAAGGAGAGTCCAATCCGGACACGGGTATAGTCTTCGGCCTTCATATCTTCACAACCCATCAGTCCGGCCCAATGAATAACAGGCCGGACGCCCGAGGACCCCTTAGTCCAGGACTCCCTCACCGGGTCTATTTTCCATCATATTAATCTCCCGTCAACTAGGTATTTTTGTTGCCGTTTATTTTGCAATCTTTACTTTCAATCTTTATCACAAAAATACCAAAAATATTATCTTATCATCTCTATCAGATCTCACTTTTGCAAGTGGCCGTGAAGGGATTGACAACCCCTTTATCGCGTTGGTTGCAAGGTTCTTATTTGTTTGTGTAGGTACAAGGTACTTGCGTGTGGCCTCCTACTGGATTGATACCTTGGTTCTCAAAACTGAGGGAAATACTTACGCTACTTTGCTGCATCATCCTTTCCTCTTCAAGGGAAAACCAATGCATGTTCAAGAGGTAGCAAGAAGGAATTCTGGCGCCGTTGCCGGGGAGTCTACGCACAAGTCAAGACATACCAAGTACCCATCACAAACTCTTATCCCTCGCATTACATTATTTGCCATTTGCCTCCCATTTTCCTCTCCCCCACTTCACCTTTTCTGTTTTATTCGCCCTCCTTCCGTTCGATCTTGTGTTACCATGTACCTTCTTTTTGCTTGCATCTTCGCTTGCTAAAAGTTTATGGATCCTCATCCACTTGCTAATCTCTTTAAGAGATCCAATTATGACGAACCTATTGCTAGTGAGTTGAGTGCACTAGATTATCTTTATGAGGTTTTGCTTGAAATTCGTGAATCTGAAAATTGTGATGAAGTACTTTATGAAGCGATTCACGATAGATCTATGAATACAAAGCATGATTGCAATGATTTTACTATAAATTATCTTGATGTCAATTGTGCTAATGTTATGCAAAACCCTAAGCTTGGGGATGCTAGTTTTGCCATGTCTACTACTTGTTGCAATGATTATGATTGGGGTGATTCTTCTTATGATCTTGAAAATTTATTTAAGCCCCGTGATGAATATGAGATTGATAATAGTGTTTGCTATAATATTGAAAGTGGGTTTGGAAGAGTGTCAACTTTAGATCCCACATATTTGGAGAATGTTCAATCTTATGGTATTTTTGATAAAAGTGGGTTTGGAGAGGTCATGACTTTAGTTAATGATAATCCCACTATTTTGGAAGAGTGTCAACTTTGCATACATGTGGATCGTGTTGAGAATATGTTATGTGATAGCTATTTTGTTGAATTTGCCTATGATCCTACATGTAATTATTATGAGAGAGGAAAATATGGTTGTAGAAATTTTTATCTTACTAAATTACCTCTCGTCATGTTGAGATTGCTATCGTCTCTTTGTCCTTCCTTGCATATGCTAATTTTTGCTTGCTATGATAATTTGTTTGCTTATAAAATTCCTATGCATAGGAAGTATGTTAGACTTAGATGTGTTTGTCACGTGTTTTATGGTGCTCTTTTTGCGCTTTATTTCTTATCTTTTATGTGAGCATCATTGAAATCTCAATGCCTAGCTAAAAAGGCTTTAAAGAAAAGCGCTTGTTGGGAGACAACCCAATAATTATCCTTGCTATTTAGGAATAAATCTTTCATCTAGCCTATGGTTAGATGTGTTTTTGTGTTTTAATTAGTGTTTGTGCCAAGTAGAACCTTGGGAAGACTTGGGTGAAGTCTTTTTGATCTTGCTGTAAAAAACAGAAACTTTAGCCCTCACGAGATTAGCTACAACCTTTTACTGGAGAGTGCTATTTAGTTGATTCTTTTTGCAGATGATTATTAGATAAATTCCTCACGTCCCGAAATTTATTTTAGAATTTTGGAGTTCCAGAAGTATGCGTTTGATACAGATTACTACAGACTGTTCTGTTATTGACAGATTCTGTTTTTCATGTGTTGTTTGCTTATTTCAATGAATCTATGGCTAGTATTGGAGGTTATGAACCATAGATAAGTTGTAATATAGTAGGTTTAACACCAATATAAATAAAGTATGAGTTCATTACAGTACCTTGAAGTGGTGTTTTGTTTTCTTTCGCTAACGGAGCTCACGAGATTTTCTGTTAAGTTTTGTGTTGTGAAGTTTTCAAGTTTTGGGTAAAGATTTGATGGATTATGGAACAAGGAGTGGCAAGAGCCTAAGCTTGGGGATGCCCAAGGCACCCCAAGGTAAAATCCAAGTACAACCAAAAAGCCTAAGCTTGGGGATGCCCCGGAAGGCATCCCCTCTTTTGTCTTCGTCCATCGGTAACTTTACTTGGAGCTATATTTTTATTCACCACATGATATGTGTTTTTCTTGGAGCGTCTTGTATGATTTGAGTCTTTGATTTTTAGGTTACCACAATCATCCTTGCTGTACACACCTTTTGAGAGAGACACACATGAATCGGAATTCATTAGAATACTATATGTGCTTCACTTATATCTTTTAAGTTAGATAATTTTGCTCTAGTGCTTCTCTTATATCTTTTTAAAGCACGGCGGTGGTTTTATTTTATAGAAATAATTGATCTCTCATGCTTCACTTATATTATTTTGAGAGTCCTTTAGAACAGCATGGTAATTTGCTTTGGTTATACAATTAGTCCTAATATTATAGGCATCCAAGATGAAAACTTTAAAGTGCATTGAATACTAAGAGAAGTTTGATACTTGATAGTTGTTTTGAGATATAAAGGTGGTAATATTAGAGGTGTGCTAGTTGAGTAATTGTGAAATTGAGAAATACTTGTGTTGAAGTTTGCAAGTCCCGTAGCATGCACGTATTGTAAACGTTGTGTGACAAATTTGAAGCATGAGGTGTTCTTTGATTGCTTTCCTTATGAGTGGCGGTCGGGGACGAACGATGGTCTTTTCCTACCAATCTATCCCCCTAGGAGCATGCGTGTAGTGCTTGGTTTGATGACTTGTGGATTTTTGCAATAAGTATGTGAGTTCTTTATGACTAATGTTGAGTCCATGGATTATACGCCCTCTCACCCTTCCATCATTGCTAGCCTCTTCGGTACCATGCATTGCCCTTTCTCACCTTGAGAGTTGGTGCAAACTTCGCCGGTGCATCCAAACCCCGTGATATGATACGCTCTATCACACATAAGCCTCCTTATATCTTCCTCAAAACAGCCACCATACCTACCTATTATGGCATTCCCATAGCCATTCCAAGATATATTGCCATGCAACTTTCCACCGTCCCGTTTATTATGACACGCATCATCATTGTCATATTGCCTTGCATGATCATGTAGTTGATATCGTATTGGTGGCAAAGCCACCATGCTTAATTTTTCATACATGTCACTCTTGATTCATTGCATATCCCGGTACACTGCGGGATGCATTCACATAGAGTCATATTTTGTTCTAAGTATCGAGTTGTAATTCTTGAGTTGTAAGTATATAAAAGTGTGATGATCAGCATTAGAGCATTGTCCCATGTGAGGAAACGATGATGGAGACTATGATTCCCCCATAAGTCGGGATGAGACTCCGGACGAAAGAAAAAAAAAGAAAAAAAAAGAGGCTGAAAAAAAGAGAAGGCCCAAATAAAAAAAAGAAAGAGAAGAAAAAAATGAGAGAAAAAGAGAGAAGGGACAATGTTACTATCCTTTTTCCACACTTGTGCTTCAAAGTAGCACCATGATCTCCATGATAGAGAGTCTCTTATTTTGTCACCTTCATATACTAGTGGGAATTTTTCATTATAGAACTTGGCTTGTATATTCCAATGATGGGCTTCCTCAAATGCCCTAGGTCTTCATGAGCAAACAAGTTGGATGCACACCCACTTAGTTTCTTTTGTTGAGATTTCATATATTTATAGCTCTAGTACATCCGTTGAATGGCAATCCCTACTCCTTGCATTGACATCAAATCGATGGGCATCTCCATAGCCCGTTGATTAGCCACGTCAATGTGAGACTTTCTCCTTTTTTGTCTTCTCACACAACCTCAATCATTATATTCTATTCCACCCATAGTGCTATGTCCATGGCTCACTCTCATATATTGCGTAAAAGTTGAAAGGGTTTGCAAAGGCTAAGTATGAAACAATTGCTTGGCTTGTCATCGGGGTTGTGCATGATGAGAGCATTATGTGTGACGAAAATGAAGCATGGCCAAACTATATGATTTTGTAGGGATAAGCTTTCTTTGGCTATGTTATTTTGATAAGACATAATTGCTTGGTTAGCATGCTTGAAGTATTATTATTTTTATGTCAACATTACACTTTTATCTTGAATCTTTCGGATCTGAACATTCATGCCACAATAAAGAAATTACATTGAAGAATATACTAGAAAGCATTCCACTTCAAAAATCTGTTTTTATCATTTACCTCCTCGAGGACGAGCAGGAATTAAGCTTGGGGATGCTTAATACGTCTCCAACGTATCTATAACTTTTGATTGTTCCATGCTATTATATATTCTGTTTGGATGTTTAATAAGCTTTATTATACACTTTTATATTATTTTTGGGACTAACCTACTAACAAAAGGCTCAGTGCAAATTGTTGTTTTTTTGCCTATTTCAGTGTTTTGCAGAAAAGGAATATCAAACGGAATGAAACCTTCGGGAACGTGATTTTTGGAACAAACGTGATCCAGGGGACTTGGAGTGGACGTCAAGAAACAACCGAGGAGGCCACGAGGCAGGGAGGCGCGCCTGCCCCCCTGGGTGCGCCCCCACCCTCGTGGGCCCCTCGTGGGCCCCTCGTGGCTCCACCGACCTACTTCTTCCTCCTATATACACCTACGTACCCCGAAACCATCTAGGAGCACCACGAAACCCTATTTCCACCGCTGCAACCTTCTGTACCCGTGAGATCCCATCTTGGGGCCTTTTCGGGCGCTCCGCCGGAGGGGGCATCGATCACGGAGGGCTTCTACATCAACACCATAGCCTCTCCGATGATGTGTGAGTAGTTTACCTCAGACATTCGGGTCCATAGTTATTAGCTAGATGGCTTTGGATCTCAATACAAACTTCTCCTCGATCTTCTTGGAGATCTATTCGATGTAACTCTTTTTGTGGTGTGTGTCGAGATCCGATGAATTGTGGGTTTATGATCAAGATTATCTATGAACAATATTTGAATCTTCTCTGAATTCTTTTATGTATGATTGGTTATCTTTGCAAGTCTCTTCGAATTATCAGTTTGGTTTGGCCTACTAGATTGATCTTTATGGCAATGGGAGAAGTGCTTAGCTTTGGGTTCAATCTTGCGGTGCCCTTTCCCAGTAACAACAGGGGCAGCAGGGCACCTATTGTATAGTTGCCATCGAGGATAAAAACATGGGGTTTATATCATATTGCTTGAGCTTAACCCTCTACATCATGTCATCTTGCCTAATGCATTACTCTGTTCTTATGAACTTAATACTCTAGATGCATGCTGGATAGCGGTCGATGTGTGGAGTAATAGTAGTAGATGCAGGCAGGAGTCGGTCTACTTGTTGCGGACGTGATGCCTATATACATGATCATGCCTAGATATTCTCATAATTATGCACTTTTCTATCAATTGCTCGACAGTAATTTGTTCACCCACCGTAATACTTATGCTATCTTGAGAGAAGCCACTAGTGAAACCTATGGCCCCCGGGTCTATTTTCCATCATATTAATCTCCCGTCAACAAGCTAGTTTTGTCGCCTTTTATTTTGCAATCTTTACTTTCAATCTTTATCATAAAAATACCAAAAATATTATCTTATCATCTATATCAGATCTCACTTTTGCAAGTGGCCGTGAAGGGATTGACAACCCCTTTATTGCGTTGGTTGCAAGGTTCTTATTTGTTTGTGTAGGTACGAGGGACTTGCGTGTGGCCTCGTACTGGATTGATACCTTGGTTCTCAAAAACTGAGGGAAATACTCACGCTATTTTGCTGCATCACCCTCTCCTCTTCAAGGGAAAACCAACGCATGCTCAAGAGGTAGCAATGCCCGGACCATGCGGCGTCATAACAATCAATGGAAACACGGAATGCTCACTCTGCACCGAGGAGCACACCGCGGCTTTAGCAGCAGAAGTACAGAGCGGCCTTTTCAAGCAGAACCTTAATTCGGTGGCCGAGCTCCCAGACACCGTCAAACGAGTCCGGACCACTCTGCAGCAGGACAACCCAGCTCGTCAAGAGCTCGATTAGCTATTTCGCCTCCGTCCCAGTCCCGACCAAGTGGCGGCGTTCGTACCGCGCGTACATAACTACGCACTCAAAATACCATGGGCATAGACGGAGGCATGACTAGATGGTGATCCATAATATGACTCGACCTCTCGTGGACAAACATACTTTCACTTTTTCTTTTTATCCTTTTCAGGTTTCTTTCCCACAGGCTCTTCCTAACGGCCTGATCATCGGTCCTTTCGAAGGATAGATACACCAAGACGGCAAGAAGCATTGACGTATAAGGGAATTTCTAGGTGGTTTCTTTGACAATCACTCTACCTATTTTCAGGACCCGCACGCAGCTCTCCCTTGGTCGTGGCATGTTAAATAGCCCTATTGCTTATTGCACTACTTGTACAAATACGCTTTGACGTATTAATCAAACTATAATGGAAACAGTTTGCAGCCCAACTTCTGTGGCACTAGCTTGCTACTATTCCTTTTTCCCTGATAATCTTATCAAATTGCATCCATACACTTCGGTACGCTTTAATACGCCAGGGCTTCATCGAGCCCCATAATACGGCAACAAAGTCCGAACACTTCTTACAGTATAGCTCGGCACCCCGAATTTAGCATTATATGCATTGGCTCCGAATCATGTCTTTGGTCAATAGTTGGGTTGCCCGGCTCCTGTGCTTACTACCTTACGTTCTGCTATCTCGGCTAGGGTAGTAAAGGGAGAACTACTGCGATTGTTTCCTGGTTTATCCGGATGAGCACATCAATAGAGAAAGCCGAAAACTGACTGTCATGATGCGGCGTGAGCCGGTCGGCTCTTCGGAGGTTTCAAATCCTTAGAGATTTTTTCCGCATTATGCGATGAATCGATTCTTAGCCGATTAGGTGTTCACAGCACCCTAGTTCGGATACTAGGGGCTGCGCCTAAATTTTTATTGTCAAACTCCTATGGCTACGTGAGAGTGATAAAGCCACATAGTCCAATTGCCTGGTTCGTTGCGCTAAACACCTCCTTCAAGGACCAAACAATTGGATCAAGAGTGATTAGATTCCATCCCGAACACCCCCGGACTACCTACGTGGGGGCTGAAGCCGACGACTGGCCAACTCTCAGATTTCATCAACACGGCCGCACAGGAGGTAAAATTTTAACAAGCATTACATTACATAATCGACTTTGTTTCATAATACAGGGTGAGATAACATGAATGTATTGTTGGGGAAGGTAGTAATTTCAAAAAATTTCCTACGCACACGCAAGATCATGGTGATGCATAACAACGAGAGGGGAGAGTGTTGTCCACGTACCCTCGTAGACCGAAAGCGGAAGCGTTAACACAACGCGGTTGATGTAGTCGTACGTCTTCATGATCCGACCGATCAAGTACCGAACGCACGGCACCTCCGAGTTCAGCACACGTTCAGCTCGATGACGTCCCTCGAACTCCGATCCAGCCGAGTGTTGAGGGAGAGTTTCGTCAGCACGACAGCGTGGTGACGATGATGATGTTCTACCGACGCAGGGCTTGGCCTAAGCACCGCTACGATATTATCGAGGTGTAATATGGTGGAGGGGGGCACCGCACACGGCTAAGAGATCAATGATCAATTGTTGTGTCCATGGGGTGCCCCCTGCCCCCGTATATAAAGGAGCAAAGGGGGAGAGGTGCGGCCAGCCTTGGGGCGCGCCAGGAGGAGTCCTACTCCCACCGGGAGTAGGACTCCCCCCCTTTTCCTAGTTGGATTAGGACTTGGGAGTGGGGGAAAGAGGAGAGGGAGAAGAAGGAAGGGGGGCGCCTCCCCCTCCTCCTTGTCCTATTCGGACTAGGGGGAGGGGTGCGCGGCCCAGCCCTAGCCGCCTCTCCTCTCTTCCACCTAGGCCCACTAAGGCCCATTATGTTGCCGGGGGGTTCCGGTAACCTCCCGGTACTCCGGTAAAATCCCGATTTCACCCGGAACACTTCCGATATCCAAACATAGGCTTCCAATATATCAATCTTTATGTCTCGACCATTTCGAGACTCCTCATCATGTCCGTGATCACATACGGGACTCCGAACAACCTTAGGTACATCAAAACATATAAACTCATAATATAACTCTCATCGAAACGTTAAGCGTGCGGACCCTACGGGTTCGAGAACTATGTAGACATGACCGAGACACGTCTCCGGTCAATAACCAATAGCGGAACCTGGATGCTCATATTGGCTCCCACATATTCTACGAAGATCTTTATCGGTCAGACCGCATAACAACATACGTTGTTCCCTTTGTCATCGGTATGTTACTTGGCCGAGATTCGATCGTCGGTATCTCAATACCTAGTTCAATCTCGTTACCGGCAAGTCTCTTTACTCGTTCCGTAATACATCATCCCGCAACTAACTCATTAGTTGCAATGCTTGCAAGGCTTTAAGTGATGTGCATTACCAAGTGGGCCCAGAGATACCTCTCCGACAATCGGAGTGACAAATCCTAATATCGAAATACGCCAACCCAACAAGTACCTTCGGAGACACCCGTAGAGCACCTTTATAATCACCCAGTTACGTTGTGATGTTTGGTAGCACAGAAAGTGTTCCTCCGATAAACGGGAGTTGCATAATCTGATAG
Organism: Aegilops tauschii subsp. strangulata; assembly: GCF_002575655.3. NCBI lineage: Eukaryota > Viridiplantae > Streptophyta > Magnoliopsida > Poales > Poaceae > Aegilops > Aegilops tauschii. Next base: position 21,207,004 of record NC_053037.3, read on the forward strand.
TCATAGGAACATGTATAAGTCATGAAGAAAGCATTAGCAACATACTAGACGATCGTGTGCTAAGCTAACGGAATGGGTCAAGTCAATCACATCATTCTCCTAATGATGTGATCCCGTTAATCAAATGACAACTCATGTCAATGGCTAGGAAACATAACCATATTTGATCAACGAACTAGTCAAGTAGAGGCATACTAGTGACACTCTGTTTGTCTATGTATTCACACATGTATCATGTTTCCGGTTAATACAATTCTAGCATGAATAATAAACATTTATCATGAAATAAGGAAATAAATAATAACTTTATTATTGCCTCTAGGGCATATTTCCTTCAGTCTCCCACTTGCACTAGAGTCAATAATCTAGTTCACATCGCCATGTGATTTAACACCAATAGTTCACATCACCATGTGATTAACACCCATAGTTCACATCGTCATGTGACCAAAACCCAAAGGGTTTACTAGAGTCAATAATCTAGTTCACATCGCTATGTGATTAACACCCAAAGAGTACTAAGGTGTGATCATGTTTTGCTTGTGAGAGAAGTTTAGTCTATGGGTCTGCCACATTCAGATCCGTATGTATTTTGCAAATTTCTATGTCAACATTGCTCTGCATGGAGCTACTCTAGCTAATTGCTCCCACTTTCAATATGCATCCAAATTGAGACTTAGAGTCATCTGGATCAGTGTCAAAGTTTGCATCGACGTAACCCTTTACGACGAACTCTTTATCACCTCCATAACCGAGAAATATTTCCTTATTCTACTAAGGATAATTTTGACCGCTGTCCAGTGATCTACTCCTAGATCACTATTGTACTCCCTTGCCAAAATCAGTGTAGGGTATACAATAGATCTGGTACACAGCATGGCATACTTTATAGAACCTATGGCCGAGGCATAGGGAATGACTTTCATTCTCTTTCTATCTTATGCCGTGGTCGGGCTTTGAGTCTTACTCAATTTCACACCTTGTAACACAGGCAAGAAACTCTTTCTTTGACTGTTCCATTTTAAACCACTTCAAAATCTTGTTAAGGTATGTACTCATTGAAAAAACTTATCAAGCGTCTTGATCTATCTCTATAGATCTTGATGCTCAATATGTAAGCAGCTTCACCGAGGTCTTTCTTTGAAAAACTCCTTTCAGACACTCCTTTATGCTTTGCAGAATAATTCTACATTATTTCCGATCAACAATATGTCATTCACATATACCTATCAGAAATGCTGTAGTGCTCCCACTCACTTTCTTGTAAATACAGGCTTCACCGCAAGTCTGTATAAAACTATATCCTTTGATCAACTTATCAAAGTGTATATTCCAACTCCGAGATGCTTGCACCAGTCCATAGATGGATCGCTGGAGCTTGCATATTTTGTTAGCACCTTTAGGATTGACAAAACCTTCTGGTTGCATCATATACAACTCTTCTTTAATAAATCCATTAACGAATGCAGTTTTGTTTATCCATTTGCCAGATTTCATAAAATGCGGCAATTGCTAACATGATTCGGACAGACTTAAGCATAGATACGAGTGAGAAACTCTCATCGTAGTCAACACCTTAAACTTGTCGAAAACCTTTTGCGACAATTCTAGCTTTGTAGATAGTAACACTACTATCAGCGCCCGTCTTCCTCTTGAAGATCCATTTAATATCAATGGCTCGCCGATCATTGGGGAAGTCAATCAAAGTCCATACTTTGTTCTCATACATGGATCTCATCTTAGATTTCATGGCCTCAAGCCATTTTGTGGAATCTGGGCTCACCATCGCTTCTTCATAGTTCGTAGGTTCGTCATGGTCTAGTAACATAACCTCTAGAACAGGATTACCGTACCACTCTGATGCGGATCTTACTCTGGTTGACCTACGAGGTTCAGTAATAACTTGATCTGAAGTTCCATGATCATCATCATTAACTTCCTCACTAATTGGTATAGGCGTCACAGAAACTGGTTTCTGCGATGAACTACTTTCCAATAAGGGAGCAGGTACAGTTACCTCATCAAGTTCTACTTTCCTCCCACTCACTTCTTTCGAGAGAAACTCCTTCTCTAGAAAGGATCCATTCTTAGCAACGAATGTCTTGCCTTCGGATCTGTGATAGAAGGTGTACCCAACTGTCTCCTTTGGGTATCCTAATGAAGACACATTTCTCCGATTTGGGTTTGAGCTTATCAGGATGAAACTTTTTCACATAAGCATCGCAACCCCAAACTTTAAGAAACGACAACTTTGGTTTCTTGCCAAACCACAGTTCATAAGATGTCGTCTCAACGGATTTAGGTGGTACCCTATTTAACGTGAATGCAGCTGTCTCTAATGCATAACCCCAAAACGATAGTGGTAGATCGGTAAGAGACATCATATATCGCACCATATCTAATAAAGTACGGTTATGATGTTCGGACACACCATTACACTGTGGTGTTCCAGGTGGCGTGAGTAGTGAAACTATTTCACATTGTTTTAACTGAAGGCCAAACTCGTAACTCAAATACTCTTCTCCACGATCAGATCGTAGAAACTTTATTTTCTTGTTACGATGATTTTCTACTTCACTCTGAAATTATATGAACTTTTCAAATGTTTCAGACTTCTGTTTCATTAAGTAGATATACCCATATCTGCTCAAATCATCTGTGAAGGTCAGAAAATAATGATACCTGCTACGAGCCTCAATATTCATCGGAGCACATACATCTGTATGTATGATTTCCAACAAATCTGTTGCTCTCTCCATAGTTCCGGAGAACGGCGTTTTAGTCATCTTGCCCATGAGGCACGGTTCGCAAGCATCAAGTGATTCATAATCAAGTGATTCCAAAATCCCATCAGTATGGAGTTTCTTCATGCGCTTTACACCAATATGACCTAAACGGCAGTGCCACAAATAAGTTGCACTATCATTATTAACTTTGCATCTTTTGGCTTCATTATTATGAATATGTGTATCACTACGATCGAGATCCAACAAACCATTTTAGTGGGTGTATGACGATAGAAAGTTTTATTCATGTAAACAGAACAACAATTATTCTCTAATTTAAATGAATAAATGTATTGCAACAAACATGATCAAATCATATTCATGCTCAACGCAAACACCAAGTAACACTTATTTAGTTTCAACACTAATCCCGAAAGTATAGGGAGTGTGCGATGATGATCATATCAATCTTGGAACTACTTCCAACACACATCGTCACCTCGCCTTTTACTAGTCTCTGTTTATTCCGCAACTCCCGTTTCGAGTTACTACTCTTAGCAACTGAAACAGTATCAAATGCCGAGGGGTTGCTATAAACACTAGTAAAGTACACATCAATAACATGTATATCCAATATACCTTTGTTCACTTTGCCATCCTTCTTATCCACCAAATACTTGGGGTAGTTCCGCTTCCAGTGACCAGTCCCTTTGCAGTAGAAGCACTTAGTCTCAGCCTTAGGACCAGACTTAGGCTTCTTTACTTGAGCAGCAACTTGCTTGCCGTTCTTCTTGAAGTTCCCCTTCTTCCCCTTGCCCTTTTCTTGAAACTAGTGGTCTCGTCAACCATCAATACTTGATGTTTTTCTTGATTTCTACCTTCGTCGATTTCAGCATCACGAAGAGCTCAGGAATTACTTTCGTCATCCCTTGCATACTATAGTTCATCACGAAGTTCTACTAACTTGGTGATGGTGACTAGAGAATTCTGTCAATCACTATTTTATCTGGAAGATTAACTCCCACTTGATTCAAGCGATTGTAGTACCCAGACAATCTGAGCACATGCTCACTGCTTGAGCTATTCTCCTCCATCTTTTAGCTATAGAACTTGTTGGAGACTTCATATCTCTCAACTCGGGTATTTGCTTGAAATATTAACTTCAACTCCTGGAACATCTCATATGGTCCATGATGTTCAAAACGTCTTTGAAGTCCTGATTCTAAGCCGTTAAGCATGGTGCACTAAACTATCAAGTAGTCATCATATTGAGCTAGCCAAACGTTCATAATGTCTGCATCTACTCCTGCAATAGGTCTGTCACCTAGCGGTGCATCAAGGACATAATTCTTCTGTGCAACAATGAGGATAATCCTCAGATCACGGATCCAATCCGCATCTTTGCTACTAACATCTTTCAACATAATTTTTCTCTAGGAACATATCAAAAATAAACACAGGGAAGCAACAACGTGAGCTATTGATCTACAACATAATTTGCAAAATACTACCAGGACTAAGTTCATGAGAAATTTAAGTTCAATTAATCATATTACTTAAGAACTCCCACTTAGATAGACATCCCTCTAATCCTCTAAGTGATCACGTGATCCATATCAACTAAACCATGTCCGATAATCACGTGAGATGGAGTAGTTTCAATGGTGAACATCACTATGTTGATCATATCTACTATATGATTCACGCTCGACCTTTCAGTCTCTGTGTTGCGAGGCCATATCTGTTATATGCTAGGCTTGTCAAGTTTAACCTGAGTATTCCGCGTGTGCAACTGTTTTGCACCCATTGTATTTGAACGTTGAGCCTATCACACCCGATCATCACGTGGTGTCTCAGCACGAAGAACTTTCGCAATGGTGCATACTCAGGGAGAACACTTATACTTTGATAATTTAGTAAGGGCTCATCTTATAATGCTACCGTCAATCAAAGCAAGATAAGATGCATAAAAAGATAAACATCACATGCAATCAATATAAGTGATATGATATGGCCATCATCATCTTGTGCTTGTGATCTCCATCTCCGAAGCACCGTCATGATCCCCATCGTCACCGGCGCGACACCTTGATCTCCATCGTAGCATCGTTGTCGTCTCGCCAACTATTGCTTCTACGACTATCGCTACCGCTTAGTGATATAGTAAAACAATTACATGGCGATTGCATTGCATACAATAAAACGACAACCATATGGCTCCTGCCAGTTGCCGATAACTCGGTTACAAAACATGATCATCTCATACAATAAAATTTAGCATCATGTCTTGACCATATCACATCACAACATGCCCTGCAAAAACAAGTTAGACGTCCTCTACTTTGTTGTTGCAAGTTTTACGTGGCTGCTACGGGCTTAGCAAGAACCGTTCTTACCTACGCATCAAAACCACAACAATAGTTTGTCAAGTTGGTGTTGTTTTAACCTTCGCAAGGACCGGGCCTAGCCACACTCGGTTCAACTAAAGTTGGAGAAACTGACACCCGCCAGCCACCTCTGTGCAAAGCACGTCGGAAGAACCAGTCTCGCGTAAGCGTACGCGTAATGTCGGTCCGGGCCGCTTCATCCAACAATACCGCCGAACCAAAGAATGACATGCTGGTAAGCATTATGACTTATATCGCCCACAACTCACTTGTGTTCTACTCGTGCATATGACATCTACGCATAAAACCAGGCTCTGATACCACTGTTGGGGAACGTAATAATTTCAAAAAAATTCCTACGCACACGCAAGATCATGGTGATGCATAGCAACGAGAGGGGAGAGTGTTGTCCACGTACCCTCGTAGACCGAAAGCGGAAGCGTTAACACAATGCGGTTGATGTAGTCGTACATCTTCACGTCCGACCGATCAAGTACCGAACGCACGGCACCTCCGAGTTCAGCACACGTTCAGCTCGATGACGTTCCTCGAACTCCGATCCAACCAAGTGTTGAGGGAGAATTTCGTCAGCACGACGGCGTGGTGACGATGATGATGTTCTACCAACGCAGGGCTTCGCCTAAGCACCGGTACGATATTATCGAGGTGTAATATGGTGGAGGGGGGCACCGCACACGGCTAAGAGATCAATGATCAATTGTTGTGTCCATGGGGTGCCACACTGCCCCCGTATATAAAGGAGCAAAGGGGGAGAGGTGCGGCCAGCCTTGGGGCGCGCCAGGAGAGTAGGACTCCTCCCCTTTTCCTAGTTGGATTAGGACTTGGGAGGGGGGAAAGAGGAGAGGAAGAAGAAGGAAGGGGGGCGCCGCCCCCTTCTCCTGGTCCTATTCGGACTAGGGGGGAGGGGCGCGCGGCCCAGCCCTAGCCGCCTCTCCTCTCTTCCACCTAGGCCCACTAAGGCCCATTATGTTGCCGGGGGGTTCCTGTAACCTCCCGGTACTCTGGTAAAATCCCGATTTCACCCGGAACACTTCCGATATCCAAACATAGGCTTCCAATATATCAATCTTTATGTCTCGACCATTTCGAGACTCCTCGTCATGTCCGTGATCACATCCGGGACTCCGAACAACTTTCGGTACATCAAGACATATAAACTCATAATATAACTGTCATCGAAACGTTAAGCGTGCGGACCCTACGGGTTCGAGAACTATGTAGACATGGCCGAGACACGTCTCCGGTCAATAACCAATAGCGGAACCTAGATGCTCATATTGGCTCCCACATATTCTACGAAGATCTTTATCGGTCAGACCGCATAACAACATACGTTGTTCCCTTTGTCATCGGTATGTTACTTGCTCGAGATTCGATCGTCCGTATCTCAATACCTAGTTCAATCTCATTACCGGCAAGTCTCTTTACTCGTTCCGTAATACATCATCCCGCAACTAACTCATTAGTTTCAATGCTTGCAAGGCTTTAAGTGATGTGCATTACCAAGTGGGCCTAGAGATACCTCTCCGACAATCGGAGTGACAAATCCTAATATCGAAATACACCAACCCAACAAGTACCTTCGGAGACACTTGTAGAGCACCTTTATAATCACCCAGTTACGTTGTGACGTTTGGTAGCACACAAAGTGTTCCTCCGGTAAACGGGGGTTGCATAATCTCATAGTCATAGGAACATGTATAAGTCATGAAGAAAGCATTAGCAACATACTAAACGATCGTGTGCTAAGCTAACGGAATGGGTCAAGTCAATCACATCATTCTCCTAATGATGTGTTCCCGTTAATCAAATGACAACTCATGTCAATGGCTAGGAAACATAACCATCTTTGATCAACGAGCTAGTCAAGTAGAGGCATACTAGTGACACTCTGTTTGTCTATGTATTCACACATGTATCATGTTTCCGGTTAATACAATTCTAGCATGAATAATAAACATTTATCATGAAATAAGGAAATAAATAATAACTTTATTATTGCCTCTAGGGCATATTTCCTTCATGTATTCATTCAAAGATTACATCTTTCGCACATTGCCCCGCTATAATGCGGGATCCCTCCAGGACATCGCTAAAATATCGCTCGGGCGTGCGGAGCTCCTTGCTCTCGGGCAGTCCCTCGGTCACGAGCTTGACGGCGTTCATCTTCGCCCACTGCATCTTGACGGGGGCGAAGGCCATCCGCGCACCCTTGATACAGACCGATCGCTTCATAACATCAAGCCGGGGCAGGCATCGACCAGCCACTTCACGAGCCCGAAGTAGCTGCTGGGTATAGCTTCGGCAGGCCACTGTCGGATTATTAAATCCTTCATGGCTAGTTCGGCAACCCTATGCAGCTCGATCAGCTGTTTTAGCTGGTCGCTAAAGGGCACCGGATGTTCTAGCGCAAGGTATTGCGACCAGAACAACTTCTCCGTTGAGCTCCCCTCTTCGACTCGGAAGAATTCCGCAGCATCAGACACACTACACGGCAGATCCGCAAACGCCCCTGGAGAACTCCAAATCTGGGTTAGTAAGAGATACCTCTTCTTCGCATACTTGCTTTGCATAATAAAAGTCATACCCGCCGCGATTTTCTTGGCCTCCTGGATTTCCTGGAGGGCGCCATGGGCTTCGACCCGGGCCTCTTGTGCGCTCTGGCGAGCCTTGGCGAGTTCGGTCTCTTGATCCGCAATGTCGCGCTCCAAGGACTCGCATTTCTTGACGGCGTCCTGGAGGTCTTGCTGGACCTCACCAACCCTGGCCTCATGTTTTTCACGGGCGACTTGCTCCTTTGCCGCCTTCTTATTGGCCTCAGCCAGCGCTTTCTAGAGGGTTTCCACCTCAGCAGCCGCTCCTACACATATCATGGCGCCATGATCAGCACAATTCATTCTTCCTTTCCGGATATACATAAAGTTATCACATACCTTGCTTGTCCTCCAATTGCTTTTTTACACGGCCGATCTCTTCCTCGACCCGCTCCATACTCTACTTTAGTCCGGAGACCTCAGAAGAATGAGAGGTTGCGGCCAGCAACGACGCCTACTTATTCACATAAGGCATATTTAGTTAGTTTCCTGCGAAAATTACTTGATCCTCTGTCCGGCTTTTCTTTCCGAACACGTGACAGTGTCTCAGGGGCTACTGTCTATACTGTGACATTCTTTTTACGTGATCACTTTGCTTACCTCAAAGCCTGTTAGAAGGCTTGTGCAGGCTTCGGTCAGTCTGATCTTCGCGGACTGAATCTTCTCAATCACCGTACCCATGAGGGTACGGTGTTCCTCTACAATGGAAGCACTTCGCTGCGCTTCCAAGAGAGCATCCGGTGCCTCTGGTTGGACAGAGGTCACTGGCGGAATTGGCACACCTCCTTCTTTCGAAGGAGGCTGCTCGCCGGATTCCGGAGCCGTATAGGTCTCCGGGATCGTATTCGACTGGGGGCCGAATTGAATATGGCCCCCATCGCCAGTCTCCACGGGATTTGCTCCCCCATGTGTTCGGCGGCCGAGGCTTCACCCTCTGGCGCCGCCCTGGCGGCCTCCCGCGTCTCCCCCGGGCTCGGGATCCGTAGGGACAACACCTCGGTGTCATCCATGGCCCTGGGAGAGGTGGCCGCGGGAAGGGACCCGCTGTCCATCACCTTCAGGTCCAGCGAATTCCCCGGAGATGAGGATCGCTCGTGGTCAGAACGGGCCGGACTGCAAGTGCATGATTCAACGTGTTAAGACTATGAGATAGAGAGGCCGGATATATGAACGCATCCGAGTTTTTTAGTACTCACGATTCAGCCAGGGGCTTGTCTCGGGGGCGCGGTTCTGGGCTGCTGTCGACGTCCCACGCGAAGTTATCCGCGAGGGGGCCTTTCCCCCTCTTGGACGCCTCTGCCTCCAGATTTGTGGAGGCTGCCCTCTTTTTCCTTCCCCCCTCAGGGGGGGAGTTGCTTTCTTCCTCCTCCTCGTCGTCGTCTTCGGCGGCGGAGGAGTGAGTCTCGTTGTCTTCGGATGTCACGTCCGAAGCGCCCTTGCGGTGGGGGCCACTTCTGGCCCCCTTGACCTTCTTCTTGGACTTCTTCTCCGGTGCCTGGTAAGGCGCAGGGACCAGCATCTTCGTCAGGAGCGGGATGGCTGGTTCCTCGGGCAGCGGAGCTGGACACTTTATCCGCTCCGCCTTCTTTGTCCAATCCTGAAAAAATAAATGGTGAGGCTTAGGTATCTTCCCTGAACAAGCAAGCAAGGGATACACCTTGTAATGCGAAAGACTTACCGCACTGGCAGGATGGGCCAGGTCGTGCCCGCGGTCCTCGGTGATCTCCAGCGGCGTCTCGTTGCCCTTGAAGAGCACCTTCCAGATATCTTCCTGCGTAGTTCCGAAGAACTGTTGCAAGGTCTGGTGCTCAGCCGGATTGAACTCCCATAAATGGCAAGTCCGGCTCTGGCATGGAAGGATCCGGTGAACTAGCATCACCTGGATCACATTGACAAGCTTGATGTTCTTGTCCACGATGCTCTGGATGCGTGTCTGCAGTGCTGTCAGCTCGTCCGACGAAGACCAGTTCAGGCCCTTCTCTAGCCAGGAGGTGAGCCGCATTGGGGCTCCGGACTTGAATTCGGGAGCCGCGACCCAGGTGGCGTAGCGGGGCTTTGTGATATAGAACCACAGTTTCTGCCACTCTTTGACGGTCTCCACAAAGGTACCTTTGGGCCATGTGACATTGGGCATCTTGCTCACCATGGCACCTCCGCACTCTGCGTGTTGGCCATCCACCACCTTCGGCTTCACGTTGAAGATTTTAAGCCATAGTCCGAAGTGGGGTGGAATGCGGAGGAAGGCCCCGCACACGACAATAAATGCCGAGATGTTGAGGAAGGAGTTTGGGGCTAGATCATGGAAATCTAGCCCGTAGTAGAACATGAGTCCGCGGACGAAAGGGTGGAGAGGAAACCCTAACCCGCGGACGAAGTGGGGGATGAACACCACCCTCTCATTGGGCTTCGGGGTGGGGACGATCTGCCCCTTGGCCGGAAGCCGGTGGGCGATTTCTTTCGCCAAGTACCCGGCCTCCCGAAACTTGGTGATGTCCTTCTCCTTGACGAAGGAGGCCATCCACTTGCCTTGCGCTCCAGATCCGGACATGGTCGAGTTCTTTCTTGAGGCGGAAAAGATGAGGACCTGGGCGCTGGAGCTCGAGAATGGGAGGGCAGAGAGAGAAGGCGTGGGTGAAGGAAATGAATCCTTATGTCCTTATAAGGGCAGCGAATATCAAGCGCCTCCCCACTCGCCTTAAAACTCGTCTGTTCCCAAGGGCTGTGCAGATGGCACGGTTAGATTACCCACGCCCGTATTGATGAGAATCCCGTAATAAGGGGACACGATCTCTGCTGCGGCAAGACATGCCAATAGAAACCACATCTTGAAATATGAAGCGGCGGGCAGGAAAACGGTTCGAAATAATAACCGGACAGAGACGTGATGTCACGCTACAAAAAGTTGTCAATAGATTGGACTCGTGAAATATTATACTCTCTACGGTTGTGTGTGGTACTTATTTTGCAGAGCCAGACACGTTCGTTTCGTTTGAAGACCGTGTTTGAGTATTCGGAGAAGGAACCCGCCTTGCAATGCCGAAGACAATTTGCGCACCGGACTCGTCGTCATTGAAGCCTAGTTCAGGGGCTACTGAGGGAGTCCAGGACTAAGGGGTCCTTGGACATCCGGCCTATTGGACTTGGGCCGGACTAATGGGCTGTGAAGATACAAGACCGAATACTCTCACCCGTGTCCAGATAGGACTCTCCTTGGCATGGAAGGCAAGCTGGGCGTGGAAGGCAAGCTGGGCGTCCAAATATGAAGATTCCTTTCTCTGCAACCGACTTTGTACAACCCTATTCCCCTCTGGTGTCTATAAACCGGAGGGTTTAGTCCATAGAGACAATCATAATCATAATCATATAGGCTAGACTTCTAGGGTTTAGCCATTACGATCTCGTGGTAGATCTTGTAACACTTATATTCATCAAGATAAATCAAGCAGGAAGTAGGGCATTACCTCCATAGAGAGGGTCCGAACCTGGGTAAACATCGCGTCCCCTGCCTCCTGTTACCATCGACCTTAGACGCACAGTTCGGGACCCCCTACCCGAGATCCGCCGGTTTTGACACCGACACTCGTCTCTACACTTCGAGACATACAAAACCCAAACATGTGAAGTTGAAACACATACATAATTTGAAAAAAGTACACAGACATGAAAACACTTAACACTTGACATCCTATGACGGCTTAGACCACCTCATCTGACTTCACCTTGAGTGAGTTCAATTCCCCAAGTTGCTTTTTTTTACCGACATAAGAAATGAGACAACCAAAAAGGAGACGTGCGGGGATCGAGCGACCTGGATCGGGATCGTTCGAATATGAAATGAAAACCAAACCATTCGTAAATTACAAATTTTGTTTATAGATAGATTCACATATATATTAGGCTTAAATCAATTATGTTGTTGGCGAGAGGGGGAGGAGGGAGCCCCCATGCTGGTCCCCGGTCCTTGTTAGTGTTGTCGTTGTATCAGAAACCAAACCTTAAAAATGCTTAATATCTCGTCTCTACACTTGAAGACATACAAAACCCAAACGTGCGAAGTTGAAACACATACGTAGTTTGAAAAAAAAGTACACAGACATGAAAACATTTAACACTTAAAAGCGACATCCTATGACGGCTTACACCACCTCATGTGACTTCACCTTGAGTGCCATCATGGGCGTGGGGCGCCGAGCTCATGGTGGTTGTGTGGCAATGGTGCAGTGTGGAGGCAGTCGTGCCGTAAGACTCTGTACTGCACGTACGTGCGTTATCATCCCCACAAAACATAGGAAGAGGAAATGACTACATTGTAAGGGCATCAATCAAAGCATGTCACCACCACATACTCCAGGCCACACATGCTATTGTGTCTTAAACGAATCTTTATAGTTTATAAAGTAACTTTCATCATGCTATTTCTTATATTTTTCTCCATTGTTTTATATTTTATTGGACCAACTTACTAATAAAGCGTCAGAGATGCAGCTGCATGTCTAATGCCTATGCTGATAACTCATCATTTTTAGTATAGCTTATCTCTATGTAATTTAACAATTTGACAAAGATTCCTTTTCTCGCATTGAATACCTATCTTCTTTTATAGTACTAACTTGCTTGTTTTCAACTGAGGACGCAACAATACAAAAATTCATGCAGAAACAACATATTGACATTTTGACTAAGGGAGGAGTCAAGTGAATAGTATTGCCTGAATTTTGTACTGGTAGAGTAGAGTACAAAAAGTGAATTGGCGCCCCTAAACTGGTAGCCTACCAATTGTGGCAGGACGATATACTAGTTTCTTTTAATAGTTCATAAAAAGATGAGCTATACTATGTTTTTACTTGCTCATTTTTGTAAAGAATCATCGTGAGCTGAAAAATGAAGACGTGGGGTGTCAACCACAGAAAGGGAACAAGTAACCAAGTTTGGTGGGCCCGTCAAATGATATTTATTTTTTGCACGAGGATATGGTAATGTTGCTCATGCTTTATCCATCATGGCCGAGCATTTGTGGGGATAGGATTGTGGGCTGCGATCACGACGCCTTGTATCAAGAGTTGTGGCACTGCAGTCGCACCAGTTAGCCATTCTGGAGGTAGGAAAAGATGTCATGGGACTTACCGTTTGGGTTTGGCATTCTTGCAGATGGTGTCAGTGCGCCTGCGGCCTTGCGGACAACAAGACTGGTTGTGGGCGTTACTTCCTGCTTGTTCATCAAAGCTTACGTCAGAACACGACTTCTTCAAGATACATATAACTTGAATCTTAGATTGGGCGTCTACCAATCCATGTGTTTGCAAACATACCTGCTAAGCAGTCAGAATGGCTGCAAGAAAATCCCTTCGAAATGCAAACAATGCATCGGTCATGATTCAAAACACAGTTTGGACGTCAGACAATCTTATGATTAGGAGTAGAACGGATGAAGGTTGAGGCTTTGATTCAACCGACACTTCTCCGCCTTATGGTTAGGGAGCAGAACGGATGAAGGTTGTAACATTATCAATCTTAGTATTTTTAGAATAGAATGAACTAGTCTTCCTCTCTCCTTGTTACAATAGTGAATGTACATCGATGAAGGATACCACCCACCAATTAACCCATGCATGTGGCATTTGACCTTTATTTATTGTGCATATGTCTTTCTACTCACAACAATGATATCGCATCAGCTACCATCGGGTCATGGAAACAATAAGGTGGGCATCTGGATCTATGAGATAGCTGACATTTTGGACCATGTGCGAACTACCATATCGATTGTCATTAAAAGGCCCTATGTTCAGACTCCTTCCCCTCTCAAGTCTTCACATCTCACTTAAATAACATTACGAACACAATGTCAGTAGTCATAGTTTAGTGTGTATAATGGGAGTTCCAAATAAATTTCTATCACTTCAAATCTTCTCGATTCATCAACCAAAATTAGTTGTCTAATAGCTAGAAATGTCAAGATGGAATTCCTTCTTGGGCTCTCACGCGTAGGAGTTGGAGGCATCAGAAAGTTAGTGAGGACATGTTGATATGGTGACGCGCGAGACACACACGAACACAAGTCTACGCACCCTAGTTCCAGTTGCCTAGCTCCCGGTCGATTAGGTATGTCCACAAACTAACACACATCTTCGTTGGGTCTGACCTATGCTCTGCTCATTATTTTAAGATTCGGCACCCAGTGATGGTGCCATTATATAGTGCGTCAGGATTGTGCTCCCCATGGTTAACTGTGTGAATAGAGGTATCAGAGGCCAGTATAGTCAAAGAGCTCACATTCTTGAGTTTGACAAGTGGGTGTGGACAACCTTGGGATGATTGGTGCCTCCCATTGGAGGTGTGTCCTAGGTCAATTGCTTTGTCGACAACTGGACGAAGTGAGCATTGCCAATATGCTCCATCGCACCATGTTCACAACCCTCTGTTCCCACCAATTCCCCAAGCATGTCTTTTTTTAGACAATTATATTTTTACCTCGAAATAGGTTTTCACTCCGCTTTATCTATAAATGTCAGGAAAGCCAGTTGCATGTCTTATATTTACACCAATAACTCTTTATTGTTTTGTACATGTTATCATAATGTCATTTAAATTTTTGCCAAAGATTGCCTTTCATGGCTTTAAATACCGGTGTTTCATAATGTTGGGGTGGGGCGAGGCGGTGGATGGGATCTAGTGTCAGGACATCGCTTTATTTATTTGTTTTTGATTGCGGGGAGGACATCGTTTGATATGATGGGGATGAACCGGTGGGTTAGAGTATTTGTGTATAATATTGGGTCTTTGTGGTCATAGAAGAGTTGTTTCCGAAAATATCTAACCACGGTGTCTAGCTATATTAGTACATACATGTAAGAAAAAAAGTGAAAAGCACTACTCATGTGAAAAAGCACCACGAATGAAAAGCAAGAAAATGCCCATTGAAAACCTCCCTTTGTGGCTATTCTTGTCATTACCGATTCTAGTCATCCGTCAATGGTCCACCAATAACAATATGCAATTATGCAGCGGTGGACCTTCACAGATTATGTGATCTTAGACACCGTGATAGATAAGTCTTGGCCTTCCAACTCGCTGACAATCCAACTTTTTCACATGAAAAATTTGAGAAATTCAAGGCACAAAACATCCAAACCTACTTTTTCCAGCAAAACATCCGGACCCACATATCGGTCCGCCGACCGATCCAGACCTACTTTTACCTCCTCAGAGGACCTTTTTTAAGCGGGCATCGACAAGAGAGACTTGTGTAAGATGGTAGTTGTGGTGTCAGGATTTCTGTGGCAATGATGGCGGGGTGAGCAATGGTAGGGTGATGGCAGTGGTTGCGGTAGTTGACTCTTTTGCGTGTCCACGGGATTGTTTCGGGTTGTTTGTTGCAGAGAAGTTGGACCTAAGATGAAGGCCGAGAGGCGGCAATGAATTTTTCTCACGGGCGCCGTCGATGGATGTAGGAGGAAAAAACCTCAGCACTCCAAGGAATTTGGATGTATGTTGCAATTTCTGTATGGGCGTTTTGGTAAGTGAATGTGTTTACTTGATATATGGCCCTTGGCCTATCCACAAAAAAGTACGAATTTGAAAGGGGCTAAGAGGTGACAAAGCAGACACGAGATGCTATGTGCGCTTACCAATGTGGCACTTTCTTCATACTTACATGGTCTGCGAGACATCGATTGTGACGAGTCATGTTGGGGGGTGCCGCGGCAGGTAGCATTCGCTGGACTGTTCGAGTTTGGGGCAATAATGCTTGCCTGATTGGTTGTTGTGCCTTGTTGTTTTCAGGTATTGCGTCGCTGACAGCAAAAGACTGACTGTTGCCGATGCTCCATCTATGTTCATGATACCCGCCGACTTGGTGGAACACAAGGTTTCAAGACAATAATAATTTAGTTAGGGCATTTGATGTTCTGCCAAATACTCACCAGGCAGACAGACTAAAGTAATGATTTTTTGCTCGAATTTTTCATGGCAAGCCAAGCACAATCCAGATCCTAATTAAAGACCCTACGGATCCTAAAAGTAATGATTTACTGTGTGGCCTGTCGATCTACTCTTTGTTCATTGCTCTAGGGAATATTTTGATTCTCACAACAATCAATCAGTATGGTGGACTGGGTCACGAGTCATGAGATCTGTGTCTACACTTGCTTCATTAGTTTGAAAATGCTGACCATTAATTTGGACTGGCAGTAGAGTATGAGTTTAAGTCATGGTCACTGTTGCTAAAGAATGTACTTAACTTTCATCATTTTAACCTCCAATAAGGAAAATGATATTATCAACCGCCAAAAAAATCAACAAATTTGACATCAGAACAATATGAGCTACTCGCAAGGAAATTGAAAAGAAAGCACATCATTTGTCACGTGGGCTTATTCAGTTGAATTACTCGCTATATATGGAGAAACAAATGAAGAATCAACTGTCATTTGCTTCTGCACTCCGTATGCTACTGCCTTTATTCTCCTACACAAGACTGGCGGAATCTGCTGCCCTCCCCCCTCTTCTAATTGGATATGGCAAAATGATTGTTCAGGCACACCACAATATGCTTAAACAAGAAGAAACCAAAGGGAGGGAACATTCTTGGTAGAAAAGAGGAATCCAGAATTCGATTGGGGACAAATTGCAGGGTGCCACCAAGGATGGCATGTATGAGCACCGAAAAGTTAGTTAGATCTCAGTCCGTGGAGGTGATTGTCCACCGAAAGTCCTAAATTATTGTAGACTGATGCCACCCGTTATGTAGTATCAGGTGATTAATTTCTCGCTTGCGCTCGACCAAGATCTTGATCGGTAATCCTATGTTAACAAGAGCATCTGTTATCATACCACTGGATTTTCCATGATGGAGATTTCTTTTGCATATTCCATGCAGCACGAATTGGATCGAATGTTGGGTAGGGACTGCCTGTGCCAGAAAAGGAAAAGCTGGAGTAATATTCTGCAACAGAGAAGTTGTCCCTTATTTTAAGTAGTGTAGTGCTTTCCGAGCTCTTCTTAAGTTAATTTATTACACAGACTTTTGCACTTATTCTCCAAAAGTATTTTAAGCCCCATCATAAAGCACACTTTTTTGATATGTACTATCAAAGCTTGTGACCACTAATAAAATTATGGAACCACTAGTAGGATATGGATGATCACTGTTCTTATAGAGGATCTACTATAGTTATGATAGTTTGTAATGTAAAGTTATGTCATAGACCCGTACATCTCCAAGCTCACATGCCAAAGCAAAATAACTTCTTTACAAAAAGCACCCATCGAATTAACCACTTGTGTAACATGATCTAAGAACGAGTTTTATCGGTTTCTGAAGCTTGATCATTAATCTTAACAGTCTCCAAGTTCCTTTTTGTTTTTCTCGTGCAAGATCTCGATCATAAATCCTGTGAAATAGGATCATTTCCATGGGAGATCTAGCAATTGAATTTCTTATGATGGATATTTCTCTTGTATATACTACACAGAAGAATATGGATCAAACTCTGGCGTGATTGCCCAGGTGGCCAGGCCGAAACAGGGAAAGTTGTAAAATCCTGAAAAAGTGAAGTTGTTTCTTCAACATAGCTAGTGCTGTTTTAGCCGTTTCACATTTAATTATAGTTGAGGAGTAAATGTATAATGCTTTACGTCATCAGTGCAACCGCGTCCTGCTATTCCAAGCTGATAAGAAGAGATCGACACGGATTGAAGATCTTAGTTTTTGAGCTAGAGGGACAGGCACCAGAGCACTGAAATCTCTGCTTTACACCATGAGGGCTACTGCTGCCTGCTCTGTGATTCCATGTTATGTTAGTCTTGCTGAAAAGCATTTCTAGGTGTTGTTAAATACGCTTCTATCGCACGCACACCGGGTAAAAGCTACACGCTTCGGTGTGTGTATTTTAGGTTTAAACAAAGTGGTCTTCACTTCTTAGGTAGAATTTCACTGAGCATCCAAATGTGTGTGTTTAGCCAACAACCAATAATGCCATTTCAAGAAGCATGATTAACAGTTTAACAGCAGTAAAAACAACTAGACCGTGGGCGATTATTCGCCTTTCACTTTGTCCAGAAATCAGTAAGGTCAGTTTTCACCGTCTGTAATCTGTATAACTCAACCACGGGATAAGAGGCTGAAGGAATAAGTTGGAAGAGAGTTGATTAACTTTAGGAGTGTGTTGCTGGACCAGCACAGATATATGAATACAAGAATGAAAACACTATCGAAAATACTATGATTCATGGACAGATCTGCACTTCCCTTTTTTGAGAACCAAAATCGCGTCTGTAAACATGATAGAGTTGTGTAAAGCAAAGTGAAAATGAAAGGCAAGTCCTTTTTGTTTCAAGAACATTCTTTTTGTTTTCGTTTGAAAACTTCCAAGATAAGTGAGTTGTTAACTATCTAGAAAAACAGAGTTAGTTGCAACCTCCATCTGTCACTTTATTCTCTAATGTGCCGGCAAAAACTTTGTCTATGTGGGGTATCTGGTTTGCTTTAACCTCGCCTTGTTGTCCAACTTCCAATGCATCAATATGGGCGGCTTTCTCGCATATCCCCGTGACATCTCCGTGACACAATATGTCTGTCTTTCTTTTCGCCTAGTAGTTAATGAACATGCAGGGCATGACTGTATTTGGTGTTCCTTTCCTGGTCTCATCAATAAAATGGGGCTGGGGGGCTTAAAACCACCTTTTCTCTTAAAAAAAATCATGTCACACCAGTGACGAAATGCAACGGGCGAACAGCCCTTCTCTTTGGAAAACTGTCAGTTAAATACTTAGTAACTACTCTCTGTTAAAAAAAGGTAAACCTCTTCATAGAGGATTTTAGCAGTTGGTGTGTTTGGCAAGTGTGCTGATCCAGTGCAACATGGTGGGGTGCTGAGTTGTGTTCCAAGCAGTAGATGAGCTGCGGACCTGCAAAAAAACATTCTTGGCAAGTGATAAGTGTGTGAATTACAGAAGTCAGAGAAGCCACATGCACATAGGGAAAACAGAGATGGAGACTCATCTTTAGATCTGGCAATGCTGTCTTTCACTTTATTATGTAGTATGATACAAGGCGAAAGCAGCTGCAGCTGAATTACAAGCAACTACACCACACAAACAGACTGGTAAAAGTAAAACCATCTGCCAACAAAAGCTTTCCTGGAAAAATCATGGAGGCTCTCTGTCAAAATCCACAGCCTCCTGTTCCTCTCACGCATGATACACTACTCCTCCAGGTGCCTTTCAGTTGCAGCAGATTGGAAGACGACTGACCAAAACCCAAACAGAGAAAGAGAAGGGGGAAAAAAAAGACAGCTACAGAACAAAACAGAGCTGCTGGACAGAACAGAAGCAGAGGCGGTACTATAGCTAATCCTAAGTCCTAACGAGAGTGGCGCTAGTGGTTGGGTACTGGTGGTGATCCATGGCGGCGTGCTCCCTATGATCAACGGCAGCCTCATGGTGGCGCGGCGTGTATGTGTACGCGCCGTAGCCGGCGTCGTCGCCGACCTTGTCTTGCCATGCGGGAAGCTTAGACGGCGTCTCGCTGCCAGCCTTGTCTTGGAAGTAAGCGCACCCGCCGTGGCTGCCGGCGTCGGCATGCTCGGCTTTCGGTGTGCCGTCGTGGTAGGCCTTGTGCCCGGCCTCGTGGACGATGACGGTGGGCGGCTGCGGATACGCCGGCGCTGACCAGTTGGCGTTTCGTCTTCTGCGGCCGTAGTCGTCCCGTCTGCGGCCGCCGAAGCACGAGCCGAACTCCAAGCACATTCTTTTTTGGTGGCGAGTAGTGAGGTGGCCGACTAGGCGCCGGGTGCTTCTTCGAACTACTCTAGCTGGGAGGTGGGAGCTAATGGTAGTGGGAAGCAGCACTATCCTGGAAGTAGCTGCTGGGGGGTGGGTTATCAGTGGTGGTGTTGATGGCCCTGAAACTGACAGTGTTGGTGTGGTGGGTGGGTGATATATATCCGGGGCCGAGAAGAGAGCTCGTGCTGGACGCGACGTGTGCGAGCGAAGCCAAGCTAGGCGAAAGTTCCGTATGAAAAGAGGGGGTTTCCGTAATTCGCTTTAGAGCATCTCCAACAGCCGCGTTAAAAGACGCGCGCGCGGTAAATTGGCTTTTTAGCGCGCGCGGGATGTTTCTGCACGCTCCAGTGGTGGCGGGAAACGATTGCGCGCGCGGGATGTTTCTGCGCGCTCCAGCAGTGGCGGGAAACGATTGCGCGCGCGGGAAAAGGCGGCAGCTCGCGCGCTAAATTTGGCACACAGCGTCCGGCGCGCCTATAAAATTGCAGCGCCCTCTGCCGCTCTCTCTCGCTCCCTCTACCGCTTTCTCTCCTCGCCGCTGACACGACACCACCACGCCACCATGCCGCCTCACCGCCGGGGAGGTTCGGGCTACCGCGGCGTCCGCGTGCGTCCGTCCGGCACCTACTCCGCCGAGATTCGGTCGGGCGGCGGCATGCGCCTCCGCCTCAGAACCTTCGACACCGCCCAGGAAGGCGCCCGCGCGTACGACGCTGCGGCGTGGCGCCTCCGGCGGTCCCGTTAGGACATGAACTTCGCCAATGTGGCGATGCGGGAGCGGGCACAGGAGTTTGCGCCTTTCCCGCGGCTTATCACCAACGAGGACCGTCGCAAGAACCTGAAGCGGGAGCGCCGTCTCAGCCTACCCGAGATGGACGAGGAAGCGATGGCGCTGTGGAGCCATCGCTTCCCGCAAGACATCATCAACGAGGAACAGTTCTTCGCCGAGAGGAGGGCGGAGAGGGCGAAGAGGAGGGAGGAGCGAGCCGCCTATCGCGAGGACAAGCGAACGCAGAAGGCGGTCGATAAATACAACATTGCGCTAGGGGATGCGTCCTCATGGGACTCCGGCGACGAGCGGTTTCTTGACGCCTACGCTCAGACGTCGGAGGAGGTCATCACCGAGGCAGAGCCCGAGTCGGAGAATGACGAGTAGTAGTAGTTTTTGGTTTTATTTTGTATCGTAGAAGCAAGCTATGTGACGAACTATGAACTATCTATCGTAGGAGAAGACTATGAACTATCTACGCACTATTTTTTATCAACTATCTCCATATTTGTACTATCGGAACCAAATATGTATCGAATCGTAGTTCATATAGTAGAAAAAAACAGATGAAATATAGCGTGCCTGCTGGAGCGGCTCGGGCGCCCTTTATTTTGCGGCGGCTGCTAGAGCCAGCGCACCGCCGCGCGCAAAAGCTGGCTCACCCGGTGCTGTATTCTGACTTTTAGCGTGCCGCATGTTATGTGGCTGTTGGAGATGCTCTTAGGTCCCAATCGACGAGGCTCACCCGGCACGTCTCACGTTGACACGTCTTCTAACACTCGGATGTCGTTGTTGAGGTTCGGATCCATCAGGTCCGTCCAACACCATCTGAAGCGTGTCCCGCGTCTCGGTTCGTTAGAGTATCTTCGACCGAGACAACAAACCGCCCCGGTTACTCGGACGGTGTCAGGATAAAAAATGCCTCCATTTACACCCCTCAAATTCAGCCTAATTGTATGAACCAATATGTGGTTGGATGGTTAGGAGGACGGTAATATTCCCAGATCATCAGGTTTAAATCCTGGTGCTCGCATTGTTTCTGGATTTATTTTAGGGTTTTCGGTGATGCATGTTTAGTAGGAGGAGACGTTCCCGTCGAATACGAGGCGCCTGTGGTGACTTCTTCAATCCCACGATGATATGCCGGCTTATGCTCTAGGAAGTGTTTGTAAGGTAGGGTTTGTGTGTGTGTTCATAGGGATGAGTGTATGCGTGTATATATGAGCGCATGCATCCGTACTGTGTTATAAAAAAATTCAGCCCAATTGTTATGGCTGCCCGATACCCGGCACGTCTCACGTTTGACACGTCTTCTAACACTCGGATGTCGTTGTTTAGGTCCGGACCGATCAGGGTGTTGACATCCGATTTTGGCACGACCAAGAGCTTAATTAAGATGGTTCCAAATAGAGAAGTGCTCAAAGTAAGAAAGTTTCGTATCGTTAAAAGGAGAAACCTTGATGTTTGGGCCATCGCCATCCGATCTCATCTCGAAGGCCGAAGTTGTGTTCGGAATACCGAGATTTTGTATTCAGAATACTATTTGGCTGATTACGCCCCCAAGACTGCCTCGTATGAAAAACTGATCTACACGAATCGTCTTCGTCTCATCGAAACGGTCGATTTTGATATAAAAATCGTCTTAATCCAAGGTCATATGCAAAAGTTACAGCAAGTATAAGACGCTGCTACACTGGATGGCCGGACACTACGGGGAAAACCATTCGGGTTTTGATTTTCTCTGTCGATGGCCGGACACTACGGATATGTTCGTCCGGGTTTTGAATTTCGCTGCTGCAGACTTCGGAAAACAGCCGAAAACCCCCTCAAGATGGCCTCTGATAAAAAAACGTTCAACATCAAAGTTGTTCGTCTCGTCGAAACGGTCAAGATTGCTTTTGGGCTCGTTTCCATCCGAGGTCATTTACTCCCCCAAACATGACCCGCAAGGTGCAGCCAGATATTACCGAACAGTTTTGGAAAGTTCGGACCAAACAAATCCGAATTGGACTAGGGTTTTGGACGTGAATTGATGCCTTTTCCTTGCACGGGAAGTCCAGCCGCCTTTTATATACCTAAGGGGTGACGGCCGATGAATAACAACACACAATCCCAAAACCCATCTACTTTTTACCCTAGTTTTACATCCCTCCCTTGTTCTTTCTCTCTCGTTCTTCGTTCGTTCTTCGTGTTGAAGGGCAGCGATCGTCGAGGCTCTAGGGGCGGGCGAACCGACCTAGGGCAACCCATAGCCACCGCACGTCCAGACGGGGTCCCTCCCGGGCACGTGGGGTTTCGGGTCCTGAAAAGCACCCACCGGATTGCTTGCGTACCGCACTTCCAGACGGGTCTCCTTCGACGTGAGCTGCGGTGCATCACCCTCGGTGTTGGAGGTACACAGTGACGTGTTCGTGTGCGAGAACACTTTTTGGCGACTCCGCTGGGGACGAAAGATCAAGAATCATCATCAACCATGTCTAATCTCCCCAAGCCCTCAGAAGTTGACGCCGATAACATCATTAAGCCCGGTCTTGATGAACTATCGGATGAACATCGCCAAGCCTACGAAGCGCGCAAGAAGCAGCGTGAAGAGGCTTTTGAGGCGCTCAAGAAGAAGCGCGAGGAGGAGGATTTGGAAGCGTTTCTTTCAAGTTTCAAGAAGGACCGTCAAGGCAACATCACTACGGCTAGAAACGTCAATTTTCCTCCCCTCATCGACGAACAAGATGTGATCACTGTGAGTAAAGTTTTTTCTCCAGAGCAAGTGGCTGTGATTGAAAGTCTTGTTAGTAAGGGTAATGTGATGGCATACAATTCTTTTGTGGCTAGTGCTAATGCTCAGAAAAATATGCCTCCATCATCTAGTGGTACTGTTGGTATATCTGAAAACCCTATTCCAATTTTACCTATTTCATCGGCACCACCTATGCAACAACAATATAATATGCCGTTGAATTTTTACCCTACTCAAACCAACCAGCTTGTGGCTACACCTACATACCCTAATCCTATTATGAGTGTGCCCAATTCGGCGTCAACGCCGAATCACTTTGTCACACCACCCATAAGCGCAAGCATGTTTGGTCTTCCGCCGAATTGTGGTTCGGCGCCCATCCCACAAGTGGCACCAATAGCTAGTACTCAGGTTGCTCCTATGTCATTGCCACAAACATCTTCATCTACCCCGGATCCAATTTTAGCTAAATTAAGGGAGGATTTGCATAAGATGTTTCTAGAAACTTTCGGAAACGAGCTGAAAGTAAAGAGTCGTGTGTACCAAAAGCCTTATCTTGAACACTTCGATGCAATTTCTTACCCTCAAGGTTATAAGGTTCCTGATTTTGTTAAATTTAGTGGTGAGGGTACGAAAACGACTTGGGAGCATGTGAGTCAATATCTAGCACAGTTGGGTGAAGCAGGTTCCATAGAAGAGTCGAAAGTGCGTTTATTTCCCTTGTCTTTAACTGGCATCGCATTTTCATGGTTTGTTGCTTTACCACATGGTTCAATTCTCTTATGGTCGCAATTAGAGCAAAAGTTTCATGATCACTTTTATAGCGGTGATAATGAGCTGAAGTTGTCACATCTTACATCGGATAGGCAAAAACATGATGAATCGGTCACCGATTATGTCAAGAGATTTAGAGATATAAAAAACCAATGTTATAGCTTAGTGATAACTGAGAGAGACTTGGCGGATCTTGTTCTTAATGGTTTGAAAACTCACATTAAAGAGAAGCTAGAAAGTTATGAGTTTTTGAGCATTAATCAAGTCTTACAAAAAGCTTTGGCCCAAGAGAGTCGAAGTAAAGAGGTCCATAGGTCTACAACCGATCATCCTAGAATGCATATGGTTGAACACAATGATGATAATTCGGACGATGAGGTTGATGTCTATACTACTGAATTTGTTTGGTCCTCAAAGGCCAAACCCTATATGTGCAATGCTCATAAGCCGATTCGCAAGAATCGTGATGAGGAGGTGAGGTTTACTTTTGATATATCAAAGTGTGATAAAATATTTGATGCTCTCTTGCAAGATAAGATGATTAGAATATCACATACCATACCGCCGTTTGAGGAGCTGAAAAGGCGTGCTTATTGGAAGTACCACAATTCATTTTCTCATGCTACTAACGATTGCAATGTTTTCAGACGATAGATACAATCAGCCATTAATGATGGACGATTGAATTTTGCTGAGATGCAAGTTGATAAACAACCCTTCCCGATAAACACCATGGACTTGGAGGGAAAGAAAATGTTGATTCGGCCAAGCATAGCTGAATCTGCTAATAAAGATAATGTTCTTATTGGTGAACCTAGGAAAGGCAAGGAGGGCGACAAAGTCTTCGGACAAGAGGTTGTGCTTGATAAGCAACCCGATGGCAAGTAAGTATTGAAGATCACCATAAAAAATCCTGCACTCGGGGGGGGGGGGGGGGGGGGGGCAACCACAAGTACAAGAAAATACACATGTTAAATTTATCAAGCCCAAGAATTCCGAAGTTGGCAAGTGGGGAAAGAGTGAAGCTAAGTGCAAGAGAATCAGGCCAACTTTTGATATGTTGCTATCCAAATATGCAAGTCAAGCGGCCGGTTCTAGCTTTAATCGACCATCACATTCAAAACGTTCAAGATTGCCTCCGGAGCAAGAGTTTCGACGCTATGTAAGGCCATATGGGTCATGGGCACCGACACCATGGATGTCACAACCCTCCTATGCGCCATATTACATGAGAGGCTTCAGTGGAGGATGGGGGCAGCCCCCAATGGCTCCTTATGCTTTTCATATGGGGCGGGAAGCACCTAGAAGGCCTGGTCGCGCAAGGCTTTATTATCCCACACAAGGCCGTTTGAGCTATGGTGCTAATCGGCCAACAAAAATTTCTCCAAGCAAGGCCAACAAAAAAGTGTGGCATGTTAAGTCACCTAATGCGGAAATTGCAGAATGCGACAAGCAAAAGGAGATCGAAATGCTGGTTGTCGGTAATCTGGCTACTTCTAATGGTGATATTGTTATTGTTCAGCAGGGTTCCATGGTGAATGATCATGAGGCGAGCACAAGCAAGGCTAAACCAAGGGATCCCAAATATACTCAACCTAAATGGTGTCCTCCCGCTTTAACCAAGACCATGAAAAGGAGATTACAACGCATGAGAAACCACGAGAAGGTAGAGCGCAAAGAGGAGAGGCAAAGGGACGAATTATTAAGTGAAATTCGGCCCATGGCACTCACAAAACAAGTGTGGATGCCTAAATAAAAACGAAACACAGATGCTTCTGCATTAGCTCCAGCAACACCTTCACCCTCAAAAGAGGATGATGCTGAAGGAAATATGCCCTAGAGGCAATAATGAAGTTATTATTTATTTCCTTATATCATGATAAATGTTTCCTATTCATGCTAGAATTGTATTAACCGGAAACATGATACATGTGTGAATACATAGACAAACAGAGTGTCACTAGTATGCCTCTACTTGACTAGCTCGTTGATCAAAGATGGTCATGTTTCCTAGCCATGGACATGTTTGTCACTTGATTAATGGGATCATACCATTAGGAGAATGATGTGATTGGCTTGACCCATTCCGTTAGCTTAGCACACGATCGTTTAGTATTCTGCTATTGCTTTCTTCATGACTTATACATGTTCCTATGACTATGAGATTATGCAACTCCCATTTACCGGAGGAACACTTTGTGTGCTACCAAACGTCACAACGTAACTGGGTGATTATAAAGATGCTCTACAGGTGTCTCCGCAGTACTTGTTGGGTTGGCGTATTTTGAGATTAGGATTTGTCACTCCGATTGTCGGAGAGGTATCTCTGGGCCCACTCAGTAATGCACATCACTATAAGCCTTGCAAGCATTGTAACTAATGAGTTAGTTGCGGGATGATGTATTACGGAACGAGTAAAGAGACTTGCCGGTAACGAGATTCAACTAGGTATTGAGATACCGACGACTGAATCTCGGGCAAGTAACATACCGATGACAAAGGGAACAACGTATGTTGTTATGCGGTTTGACCGATAAAGATCTTTGTAGAATATGTGGGAGCCAACATGAGCATCCAGGTTCCGCTATTGGTTATTGACCGGAGACATGTCTCGGTCATGTCTACATTGTTCTCGAACCCGTAGGGTCCGCATGCTTAAAGTTCGATGATGGTTATATTATGAGTTTATGTGTTTCGATGTACTGAAGGTAGTTCGGAGTCCCGGATGAGATCGGAGACATGACGAGGAGTCTCGAAATGGTCGAGACGTAAAGATCGATATATTGGACGACTATATTCGGACATCGGAAAGGTTCCGAGTGGTTCGGGTATTTGTCGGAGTACCGGGGAGTTACGGGAATACGGGGAAGAAGTATATGGGTCTTATTGGGCTTTAGGGGAGAGGGAGAGGCAGGCCGCGCCCCCCCCCCATTGACTAGTCCGAATTGGACTAGGGGGAGGGGTAGCGCCCCCTCCTTCCTTCTCTTCCCTTTCCTTGACTCCTACTCCTACTACTTGGAAGGGGGCGAATCCTACTCCCGGTGGGAGTAGGACTCCTCCTAGGGCGCGCAATAGAGAGGGCCGGCCCTCCCCCTCCTCCACTCCTTTATATACGGGGAGGGGGGCACCCCTTGGAGACACAACAATTGATCGTTTGATCTTTTAGCCCTGTGCGGTGCCCCCCTCAACAATAATCCACCTCGATTATATCGTAGCGGTGCTTAGGCGAAGCCCTGCGTTGGTAGAACATCATCATCGTCACCACGCCGTCGTGCTGATAGAACTCTCCCTCAAAGCTCGGCTGGATCAGAGTTCGAGGGACGTCATCGAGTTGAACATGTGCAGAACTCGGAGGTGTCGTACATTCGGTACTTGATCGGTCGGATCGTGAAGACGTACGACTACATCAATCGCGTTGTGCTAACGCTTCCGCTTTCGGCCTACGAGGGTACGTGGACACACTCTCCCCTCTCGTTGCTATACATCACCATGATCTTGCGTGTGCGTAGGATTTTTTTTGAAATTACTACGTTCCCCAACAATGGCATCCGAGCCTGGTATTATGCGTAGATGTCATATGCACGAGTAGAACACAAGTGAGTTGTGGGCGATACAAGTCATACTGCTTACTAGCATGTCATACTTTGGTTCGGCGGTATTGTTGGATGAAGCGGCCCGGACCGACATTACGCGTACGCTTACGCGAGACTGGTTCTACCGACGTGCTTTGCACACAGGTCGCTGGCGGGTGTCAGTTTCTCCAACTTTAGTTGAACCGAGTGTGGCTACGCCCGGTCCTTGAGAAGGTTAAAACATCACTAACTTGATGAACTATCGTTGTGGTTTTGATGCGTAGGTAAGAACGGTTCTTGCTTAGCCCGTAGCAGCCACGTAAAACTTGCAACAACAAAGTAGAGGACGTCTAACTTGTTTTTGCAGGGCATGTTGTGATGTGATATGGTCAAGACGTGATAAGATATAAGTTGTTGTATGAGATGATCATGTTTTGTTGAAGTTATCGGCAACTGGCAAAAGCTTTATGGTTGTCTCTTTATTGCATAAGATGCAAGCGCCAAATAATTGCTTTACTTTATCGCTATGCGATAGCAATAGTTGGCGAGACGACCATGTGACGACACATTGATATAGATCAAGATGATGGAGATCATGGTGTCATGCCGGTGACGATGGAGATCATGACCATGCTTTGGAGATGGAGATCAAAGGCACAAGATGATGATGGCCATATCATGTCACATATTATGATTGCATGTGATGTTTATCTTTTATACATCTTATCTTGCTTAGTTCGGCGGTAGCTTTATAAGATGATCTCTCACTAAATTTCAAGGTATAAGTGTTCTCCCTGAGTATGCACCGTTGCGAAAGTTCCTCGTGCTGAGACACCATGTTGATCGGGTGTGATAGGCTCTACGTCCAAATACAACGGGTGCAAAACAGTTGCACACGCGGAATACTCAGATTAAGCTTGACGAGCCTAGCATATAACAGATATGACCTCGAAACACGGAGACCGAAAGGTCGAGCGTGAATCATATAGTAGATATGATCAACATAGTGATGTTCACCGTTGAAACTACTCCATCTCACGTGATGATCGGACATGGTTTAGTTGATATGGATCACGTGATCACTTAGAGGATTAGAGGGATGTCTATCTAAGTGGGAGTTCTTAAGTAATATGATTAATTGAACTTAAATTTATCATGAACTTAGTCCTGATAGTATTTTGCAAATATGTTGTAGATCAATAGCTCGCGTTGTTGCTTCCCTATGTTTATTTTGATATGTTCCTAGAGAAAAATTATGTTGAAAGATGTTAGTAGCAATGATGCGGATTGGATCCGTGATCTGAGGATTATCCTCATTGCTGCACAGAAGAATTATGTCCTTGATGCACCGCTAGGTGACTGACCTATTGCAGGAGCAGATGTAGACGTTATGATTGTTTGGCTAGCTCAATATGATGAGTACTTGATAGTTTAGTGCACCATGCTTAACGGCTTAGAATCGGGACTTCAAAGACGTTTTGAACGTCATGGACCATATGAGATGTTCTAGGAGTTGAAGTTAATATTTCAAGCAAATACCCAAGTTGAGAGATATGAAGTCTCCAACAAGTTCTATAGCTAAAAGATGGAGGAGAATAGCTCAAGCAGTGAGCATGTGCTCAGATTGTCTGGGTACTACAATCGCTTGAATCAAGTGGGAGTTAATCTTCCAGATAAAATAGTGATTGACAGAATTCTCTAGTCACCATCACAAAGTTAGTAGAACTTCGTGATGAACTATAGTATGCAAGGGATGATGAAAGTAATTCCCGAGCTCTTCGCGATGCTGAAATCGACGAAGGTAGAAATCAAGAAAGAGCATCAAGTGTTGATGGTTAACAAGACCACTAGTTTCAAGAAAAGGGCAAAGGGATAGAAGGGGAACTTCAAGAAGAACGGCAAGCAAGTTGCTGCTCAAGTGAAGAAGCCCAGGTCTGGACCTAAGCCTGAGACTAAGTGCTTCTACTGCAAAGGGACTGGTCACTGGAAGCGGAACTGCCCCAAGTATTTGATGGATAAGAAGGATGGCAAAGTGAACAAAGGTATATTTGATATACAGATTATTGATGTGTATTTTACTAGTGTTCGTAGCAACCCCTCGGTATTTGATACTGGTCCAGTTGCTAAAGAGTAGTAACTTGAAACGGGAGTTGCATAATGAACAGAAACCTAGTTAAGGATGAAGTGACGATGTGTATTGGAAGTGGTTCCAAGATTGATATGATCCTCATCGCACACTCCCTATACTTTCGGGATTAGTGTTGAACCTAAATAAGTGTTATTTGGTGTTTGCGTTGAGCATGAATATGATTTGATCATGTTTATTGCAATACGGTTATTCATTTATGTTAGAGAATAATTGTTGTTCTGTGTACATGAATAAAACCTTATATGGTTACACACCCAATGAAAATGGTTCGTTGGATCTCGATCGTAGTGATACACATATTCATAATATTGAAGCCAAAAGATACAAAGTTAATAATGATAGTGCAACTTATTTGTGGCACTGCCGTTTAGGTCATATTGGTGTAAAGCGCATGAAGAAACTCCATGCTGATGGGCTTTTGGAATCACTTGATTATGAATCACTTGATGCTTGCCAACCATGCCTTATGGGAAAGATGACTAAGACTCCGTTCTCTGGAACAATGGAGCGAGCAACTGACTTATTGGAAATAATACATACTGATGTATGCGATCCGGTGAGTGCTGAGGCTCGCGGCGGGTATTGTTATTTTCTGACCTGCACAGATGATTTGAGCAGATATGGGTATATCTACTTGATGAAACATAAGTCTGAAACATTTGAAAAGTTCTAAGAATTTCAGAGTGAAGTGGAAAATCATCGTGACAAGAAAATAAGGTTTCTACGATCTGATCGCGGAGACAAATATTTGAGTTACGAGTTTGGTCTTCAATTAAAACAATGTGGAATAGTTTCATAAATTCGTGCCACCTGGAACACCACAGCATAATTGTGTGTCCGAACGTCATAACCATACTTTATTGGATATAGTGCAATCTATGATGTTTCTTACCAATTTACCACTATAGTTTTGGGGTTATGCATTAGAGACAGCTGCATTCACGTAAAAAAAGGGCACCATCTAAATCCGTTTGAGACGACAGCGTATGAACTGTGGTTTGGCAAGAAATCAAAGTTGTCGTTTCTTAAAGTTTGGGGTTGCGATGCTTATAAGAAAAAGTTTCATCCTGATAAGCTCAAACCCAAATCGGAGAAATGTGTCTTCATAGGATACCCAAAGGAGACAATTGGGTACACCTTCTATCACAGATCCGAAGGCAAGATATTCATTGCTGAGAATGGATCCTTTCTAGAGAAGGAGTTTCTCTTGAAAGAAGTGAGTGGGAGGAAAGTAGAACTTGATCAGGTAACTGTACCTGCTCCTTTATTGGAAAGTAGTTCATCACAGAAATTTGTTCGTGTGACTCCTACACCAATTAGTGAGGAAGCTAATGATGATGATCATGTAACTTCAGATCAAGTTACTACCGAACCTCGTAGGTAAGCCAGAGTGAGATCCACACCAAAGTGGTACGATAATCCTGTTCTGGAGGTCATGTTACTTGATCATGATGAACCTACGAACTATGGGGAAGCGATGATGAGCCCAGATTCCGCAAAATGGCTTGAGGCCATGAAATCTAAGATGAGATCCATGTATGAGAACAAAGTATGGACTTTGATTGACTTGCCCAATGATCGGCGAGCCATTGAGATTAAATGGATCTTCAAGAGGAAGACGGACGCTGATAGTAGTGTTACTATCTACAAAGCTAGAATTGTCGCAAAAAGGTTTTCGACAAGTTCAAGGTGTTGACTACGATGAGAGTTTCTCACTCGTATCTATGCTTAAGTCTGTCCGAATCATGTTAGCAATTGCCGCATTTTATGAAATCTGGCAAATGGATAAATAAAACTGCATTCCTTAATGGATTTATTAAAGAAGAGTTGTATATGATGCAACCAGAAGGTTTTGTCAATCCTAAAGGTGCTAACAAAATATGCAAGCTCCAGCGATCAATCTATGGACTGGTGCAAGCCTGTATTTACAAGAAAGTGAGTGGGAGCACTACATCATTTCTGATAAGTATATATGAATGACATATTGTTGATCAAAAATAATGTAGAATTATTCTGCAAAGCATAAAGGAGTGCTTGAAAGGAGTTTTTCAAAGAAAGACCTCGGTGAAGCTGCTTACATATTGAGCATCAAGATCTATAGAGATAGATCAATACGCTTGATAAGTTTTTTCAATGAGTACATACCTTAACAAGATTTGGAAGTAGTTCAAAATGGAACAGTCAAAGAAAGAGTTCTTGCCTGTGTTACAAGGTGTGAAATTGAGTAAGACTCAAAGCCCGACCACGGCAGAAGATAGAAAGAGAATGAAAGTCATTCCCTATGCCATAGGTTCTACAAAGTATGCCATGCTGTGTACCAGATCTATTGTATACCCTACCACTGAGTTTGGCAAGGGAGTACAATAGTGATCTAGGAGTAGATCACTGGACAGCGGTCAAAATTATGATATGTTTCTCGATTATGGAGGTGAAAAAAGGTTCGTCGTAAAGGGTTACGTCGATGCAAGTTTTTGACACTGATCCAGATGACTCTAAGTCTCAATCTGGATACATACTGAAAGCGGGAGCTATTAGCTAGAGTAGCTCCGTGCAGAGCATTGTAGACATAGAATTTGCAAAATACTTACATATCTGAATGTGACAGACCCGTTGACTAAATCTATCTCACAAGCAAAACATGATCACACCTTAGTACTCTTTGGGTGTTAATCACATAGCGATGTGAACTAGATTACTGACTCTAGTAAACCCTTTGGGTGTTGGTCACATATCGATGTGAACTATGGGTGTTAACCACATAAAGATGTGAACTATTGATGTTAAATCACATGGCGATGCGAACTAGATTATTGACTCTAGTGCAAGTGGGAGACTGAAGGAAATATGCCCTAGAGGCAATAATGGAGTTATTATTTATTTCCTTATATCATGATACATGTTTATTATTCATGCTAGAATTGTATTAACCGGAAACATGATACATGTGTGAATACATAGACAAACAGAGTGTCACTAGTATGCCTCTACTTGACTAGCTAGTTGATCAAAGATGGTCATGTTTCCTAGCCATAGACATGTTTGTCACTTGATTAATGGGATCATATCATTAGGAGAATGATGTGATTGGCTTGACCCATTCCGTTAGCTTAGCACACGATCGTTTAGTATTTTGCTATTGCTTTCTTCATGACTTATACATGTTCCTATGACTATGAGATTATGCAACTCCCGTTTACCGAAGGAACACTTTGTGTGCTACCAAACGTCACAACGTAACTGGGTGATTATAAAGGTGCTCTACAGGTGTCTCCGAACGTACTTGTTGGGTTGGCGTATTTCGAGATTAGGATTTGTCACTCTGATTGTCGGAGAGGTATCTCTGGGCCCACTCAGTAATGCACATCACTATAAGCCTTGCAAGCATTGTAACTAATGAGTTAGTTGTGTGATGATGTATTACGGAACGAGTAAAGAGACTTGCCGGTAACGAGATTGAACTAGGTATTGAGATACCGACGATCGAATCTCGGGCAAGTAACATACCGATGACAAAGGGAACAACATATGTTGTTATGCAGTTTGACCGATAAAGATCTTTGTAGAATATGTGGGAGCCAATATGAGCATCCAGGTTCCGCTATTGGTTATTGACCGGAGACGTGTCTCGGTCATGTCTACATTGTTCTCGAACCCATAGGGTCCGCACGCTTAAAGTTCGATGACGGTTATATTGTGAGTTTATGTGTTTTGATGTACCGAAGGTAGTTCGGAATCCCGGATGAGATCAGGGACATGATGAGGAGTCTCGAAATGGTCGAGACGTAAATATCGATATATTGGATGACTATATTCGGACATCGGAAAGGTTCCGAGTGGTTCGGGTATCTTTCGGAGTACCGAGGAGTTACGGGAGTACGGGGGAAGAAGTATATGGGCCTTATTGGGCTTTAGGGGAGAGGGAGAGGCAGGCCGCGCCCCCCCCCCCCCATTGACTAGTCCGAATTGGACTAGGGGGAGGGGCGGTGCCCCCTCCTTCCTTCTCTTCCATTTTCCCTTTCCTTGACTCCTACTCCTACTACTTGGAAGGGGGGGGGAATCCTACTCCCGGTGGGAGTAGGACTCCTCCTAGGGCGCGCCATAGAGAGGGCCGGCCCTCCCCCTCCTCCACTCCTTTATATACGGGGAGGGGGGTACCCCTTGGAGACACAACAATTGATCGTTTGATCTTTTAGCCGTGTGCGGTGCCCCCCTCCACCATAATCCACCTCGATTATATCATAGCGGTGCTTAGGCGAAGCCCCGCGTCGGTAGAACATCATCATCGTCACCACGCCGTCGTGGTGACGGAACTCTCCCTCAAAGCTTTGCTGGATCGGAGTTAGAGGGACGTCATCGAGTTGAACGTGTGCAGAACTCGGAGGTGCCATGCGTTCGGTACTTGATCGGTCGGATCGTGAAGACGTATGACTACATCAACCGCGTTGTGCTAACGCTTCCGCTTTCGGTCTACGAGGGTACGTGGACACACTCTCCCATCTCGGTTCTATACGTCACCATGATCTTGCGTGTGCGTAGGAATTTTTTTGAAATTACTACGTTCCCCAATAGATGCGACCCCTATTACATCATCCACATCACCTGAAACATCTCCTTCAATTGAGGAATATTTAAGCCCAATATACACATTGGGACATGAAGATGAGATGGTGGATTATGAATCTACGCCGGTTCCGGAAGGTATGAATATTAATATGGTATATTACTTACCTGCCGAGTTTCGTGCTATAGGTGAAGAAGGGGAGGTAGCCCAGCTGGATTTTGGTCCTAAGAATGCTATCTTCGAGAAGCCAAAAGAACCGGTGAAACACTTGAAGCCGTTGTACCTCAAAGGTCATATTAACGGATCGCCGGTTGCTAGGATGCTCATTGATGGTGGTGCCGTGGTAAATCTTATGCCCTACTCAGTCTTCAAGAAGTTGGGGTTAGATGATGATGCATTGATGAAGACCAACATGGTACTTAATGGATTTGAGGGAAAAGAAAAAACAGAGGCCAAAGGTGTGATGTGCATGGAACTCACCGTGGGAAGTAAAACTTTGGCCACCACATTCTTCATCGCCGAGGTGCAAAGTAACCATAGTGTTATATTAGGCCGCGATTGGGTTCATGCTAACCGATGTGTTCCATCTACCATGCATCAATTCTTAATACAATGGGTCGATGATGAGGTAGAAGTCATTCACGAGGATAATTCGGCTTGTGTTGCTTTGGCCGATGCATCGGTGGATTGGAATCATCCCGATGTTACTTTCTTAACAGGGCGTGACCTCTCGGAGTTTGATTTCCTTAGTGCTACGAGGAACGGGTTCATTCCCATCTCTTTAAAGCCGATTGGTGGTAATCGGTTCCAAGCTATGATGTAAACAAGAAGTTAAAATCAATGGCCGATATAAATTATCGCCCTAAGCATAAACATGGCCGATATAGAAATTATCGCCCGAAGCATATAAAATGGCCGATGAAGTGTTGACATTGTCCTTAGAAAAAGCATCGTGCAAGTTATTTTTCGGCACACAAGTTTGCCGAAAAAGAGGGGGGGCATGTGTTGACACCAGATTTTGGCACGACCAAGAACTTAATTAAGATGGCTTCAAATGGAGAAGTGCTCAAAGTAAGAAAGTTCCGTATCATCAAAAGGAGAAACTTTGATGTTTTGGCCATCGCCATCCGATCTCATCTCGAAGGCCGAAGTTGTGTTCGAAATACCGAGATTTTGTATTCAGAATACTATTCGGCTGATTACGCCCCCAAGACTGCTTCGTATGGAACTGATCTACACGAATTGTCTTCGTCTCGTCGAAACGGTTGATTTTGATATAAAAATCGTTTTAATCCGAGGTCATATGCAAAAGTTACAGCAAGTACAAGACGCTGCTACACTGGATGGCCGGACACTACGGGGAAAACCATCCGGGTTTTGATTTTCTCTGTCGATGGCCGGACACTCCGGATATATTCGTCCGGGTTTTGAATTTCGCTGCTGCAGACTTCGGAAAACAGCCATAAACCCCCTCAAGATGGCCTCAGATAAAAAAAAACGTTCAACACCAAAGTTGTTTGTCTCGTCGAAACGGTCAAGATTGCTTTTGGGCTCGTTTCCATCCGAGGTCATTTACTCCCTCAAACATGGCCCGCAAGGTGCAACCAGATTTTACCGAACAGTTTTGGAAAGTTCGGACCAAACAAATCCGAATTGGACTAGGGTTTTGGACGTGAATTGAAGCCTTTTCCTTGCACGGGAAGTCCAGCCGCCTCTTATATACCTAAAGGGTGACGGCCGATTGAACAACAACACACAATCGCAAAACCCATCTTCTTTTTACCCTAGTTTTACATCCCTCCCTTGTTCTTTCTCTCTCGTTCTTCGTGTTGAAGGGCAGCGATCCTCGAGGCTCTAGGGGCGGGCGAACCGACCTAGGGCAACCCATAGCCGCCGCACGTCCAGACGGGCTCCCTCCCGGGCGCGTGGGGTTTCGGGTCCTGAAAAGCACCCGCCGGACTGCTTGCGTACCGCGCTTCCTGACGGGTCTCCTTCGACGTGAGCTGCGGTACATCACCCTCGGCGTTGGAGGTACACGGTGACGTGTTCGTGTGCGAACACAGGGCCGTCCAACACCACCTAAAGCATGTCCCGCATCTTAGCTCGCAACAACACCTGCCCACAAACCGCCCCACTTGTGTGGGGGACAACTTGGACATTTTGCCTAGATATAAAAAAACAACTTCAACCTTGTCAAGGAATAAAAAACATCTTCAACCAGACTCCTAAAATTCATCCCAATTGCTATTCTGGCCCGCCTTGAACCCTACAAAACCCTGGCCTTAACTTACTTCACTCTATTTGCTCCGCCACTCTATGCTTTTCCCTCTCCGGCCATGTCGAGCTTTGGATCGGAGTTTGCCTGCTTCGGATTTGATGCCAGCGTGAATTGGGAGTTTATTGCCTGCTTGGATGACGATGAGTTTGCCCTCCGTCTCACACTTCCCAAGCTCTGCCGTCAGCGGGCCGGCACAGATGCAACAGTATGACGCCTTCACCGCCACTTCAGTGTGAGTTCAGCAGCGGCGGCGCATCAGGCGACAGATCAAGGCACCTCCGCATTGCCGACGCATGTTCGTGCCGTTCCCGCAGCATGACCGTGCTGGCTCGAGTGGCTTCGTTCCGTCCCTGTAGGACCAGCGCTAGGTTTTTATTCACCGCACACCATTGTCGACTTTGGCAGCGTCGTCCCCGTTGGCATGTGGTGGCTACAGGAGTCGAGGCGTGGCATGCTCGTCGTGAGAAGGAGAAGGCACACCGTGACTCTACTCGGGTTGTGCTGGTGCTGTCGGACTCCGACAAAGACCTGGTCATCTGCAACATAAATGAGCAGTCCCTCACCACCACCAAGGAGTCGGACACGCACCGCTGCCGGGAGATCAACACCAAAGGTCTTCGCTCGGCATCGAGCAATCGCATTGCGACGCTAAGAAGATGGCCGTGGATGAAGCCTGTGCCCTCACGAAGGGACAAGCCCGGGTCACCCGTTCTCTCACCGTCCTGCCGCCGGACACGGATGGCCCCATTTCGGACACCGTCTCCGACTCCTACAACCCTGGCGACGACCTCGGCGATGACCCCTACGTCATCTTTGGATGCTACTACCGCGGCTAAGCCGACAAAGGCAGGGGCACGAGCCCACATTGTTGAACTATGCTTTCCGCTATCCTATTCTAGTCCTAGTTAAACTATGTTATCTTTTGTTGTCCTATGTTGTCCTATGTTGTCCTATGTTGAATTTATGTCCCATGTTGAAGTAGGCTATCCACGTATATATTGATTGACGTTGCATGGATGGTGGATTTGAGGTTGAAAAATAAGGATTGCCGTTGCGTGAGCGGACAAGTGATGGTCCTGGATATGTTTGCGGATAAATGTGAGAGTTAAATTTGTGAAGATGCTCTCAGTCTGGTCGGATTGAAAATGCTTTTGTCCACATATTGGATCTGCGAGGCTCCCTTTCATCCTTCTCAAGACAAGTCTTCTTCCTCCTCCCGCCGACGCCGTCGCTGGCCCACCCCGCCTCCGACGGCCTTTGGGCCTTGGAGATGCGGAGGATCTCGGCCCCACGCCAACGGCAGTGACCCCGATTCATTTTTGTTAGGTTTAACGTCGTGGTTTGGGCTGTGTGGCGGTGGTGATGTCTCTCTGTTGGAATAATGTCTTCCATGTCCGATCCTGCCCGTGGTGCTTCTAGCATCGTTGGAGCATGTGTGGAGGTGTGTCACCGTGAGATCTCACAGGATTCGGTCAATGCTGATCTTCGGTAGATCTATTTGGATCTAGTTTTCGTTCGTCTTCATTTGTGTGGTTATAGGTTTGATCTTTTCAATCTATGACTCTCTTCATCGGAGATGGTTGATGCTCTGGTGCGCTGATCCTTTGGCGCCATAGCACGACGACTTCCCGACTGTCTACTATAATAAGGTTTGCCCGACTCCGATGAGGAAGGGGAGATGACGCTTTTGGCTCGCTTAGTGTTTATAGTCGTCGCTAGGTGGTTTATGAATCGAGTTGTAATTTTACCTCTAGGCTTCCTTGTACTGTTATGATTGATTATGAATAGATTGGGAAGTTTTGTTGAAAAAAAGATTGAAAATGCTTTTAAAGCCTGGACCATACAACTCTGCATTAACTGTCTTGCTTAGTGTGCTTTTGCCAAGATCGACTGGCAGTTCTAGCTTCAGGGGTCGGATGTTGAGGTGATGTGCGTTTGCGGGTCAACCGTGCGAAGTGCGGAACTGGACGCTGACACGCAACGACTCGTGGCGCGGGCGGTGCCGCGGGACGGCAGAGAATCGATCCAACCGGAGGCAAGCAAGTCGCGCGGGACAAAGGATGATGGCCGTCCACTGGAGCATGCGCTCGGCCGGTTGTGGTCTGGTCGTCTTGGAATGTTGGACGAGCTGGTCTTACCATGTTGGAAGCTGTCAACATACGCGGCGCCACCTGGGGACAGCGACGACGTTAGACTCTTCACTGTTCGCTTATCCGGGCCGCATATTCCTTTTATCCTTTTCGAATCAAAAGGGAAAAGTTTCTCCACAAATAAATATATATAAAAAAATTGCGTGGAAAATGAATTTTTAATGGCGTAAGCTTTTAATAATGTTATCATCATCGCATCAAAATGATACGTTCATAATTTTTTTAATATCTTGTCTCTGCATTCCAAAGACACACACTGTTGAGAGTATATATGTTATATGCATATTGTGTATTTGGCCCGTCTCCTAGTTTCTTGTATAATTGAGATTCGTGATCCATCTTTGTACATCATATATACGTGCCTATGCATAGAAGCAATACATCGTAAAATTATAACATCATACATGGTATCAGAGCCAAGAGGTCTTGAGTTCAAAACAGTTTTTAGGTTTTAATCCTCGCCTCCGCCACCGCTGCGCGCCTCCTCCGCGCCGCCGCCCCGCCACCGCCCGCGCGCCTCCTCCCGCTGGCCGCCGCCACCCCACAATCCCGCGTCGCCGCTTCACGCTTCTCCCGTTCCCGCACGCCGCGTCTCCCGGTCCCGCAAGCCCGCTTCGCCCCGCGTCAAACCAACCGCTCGCTACCCGCCGTCCCGCCAGATCCCGCTCACCGCGTCAGCCAACCCGCTCGCTAGCCGCCGCCAGCCCGCTTCGCCAGCAGTATCGCCCCACTGCATCGCTACTGTCGCCGCCCGCTGCATCGCCCGCTAGCCGCGAGCCGCCGCTGCATCGCCCGCTAGCCTTCGCCGCCCGCTGCATCACCTGCTACCGCCGCTAGCCGCCCGCTGCATCGCTTGCTATCCAGCTCACCTGCCCACCAGCCGCATCGCCAGATAGCCCAGCCCGCCCGCTGCTTCACTCGTCCCGCCGCTAGCCTTCGCCAAGCCTCCCGCTGCTACCGCCCAACTGCGCCGATCGCCGCCGTCGGACCAGCAATGGCGTAACCAGGCCCATCCGCCGCCGCCTCTGCCGACCCGCCGCCGGCGCCCTACGGCGCGGCCACGCCGCCATACGGGGCGGCCGCCACCTACGACGCGTCCGTTCCCACGTACGGGAATCCTACGTACGGGGCATACGGGACTCCGCCCCCATCCACGTACGAGTCTACGCCTGCGTACAGGGCTCCGCCCGCGTACGAGTCTCCCGGGTACTGGTGGGGGTCGTCAGCGGGCCGGCACT
This sequence comes from Aegilops tauschii subsp. strangulata, assembly GCF_002575655.3. NCBI lineage: Eukaryota > Viridiplantae > Streptophyta > Magnoliopsida > Poales > Poaceae > Aegilops > Aegilops tauschii. Next base: position 21,246,741 of record NC_053037.3, read on the forward strand.
CGCCCGTTGGGCAGGAGCCAGACGACGCCCAGCACCTGCACCATCTGTCAGCGGGGCCGCGGGTTTTTCCAGCGGGCCATCCAGCCTACCCGGCACCGCAGTTGCAGCCGGGGCAGGCGGGGCTTTATGGAGCATACCCACCGCCGCCGTTGAGCGGCGGCTATGGCTTCTCCATGGCGTCTCCATCCCCCTCGCCGGCCCTGCCGCCGGCGGCCTGGGACCCGACGCTCCTCACCGGGCTGCATGCCGCTCCTACGCCGAACAACTACCCTGGAGGTGGTGATTGGTACATGGACACCGGTGCTAAGGCTCACATGTTTGCTCATCCTGGTAACCTTGCCTCCTTCACTCCTCTCTCCACCGACCGCCGCATCATTGTGGGCGACGGTTCCACACTTCCTATCACACATGTTGGGCACACTTCTTTTCCTTCTACTTCTACTCCATTAACTTTGTCTAACATACTTGTGTCACCCTATCTTATTAAGAATTTCATTTCCCTTCGTTGTTTCACTCGTGAAAATCCTGTTACCTTTGAATTTGACGAGCTTGGTTTTTGTGTCAAAGACGCTCGAACCAGGATGGTACTTCATCGTTGTGACAGCCCCGACGAGCTCTATCCGCTGCACTCGCCTTCATCCACCACCACCGCACCGGTTGCTCTCTCCACTGGGGTCAATCTCTGGCACGCTCGCTTGGGTCATCCCAATCCCGTCACACTTCATCATATTCTTAGGAGTTTCAGTTTCAGTTGCAATAAGATCGAGATCACACTTGTCATGCATGTCGAGTCGGCAAGCATGTTTGCCTGCCGTTTAATCATTCCACCACCATTGCTTCTTTTCCTTTTCAGTTGATTCATAGCGATGTGTGGACTTCTCCAGTTCGGATTAACTCGGGCTATTTATATTATCCGGTCATTCTTGATGATTATTTTCATTATGTGTGGACTTTTCCTTTGCGCAGAAAGTCGGATGCACTCTCTACCTTGACGGCTTTTTACTCCTATGTCCGCACGCAATTTGGGCGTCCCATCCTTGCGCTTCAGACGGACAATGGAAAAGAGTTCGACAACCTCGCTTTCCGCACCTTTTTGTTGCATCACGGCACAGTTTTCCGCCTCACATGCCCGTACACTTCACAGCAGAACGGTCGAGCCGAACGGGTCCTTCGCACTCTGAATGACTGTGTCCGCACGCTCCTGTTTCATGCCAATGTGCCGCCTCGTTTCTGGTCGGACGCACCTCGCCACTACATCACTTCTTCTTAACATTAGACCCTGCCGCCCACGGTGGAACTACGCACCTCACAATCTTCTCTTTGGTACGCCCCTGTCTTATGACGACTTGCGTATTTTTGGGTGCCTTTGCTATCCCAGCACTGCCGACACTGCTTCTCACAAGCTTGCACCTCGATCTGTCGCTTGCATCTTCATCGGCTACCCCTCCAACTCCAAGGGATATCGGTGCTACGATCCCGTCTCCCACCGCGTGTTCATTTCCAGAACCTTTACTTTGATGAGCATGTGTTTCCGTTTCACCATGTACCCCTGGCTGTTCCTCCCGCCACTGGTGACGCGGGCTCCTCGACGCCTCTCCCAGGGCACTCGCGCGCCTCTCTTGGCCCGCCCCTGGCTTTGAGGCGCGCCCTCCGCATGCGGCGCCTCCTACAGCCGCAGCGCTGGCGCCCCCGACGTTGGCGCCCGCGGCCCCCGCGGTGCCCCCCATGCCTGCGGCCCCCTGGTGCCCCCGACGTTGGCGCCCGCGGCCCCCTCGGCGCCTTTGGCTGGTCCAGTCACCCGCGCCCGTACGGGCAATTTTTTGCCTGAGCTCGCGCTACGCCTCGGATGACTACGTCCATGCGGCGTCCACCTCTGAGCCATCGCCGTTGCCGTCTTCCGTTCGAGCTGCTCTTCGTGACCCGCTCTGGATGGCTGCGATGCGGAGTTTGACGCCCTATTGCGCAACCGGACGTGGTAGCTTGTTCCACGTCCCCGGCACGCCAACGTGATTACCGGGAAGTGGATCTTTAAACACAAACTCCGTCCTGATGGTACCCTTGATCGCTACAAAGCGCGCTGGGTCGTTCATGGCTTCCAACAGCGTGCTGGCATCGACTTCAACGACACCTTCGCTTCGGTCATCAAGCCGGACACGATACGCACGGTTCTCCACCTTGCGGTCTCCCGTGCTTGGCCGATGCACCAGATGCACGTCTGCAACGCCTTCCTCCATGGTCACCTCGAGGAGCAGGTCTTCTGCCAGCAGCCCACCGGGTTTGTTGACCGGGCGCTTCCCAACCACGTGTGCCTGCTTTCGCGGTCCTTGTACGGACTCAAGCAGGCTCTGCGCGCTTGGTTCCAGCGCATCGCGGCATTTCTTCACGAGCTTGGGTTCCGCTCCACCCGCTCGGAGGCCTCGCTCTTCGTCTATCATCAGGGCTCTGACACAGCCTACTTGCTGCTCTATGTCGACGACATCATCCTGATGGCATGTACAGCTGGTCTCTTCAGTCAGCTCACGGCTCGTCTTCGCGTTGAGTTCGCCATCAAGGACTTGGGTCCTTTGCACTACTTCCTCGGTGACGAGGTGGTGCGCCGTCCGGATGGCTTCTTCCTTCATCAACGGAAGTACGCTCACGACCTCCTCGAGCGCGCCGACATGCTTAACTGCAAGCCCGCCGCTACGCCTGTTGATATGAAGGCCAAGCTTTCTGCCACGGATGGTTCTCCTGCTTCGCATGCTGCTTTCTATCGGTCTATTGTTGGTGCTCTCCAGTACCTCACTCTGACTCGACCGGAGATCCAATATGCCGTGCAGCAGGTGTGCCTTCATATGCATGGTCCTCGAGACGTTCATTGGGCTGCCGTCAAGCGGATTCTCCGCTATGTCTGTGGCACTATGGATCTTGGCATCACACTTCACGCCTCCGCCGACACCGCCCTCGCCGCCTACTCCGATGCAGACTGGGCGGGCTGCCCTGACACTCGTCGCTCCACCTCGGGCTATTGTGTCTACCTTGGACCCTCACTTATCTCGTGGTCGTCCAAGCGGCAGCCTATGGTCTCTCGTTCCAGTGTTGAGGTTGAGTATCGTGCAGTGGCCAACGTCGTCGCCGAGTGTTCGTGGCTTCGCCAGCTGCTCCAGGAGCTTTCTTGCCCTGTTGACCGTGCCACGGTGGTCTACTGCGACAACGTCTCGGCGGTCTACCTCTCCGCCAACCCGGTGCATCATCGACGGACCAAGCATATTGAGTTGGATATTCATTTTGTTCGGGAAGAGGTGGCCCTTGGCCATATTCGTGTTTTACACGTCCCTACTTCCCAACAATTTGCCGATATCATGACCAAGGGCTTGCCTACGGCGTCGTTTGAGGAGTTCCGGTCCAGTCTTTGCGTCAGCCGTGGTGCCGCTTCAACTGCATGGGGGGGGGGGGGGGTGTTGAGTATATATATTATGTGCGTATTGTGTATTGGGCCCGCCTCCTAGTTCCTTGTATAGTTGAGGTCTGTGGCCCACCTTTGTACATCATATATACGTGCCTATGCACAGGAGCAATACATCGTGCAATTACAACATCATACACACACGACCCAAACACGTGAAGTTGAAAACATACATCATTGTGAAAAAGGGTACAAAAATATGGAAACACTTAAAGCGCCACTGCATGTGACTTCACTTTGGCATCATGCCCCCACCACATTCTCTAGGCCACACATGCTAATATATACGCCCTAGACGAATCTATAATTTATGAAGTAATCTTCATCATGCTATTTCTTAGTCTTCATTCCTCATTTATTTTTAATTGGACCAACCTATTGATAAAGTGTCACAAATGCCAGTTGCATGTCCTATATTTATGTTGACAACTCATCAATTTTTTGTATATAGCTTATCTCTATATAATCTAAAATTTTGCCAATGATTGCCTTTACTTGCTTCGAATACCTATGTTTTTTGTTTTATCATAGTATAAAAAGTATGGTTGATAGTACTATTTTTCTTGGTTTCAATCAAAAAAGGAACAATACGAAAGTTCATGAGGAAACAACATATTGACGTTATTACTAAGGGTGGTTAAGTATATAATACTGCCTGAATTTTGTAGCGTAGAGTGGAGTACACCACGGCCATTGCTTATGATGCCCAATTCATCGGAACCATTGCGAAGCCAGAGTTGAATACCATTTGAAAGCAAAGGTCGAAGGGAAAAAATCATGTTTTTGCATGGCTACCAGCTCAAAATAGACTGCCAACTGTTGATCATCTCCGCGCACGCAATCATGTGAACACAATGACACCTGCTCCCACTGCGATTAAACGATTGAGACTGCCGCTCATCTGATCTGTACCTGCCCCTTCACAATGGAAGTTGGGCAAAAGCTCAACATCATGCTTCCTAACATTCAACGTCGACCCACCTTGCCGTTTAGTTCAACAGAAAGTTTGTCCTACGGGAAGAAGAACAAGGCAGCTATTGCACTCTATTTCGTCTGGAACATCTGGAATGAGTGAAACCAAAGAAAAACCAATCTTCAACTGTTGGCATGGTGACTTCTTAGTCATGTTTGACTTAACATACTTGGATATGGCCTCTTCGAGGCATTCAACTGTGTAAATCTGTAGTTTTTCCTCTTTTTTTGTCTTCCTTAGGGATTCAGACTTTTCTCTTGTAATCCGTAATATATAATGCAAAGGCACAACACCTGCCATTAGCCCTAAAAAAAGAACAGTCACCTACCAACCGTGACCAGGCTATATACTAGTTTCATTTAGTAGTTGAGCTATACTAAATTTTCACTTGCTCAATTTTTTAAAGAACAATTGTGAGCCGAAAAAGAAGACATCTGGGTTATCACTCCCACAAAGCTAAGAAGTAACCAAGTTTTGTGGCCATGTCACATGATATTTATTTTTCGCATGAGGACATGTTTATGTTGCTCATGCTTTGTCAGCCAATGATGATGTAGACTTCCCCATGCTTCCTAGTCCTATTAAAATAAATTCATTGGCATTTCATTGAGCTTTTCAAAATACTATGTTCTGATTGATCCACTAGAAAGATTAGGGATAACTGGTCTAGATTTCGACTTCCAAGTACCATACGACAACTTTGGACGAGATGTTGGGTGCTGGTGTCTGGGGCCCTAGCGGGTAGAAGATTTTGGTTTAGGTGTGTGACGGGTGGGGGGGGGGGGGGGGGCATTGTTAATGGGAGTATATGATCGGGATGGACTGATAGGTTTTATAGAGGGCAGTCTTGGGTATAGTACAAGAACTTTGTCATCATAAAAGTTCTTTGTGAGTAAGGTACCTGTTTAAAACATCTATTTGTCCCAAGTCCTACCATTAACTATCTGGACCATCCATCAATAATTAACCATCAATGGCAGACTATTTTGTGGTTGTGGACTTCCATGACAGACTATTCAACTAATAGGGTTCATGCACCAGCTTCAGGCCACTTCAAAGTATCATCAAGCAAATTGAAGCTGAGGCTGGACAGTGAGCTGTAGCAAGCTGGGGTCACTTGTAGATGCATTAGAGAGTTCATTTCTTGGGTTGCCGTGTGGTAGTACTGGACGTTTTGGGTCGCGCGTGTGTGTGTGTGTGGTTGTTTGTGGGTTTTATTTTTTTATGTTTTGCTGTGCTGTGGTCGTTTACTTTTCCCCCTACCTTTAATATAAACACATGCAGTTCTTCTAGATGGTTTGGAAAAAAAGTTCATTCACCATCTATGTGCAAAAAATAAGCAAATAACATAAAACACCACAAATCTGGCTAGGGTTCTCGAAAACTATCACTTTTTGAAAATTTCCTAAAACCTACCACTTTATTGGGTTGAAGTTTCAGAAAACCCAGTGGACGAATCTTAAAGTTTTAATGTGGTTTATGATAAGATATGCCCACCTGTCAGGGCCACATCAGTCCTCGACAGATGGCATGCCCGCTCACGACCGTTAGGCTTCCGACCTAGTCAAAATGACCCAAGTCAGGTCACTCTCGTTCTCCCTCGCTCTTACTCTCTCCCTCATTGCCTTTATCTCTCCGGAGCTCGCTCGACGACACCGACGACCTTAGTTGTTGTCCTGGTGACCATGTCGTTGTGGAAGGATGGGGATGAGAGCACTGATGAGAACATCAACATGGGCAACAACTTCATGGACATGGAGCACTTAGTAAGATTTCTCCTCTTTTATTAGTTAGGGTTAGGGTTTTTGAATTTGGGTTTTTTTATTTCAAGCTTTGTTGCACCGATTCAAAGAAATCTTTCGTTGATCTGGCTTCTGATGGATCTAGGACACCTTGGACACCATTTCTGATCCACTTTACTGCGGTGATGTTATGGATGACATGCCGAAGTGCAGGATGCACAAACATAGGATGAATAAATGTGTTTGTTTTGAAGGAATTGATACGGGAAGGCGATTACTTGGCTACTCTGTGCAGGTGAGTAACCAGCAAATAAATTCATAATGTTTCACTTTACTTAGGTAGCACATATATCTCAAATGTGAGAGTATAGTGTAGCAGATGATGTGGTGATAGTGGTATCACTAGTGGAAAAAGTATTAGACACAACTTTTCTTTGTGGCACGCCATTTCCCAGTGACGCCAACACTATTTTTTTTGCATATTTGGTACGCCATTGATGCGGCCATACCGCTGGCATAGAATTTTTCTTTCACGACATTGGTATTTTCTAAAAAAAATCCTGTTTCCTACCGTTTTCTATGGCGTCACCCATTAGGCCCACGCCAGCACTATCCATGTTCTAATTGCCATGTCCAGTAAAAACACTATGTCCGATTCACCTACTTCGCATCGTTTTCACCTTGTTCGTCCCCCTTCTCGACCAGCGCGGCCGCCGCCACCTCCCGACCACGCCGCTGTTCGCCGCCGGAACTGCACGGCCGCTGCGAACTCCGGCAAGGAGGTGAGATCTCCCCTCTTCCCCTCGCAAATCTTCTTCCCATCCCCAAGCATCTCCCTCCGGTGGCGATCTGAGACAGAAAATTTCTTTTGATTGATGGAGTAGATGATTGGTTAATATATGAATGAATATGATGGCTCTTTGATAGATGGATGGATGAATGGATAGTGCCATTTTTTATATGTTGGAGTAATATTTTGCAAAACAGAAGGTGCCCCTTATTTTATATACTGTAGTGTTTTTCGAGCTCTTCTTAATTTAATTAGAAAAGGTCGGAGTAATAATCTGCAAAAGAGAAGTCGCCCCTTATTTTATCTAGAACCACCTGTTGTATCTAAATCATGTGTTAACATCGTAGACAGTGTAGTAGCTGGTGGAATTACTGAGTCCGAACTTATTCCGCTGTTAAACAAGCACAAATGAGAAGCGATAATGACAGGTATATCTGGAGCCATTAAACACCAGGTTGCACCGCCAAGCATAGCTAGTGGTCCAGTGGCTCCGTATCTATCAGTTCATAGGCAAAAGGCGCATACATATACTGGCTGACTGTATTTATTCCTTGTCAAGTGGTCTTATTCCAAGTTGTTGAGCTCAGGTAAAAGCACTAGACTGAAACCTCTGCTTTACACCATGAGGGCAACTGCTGCCTGCTCTGTGATTCTCTGTTATGTTATTCTTGCTGAAAAGCATTCCTTGGTGTTGTTAAACTTAATACGCTTCTGTCGTACGCACGCCCGAAAAAGCTACTCGCTTTGTCGTGTGTACTTTAGTTTCAGCAAAGTGGTCTTTGCTTCTTAGGCAGAATTGCACTGAGCATCCCAATGTGTGTGTTTAGCCAGAAACCAATAATGCCATTTCAGGTGGTCTGATTGACACATTAACATCAGTAAAAATAACTACTCCTGGCCCATAATGTAAGACGTTTTTGAAACTAGGGAGTAGATTGCAAGCGGATTGTTCTGCTTTCACTTTTTTCCCCAAGAACGCACATCACGAATGGAAAGAAAGGGCCCGTTGTTTAATCTGATGGAATGGCCACCAGTAAGGCAAGTTTTTACCATCTGTTTAACTTTCGATGTGCTCTGGTTCCACTTCAGACTGTGCTACTGGACCAGCACAAGTATATTATGCATATACAAAAACAGATACACCATCAATCTTCTAAAAATTGCTAACAGAAATATGATTCATGGGCAGATCTGCACTTTTCTTTTCTGAGAACTAAAACTGTGGCTGTTAACATGATAGAGTTGCGTAAAGCAAACTGAAAAAGAAAGTGAAGTGCAAGAAGGTAGGGTCCTTTTTGTTTCAAGAACATTCTTTTGTTTTGTTTGAAAACTTCCAAGAAGATAATAGAGTGAGTTGTTCATTATCTAGAAAAACAGAGTGAGTCACATTATTCTCTAATTTGCCGGAAGAAACTATCTGGGGCATCTGCTTTAACCTCACCTTGTTGTCCAACTTCCAATGGGAACATACAAACGTGCGACTTTCTCGCGCATTCCGTGACATAAGATGTCTGTTACTGATTATGTCACACCGGTGACCAAATGTGATGCGTGAGCAGTCATTCTCCTTCTGGGAAAATTATGAGCTGAATTTTAAGTCTATATACGGATTTAACAGTTGGTTTGTTTAGCAAATATGATGTTTCAGTGCAAGATTGCGCTGAGCTCTGTTCCAAGCAGTTGATGAGCTCCTAACCAGCCAAAAAACATCTTTACTTTTCATCAACGAAAAAAATAGCGCGCTACAAAATATAGCGAGGCCCTTCTTCAAATGCTACACAAGTTATAGCGCGCTAATAGCGTGCTATATTTCGAAATAGCGTTTGCAAAAAAAATCAAATATATCTAGAAATAAAGTATTTAAGTAACTAATTTTTTCCGAGGAGCAAGCAATATATGCATAAGGGCCAAATCTAGGACATAAAAATTGTGAGTCTCAAACAGTTTCAAGATAAAAAGAGTGAGAAAGGTAGTGGTCGTGGGTTGGTTTTGGCCTGCTGGGCCGGCTGGGCTGTGGTTGTTTCAGTTTTGCATGGTCTGCACGTTAAAACGTATAACGCTACAACATTATAGCGTGTGTAGCGCGCTAATTACGTGATTAGCACCGTAGCGGCCGATTTTGCTAAAACGTAACATCTCCCTTCCGAATATGCTATAACCGCGTTATAACGGCGAAATAGCGTGCTATTTTTTTCGTTGCTTTTCATGCACATACATTGTTGGATGAAACTCAAGCGCCAGTATGTGTGAGAATACATGATGCATCCATGGAAAACTTGTTGAACATCTGGTTAATCTCGTTGAATTTGAACTATTTTTTAGTAGACTTATTCGAATGCTATGTATGGATGATTTGTGCTATTTTCTATCCGAACTATGATGAATTCCGTCGCATTTGGTAAAATTTGTCTAGTTAGTTGAAATGTCGTTTGAAATATATGCGGATAACTTTGGATGGCTGGCTCCTGCATCTGTGTCCATGGACTGGTTCTCCCCAGTTTGCGGACGGATACGGTGTCCGGTTTGCGGGTCAGCGTTGGAGATGTCCTTGGACACCATGATGGACAAGTTTTGGCCTTCAACTCGCTGGCAATCAGAATTTTTCACATGAAAACATTTGAATAATCCAGGGCACAGACGTAGACGGGGACAGTCACCAACCTAGCCACTGTGCCAGCAAAGAGATTTTTTCGGTCGCCAATGGTGATGACCGTGGCTATCTGCAGCATGAAGGAAGGGAAGCTCTCCTCTCTAGACGCGTCGTGCGCCACTCCGGCGCCAGCGGCCTCTCCTCCACGTCGGTGCCCACTCCGGGGCCGGCGGCCACTCCTCCTTCACCGCGCGCTCGTCCCACCCCCCTCCTCAGCATGGCTGAGCATGTGGCCCTCTCGGGATCCGGGGGTTCCAGCTCCAGATCCACCACGCCACGGCCACCCCTGCGCTCGCTTATGGTGCCAGTCGTGGGCTCGGCGCTCGGCCCCTTGAGGCCGGGAGGCCCGTCGGTGCCTGCGCCTGGAGACTCGCCATGGCGGACGAAGCCGAGCCGCCGGGAGCGGGATCGCCCGGCCTGCCCGCGCGCTGACGGCAGGCGCACTCTCCCCTCCGCCGGGCTGCCTCCCAACTCGCGGCTGCTGGCGCGCTTCTTCGGCTGTTGCTACAACTATGATGAGGACGACCACATCTCCCGCGAGTGCACCAACCCCACCAAGTGCGTGCGCTACGAGGGGGTGGGCCACAGCTCCAGGGACTGTCCTCTACGGCGAGGCTCCTCGGCGTCCGAGGGCATCTCGCCCCGTCAACCTCCTCCTCGCCGGCAGCGCGTCTCCCCTCCCTCACCTCAGGCTTGGCCGGTGCTGGGTGAAGGAAATATTCCCTAGAGGCAATAATAAAGTTATTATTTATTTCCTTATTGCATGATAAATGTTTATTATTCATGCTAGAACTGTATTAACCGGTAACATAATACATGTCTGAATACATAGACAAACAGAGTGTCACTAGTATGCCTCTACTTGACTATCTCGTTGATCAAAGATGGTTAAGTTTTCTAACCATAGACATGAGTTGTCATTTGATAAACGGGATCCCATCATTAGGAGAATGATGTGATTGACTTGACCCATTCCGTTAACTTAGCACTTGATCGGTTTAGGTTACTGCTATTGCTTTCTTCATAACTTATACATGTTCCTATGACTATGAGATTATGCAACTCCCGATTACCGGAGGAACACTTTGTGTTCTACCAAACGTCAAAATGTAACTGGGTGGTTATAAAGGTGCTCTACAGGTGTCTCCGATGGTACTTGTTGAGTTGGCATAGATCGAGATTAGGATTTGTCACTCCGATTGTCGGAGAGGTATCTCTGGGCCCTCTCGGTAATGCACATCACTATAAGCCTTGCAAGCAATGCTTCTAATGAGTTAGTTGCGGGATGATGCATTACGGAACGAGTAAAGAGACTTGCTGGTAAGGAGATTGAGCTAGGTATTGAGATACCGACGATCGAATCTCGGGCAAATAACATACCGATGACAAAGGGAACAACGTATGTTGTTATGCGGTTTGACCGATAAAGATCTTCGTAGAATATGTGGGAACCAATATGAGCATCCGGGTTCCGCTATTGGTTATTGACCGGAGACGTGTCTCGGTCATGTCTACATAGTTCCCGAACCCGTAGGGTCCGCATGCTTAAAGTTCTGTGACGATCGGTTTTATGACTTTTTGTGTTTTGATGAACCGAAGGTAGTTCGGAGTCCCGGATATGATCACGGACATGACGAGGAGTCTCAAAATGGTCGAGACGTAAGGATCGATACATTGGAAGCCTATATTTGGACATCGGAATGGTTCCGGGTGAAATCGGGATTTTATCGGAGTACCGAGAGGTTACCGGAACCCCCCGGTAATTGTATGGGCCTTAATGGGCCCTAGTGGAGAGAGAGGGAGGAGGCCAGGGCAGGCCGCGCGCCCCCTCCCCCTCTGGTCCGAATTGGACTAGAAGGGGGGCGGCGCCCCCCCTTTTGCTCCCTCCCTGTCTCCCCCTTCCTTCTCTCCTAGTCCAACTAGGGAAGGGGGGGAATCCTACTCCCGGTGGGAGTAGGACTCCTCCAGGGCACGGCATAGGGGCCGACCCTCCCCCCTCCTCCACTCCATTATATACGTGGCCAGGGGGCACCCCATGGACACACAAGTTGATCATTGATCTCTCTTAGCCGAGTGCGGTGCCCCCCTCCACCATAATCCACCTCGGTCATATCGTAGCGGTGCTTAGGCGAAGCCCTGCGTCGGTAACTTCATCAACACCGTCACCACGCCGTCGTGCTAACGAAGCTCCTCCCCGAAGCTCTATTGGATCGTGAGTTCGCGGGACGTCACCGAGCAGAACGTGTGCTGAACGCGGAGGTGCCGTACGTTCGGTACTGAGGATCGGTCGATCGTGAAGACGTACGACTACATCAAGCACGTTGTCATAACGCTTCCGCTTTCGGTCGTAGACAACACTCTCCCCTCTCGTTGCTATGCATCACCATGATCTTGCGGGTGTGTAGGATTTTTTTTGAAATTACTACGTTCCCCAACAGTGGCATCCGAGCTAGGTTTATGCGTAGATGTTATATGCACGAGTAGAACGCAAGTGAGTTGTGGGCGATACAAGTCATACTGCTTACCAGCATGTCATACTTTGGTTCGGCGGTATTGTTGGATGAAGCGGCCCGGACCGTCATTACGCGTACGCTTACGCGAGACTGGTTCTACCGACATGCTTCGCACACAGGTGGCTGGCGGGTGTCAGTTTCTCCAACTTTAGTTGAACCGAGTGTGACTACGCCCGGTCCTTGTTGAAGGTTAAAACAGCACTAACTTGACGAAATATGGTTGTGGTTTTGATGCATAGGTACGTAAAACTTGCAACAACAAAGTAGAGGACGTCTAACTTGTTTTTGCAGGGCATGTTGTGATGTGATATGGTCAAGGCATGATGCTATATTTTATTGTATGAGATGATCATGTTTTGTAATGGAGTTATTGGCAACTGGCAGGAGCCATATGGTTGTCGCTTTATTGTATGCAATGCAATCGCCCTGTAATTGCTTTACTTTATCACTAAGCGGTAGCGATAGTCGTAGAAGCAATAGTTGGCGAGGCGACAACGATGCTACGACGGAGATCAAGGTGTCGCGCCGGTGACGATGGTGATCATAACGGTGCTTTGGAGATGGAGATCAAAGGCACAAGATGATGATGGCCATATCATATCACTTATATTTATTGCATGTGATGTTAATCCTTTATGCATCTTATCTTGCTTTGATTGACAGTAGCATTATAAGATGATCTCTCACTAAATTTCAAGGTACAAGTGTTCTCCCTGAGTATGCACCGTTGCCAAAGTTTGTCGTGCCGAGACACCACGTGATGATCAGGTGTGATAAGCTCTACGTTCATATACAACGGGTGCAAGTCAGTTTTGCACACACAGAAATACTCGGGTTAAACTTGACGAGCCTAGCATATGCAGATATGGCCTCGGAACACTGAGACCGAAAGGTCGAGCGTGAATCCTATAGTAGATATGATCAACATAGTGATGTTCACCATTGAAAACTACTCCATCTCACGTGATGATCGGACATGGTTTAGTTGATATGGATCACTTGATCACTTAGATGATTAGAGGGATGTCTATCTAAGTGGGAGTTCTTAAATATGATTAATTGAATTTTAATTTATCATGAACTTAGTACCTGATAGTATTTTGCTTGTCTATGTTGTTGTAGATAGATGGCCCGTGCTATTGCTGTGTTAAATTTTAATGCGTTCCTTGAGAAAGTAAAGTTGAAAGATGATGGTAGCAATTACATGGACTGGGTCCGTAACTTGAGGATTATCCTCATTGCTGCACAGAAAAATTACGTCCTGGAAGCACCGCTGGGTGCCAAACCTGCTGCAGGAGCAACGCCAGATGTTATGAACGTCTGGCAGAGCAAAGCTGATGACTACTCGATAGTTCAGTGTGCCATGCTTTACGGCTTAGAATCGGGACTTCAACGACGTTTTGAACGTCATGGAGCATATGAGATGTTTCAGGAGTTGAAGTTAATATTTCAAGCAAATGCCCGGATTGAGAGATATGAAGTCTCCAATAAGTTCTACAGCTGCAAAATGGAGGAGAATAGTTCTGTCAGTGAGCATATACTCAAAATGTCTGGGTATAACAATCACTTGATTTAGCTGGGAGTTAATCTTCCGGATGATAGTGTCATTGACAGAATTCTTCAATGACTGCCACCAAGCTACAAGAGCTTCATGATGAACTATAATATGCAAGGGATGGATAAGACAATTTCCGAGCTCTTCGCAATGCTAAAGGCTGCGCAGGTAGAAATCAAGAAGGAGCATCAAGTGTTGATGGTCAACAAGAGCACCAGTTTCAAGAAAAAAGGGTAAAGGGAAGAAGAAGGGGAACTTCAAGAAGAACAGCAAACAAGCTGTTGCTCAGGAGAAGAAACCCAAGTCTGGACCTAAGCCTGAGACTGAGTGCTTCTACTGCAAAGGGACTGGCCACTGGAAGCGGAACTGCCCCAAGTATTTGGCGAATAAGAAGGATGTCAAGGTGAACAAAGGTATATGTGATATACATGTTATTGATGTGTACCTTACTAAAGCTCGCAGTACCACCTGGGTATTTGATACTGGTTCTGTTGCTAATATTTGCAACTCGAAACAGGGACTACGGATTAAGCGAAGATTGGCTAAGGACGAGGTGACGATGCGCGTGGGAAATGGTACCAAAGACGATGTGATCGCGGTTGGCACGCTACCTCTACATCTACCTTCGGGATTAGTTTTAGACCTGAATAATTGTTATTTGGTGCCAGCGTTGAGCATGAACATTATATCTGGATCTTTTTTGATGCGAGATGGTTATTCATTTAAATCTGAGAATAATGGTTGTTCTATTTATATGAGTAATATCTTTTATGGTCATGCACCCTTGAGGAGTGGTCTATTTTTAATGAATCTTGATAGTAGTGATACACATATTCATAATGTTGAAGCCAAAAGATGAAGAGTTGATAATGATAGTGCAACTTATTTGTGGCACTGCCGTTTAGGTCATATTGGTGTAAAGCGCATGAAGAAACTCCATTCTGATGGACTTTTGGAATCACTTGATTATGAATCACTTGGTACTTGCGAACCATGCCTCATGGGCAAGATGACTAAAACGCCGTTCTCCGGAACAATAGAGCGAGCAACAGATTTGTTGGAAATCATACATACTGATGTATATGGTCTGATGAATATTGAGGCTCGCGGTGGATATCGTTATTTTCTCACTTTCACAGATGATTTGAGCAGATATGGGTATATCTACTTAATGAAACATAAGTCTGAAACATTTGAAAAGTTCAAAGAATTTCAGAGTGAAGTGGAAAATCACCGTAACAAGAAAATAAATTTCTACGATCTGATCATGGAGGAGAATATTTGAGTTACGAGTTTGGTCTTCATTTAAAACAATGCGGAATAGTTTCACAACTCACGCCACCCGGAACACCACAGCATAATGGTGTGTCCAAACGTTGTAATCGTACTTTACTGGATATGGTGCGATCTATGATGTCTCTTACTGATTTACCGCTATCATTTTGGGGTTATGCTTTAGAGACAGCTGCATTCACGTTAAATAGGGCATCATCTAAATCCGTCGAGACGACGCCTTATGAACTATGGTTTGGCAAGAGACTGAAGTTGTCGTCAAAGTTTGGGGTTGCGATGCTTATGTGAAAAAGCTTCAACCTGATAGGCTTGAATCCAAATCGGAGAAATGTGTCTTCATAGACCCAAAGGAGACTGTTGGGTACACCTTCTATCACAGATCCGAAGGCAAGACATTTGTTGCTAAGAATGGATCCTTTCTAGAGAGGGAGTTTCTCTCGGAAGAAGTGAGTGGGAGGAAAGTAGAACTTGATGAGGTAACTGTACCTGCTCCCTTATTGGAGAGTAGTTCATCACAGAAACCGGTTCCTGTGACACCTACACCAATTCGTGAGGAAGCTAATGGTGATGATCATGAAACTTCAAATCAAGTTACTACCAAAACTCGTAGGTCAACCAGAGTAAGATCCGCACTAGAGTGGTACGGTAATCCTGTTCTAGAAGTCATGTTACTTGACCATGACGAACCTACGAACTATGAGGAAGCGATGATGAGCCCAGATTCCGCAAAATGGCTTGAGGCCATGAAATCTGAGATGGGATCCATGTATGAGAACAAAGTGTGGACTTTAGTTGACTTGCCGATGATCGGCAAGCCATCGAGAATAAATGGATCTTCAATAAGAAGACTGGCGCTGACGGTAATGTTACTGTCTACAAAGCTCGACTTGTTGCGGAAGGTTTTCGACAAGTTCATGGGGTTGACTACAATGAGACTTTCTCACCTGTACCGATGCTTAAGTCTGTCCGAATCATGTTAGCAATTGAAGCATTTTATGATTATGAAATTTGGCAAATGGATGCCAAAACTGCATTCCTGAATGGATTTCTAGAAGAAGAGTTGTATATGATGCAACGAGAAGGTTTTGTCGATCCAAAAGGTGCTAACAAAGTATGCAAGCTCCAGCGATCCATTTATGGACTGGTGCAAGCCTCGCGGAGTTGGAATAAATGTTTTGATAGTGTGATCAAAGCATATGGTTTTATACAGACTTTTGGAGAAGCCTGTATTTACAAGAAAGTTAGTGGGAGCTCTGTAGCATTTCTAATATTATATGCGGATGACATATTGTTGATTGGAAATGATATAGAATTTCTGGATAGCATAAAAGGATACTTGAATAAGAGTTTTTCAATGAAAGACCTCGGTGAAGTTGCCTATATATTGGGCATCAAGATCTATAGACATAGATCAAGACGCTTAATTGGACTTTCACAAAGCACATACCTTGATAAAGTTTTGAAGAAGTTCAAAATGGATCAAGCAAAGAAAGGGTTATTGCCTGTGTTACAAGGTGTGAAGTTGAGTAAGACTCAATGCCCGACTACTGCAGAAGATAGAGAGAAAATGAAAAGTGTTCCCTATGCTTCAGCCATAGGCTCTATCATGTATGCAATGTTGTGTACCAGACCTGATGTGTGCCTTGCTATTAGTTTAGCAGGGAGGTACCAAAGTAATCCAGGAGTGGATCACTGGACAACAGTCAAGAACATCCTGAAATACCTGAAAAGGACTAAGGATATGTTTCTCGTTTATGCAGGTGACAAAGAGCTCGTCATAAATGGTTACGTCGATGCAAGCTTTGACACTGATCCGGACGATTCTAAATCGCAAAACGGATACGTGTTTATATTGAACGGTGGAGCTGTCAGTTGGAGCAGTTCTAAATATAGCGTCGTGGCGGGATCTACGTGTGAAGCAGAGTACATAGCTGCTTCGGAAGCAGCAAATGAAGGAGTCTGGATGAAGGAGTTCATATCCGATCTAGGTGTCATACCTAGTGCATCGGGTCCAATAAAAATCTTTTGTGACAATACTGGTGCAATTGCCTTGGCAAAGGAATCCAGATTTCACAAGAGAACCAAACACATCAAGAGACACTTCAATTCCATCAGCGATCAAGTCCAGGTGGGAGACATAGAGATTTGCAAGATACATACGGATCTGAATGTTGCAGACCCGTTGACTAAGCCTCTCTCACGAGCAAAACATGATCAGCACCAAGGCTCCATGGTTGTTAGAATCATTACTGTGTAATCTAGATTATTGACTCTAGTGCAAGTGGGAGACTGAAGAAAATATGCCCTAGAGGCAATAATAAAGTTATTATTTATTTCCTTATTTCATGATAAATGTTTATTATTCATGCTAGAATTGTATTAACCGGAAACATAATACATGTGTGAATACATAGACAAACAGAGTGTCACTAGTATGCCTCTACTTGACTAGCTCGTTGATCAAAGATGGTTAAGTTTCCTAACCATAGACATGAGTTGTCATTTGATAAACGGGATCCCATCATTAGGAGAATGATGTGATTGACTTGACCCATTCCGTTAGCTTAGCACTTGATCGTTTTAGTTTACTGCTATTGCTTTCTTCATAACTTATACATGTTCCTATGACTATGAGATTATGCAACTCCCGATTACCGGAGGAACACTTTGTGTGCTACCAAACGTCACAACGTAACTGGGTGATTATAAAGGTGCTCTACAGGTGTCTCCGATGGTACTCGTTGAGTTGGCATGGATCGAGATTAGGATTTGTCACTCCGATTGTCGGAGAGGTATCTCTGGGCCCTCTCGGTAATGCACATCACTATAAGCCTTGCAAGCAATGCATCTAATGAGTTAGTTGCGGGATGATGCATTACGGAACGAGTAAAGAGACTTGCCGGTAACGAGATTGAGCTAGGTATTGACATACCGACGATCGAATCTCGGGCAAGTAACATACCGATGACAAAGGGAACAACGTATGTTGTTATGCGGTTTGACCGATAAAGATCTTCGTATAATATGTAGGAACCAATATGAGCATCCAGGTTCCGCTATTAGTTATTGACCAGAGACGTGTCTCGGTCATGTCTACATAGTTCTCGAACCCGTAGGGTCCGCACGCTTAAAGTTCTGTGACGATCGGTATTATGACTTTTTTGTGTTTTGATGAACCGAAGGTAGTTCGGAGTCCCGGATGTGATCACGGACATGACGAGGAGTCTCGAAATGGTCGAGATGTAAAGATCGATATATTGGCAGCCTATACTTGGACATCGAAATGGTTCCGGGTGAAATCGGGATTTTACCGGAGTACCTGGAGGTTTCCGGAACCCCCCGGTAATTGTATGGGCTTTAATTGGCCATAGTGGAGAGAGAGAGAGAGAGAGAGGAGGCCAGTGCAGGCCGCGCGCCCCTCCCCCTCTGGTCCGAATTGGACTAGGAGGGGGGCGCCCCCCTTTTCCTTCCTCCCTCTCTCCCCCTTCCTTCTCTCCTAGTCCAACTAGAGAAGGGGGGGATCCTACTCCCGGTGGGAGTAGGACTCCTCTAGGGCGCGCCATAGGGGCCGGCCCTCTCCCCCTCCTCCACTTCTTTATTTACGTGGCCAGGGGGCATGATAACCCACAAGTATAGGGGATCAATTGTAGCCTCTTTCGACAAGTAAGAGTGTCGAACCCAACGAGGAGCTAAAGGTAGAACAAATATTCCCTCAAGTTCTATCGACCACCGATACAACTCTACGCACACTCGATGTTTGCTTTACCTAGAACGAGTATGAAACTAGAAGTACTTTGTAGGTATTTTTGGATAGGTTTGCAAGAATATAAAGAGAGCGTAAATAAAAAGTAGGGGCTGTTTAGATAAAGACACAACTAAGTTAGTTTTAGTAGAGAGCTTTTTGTTACGAGAAAGTTATTTGTCCCTAGGCAAATGATAACTAGACCGGTAATCATTATTGCAATTTTATTTAAGGGAGAGGCATAAGCTAACATACTTTCTCTACTTGGATCATATGCACTTATGATTGGAACTCTAGCAAGCATCCGCAACTACTAAAGATCATTAAGGTAAAACCCAACCATAGCATTAAAGTATCAAGTCCTCTTTATCCCGTACGCAAACAACCTACTTACTCGTGTCTGTGCTTCTGTCACCCACGCCACCCACCATAAGCAAATCATGAACATATTGCAAACCCTACAGCGGGAATCCCTCACGCTTGCGCGACACGGAGAGCACCATAGGACAGCACCAATAATAAAATATGCAACTCAAACCAATCATGATCATCAATTAACCCATAGGATAAAACAGATCTACTCAAACATCATAGGATAGCCATACATCATTGAGAAATAATATATAGCGTTGAGCACCATGTTTAAGTAGAGATTACAGTGGGTAAGAGAGAGGTTACACCGCTGCATAGAGGTGGGAAGAGTTGGTGATGATGATGGTGAAGTTGTTGGTGAAGATTGCGGTGATGATGATGGCCACGGCAGCGTTCTGGCGCCACCGGAAGAGAAGGGGAGATGGGGCCCCTTCGTCTTCTTCTTCCTTGACCTCCTCCGTAGATGGGAGAAGGGTTTCCCCTCTGGTCCTTGGCCTTCATGGCGTGGGAGGGGCGAGAGCCTCTCCGAGATTGGATCTGTCTCTCTGTCTCTCTCTGTTTCTGCGCTCCCCCTGCTGCCCTTTCACCGTTTCTTTTATATCCGGAGATCCGTAACACCGATTGGGTTGAATCTTTCACCCGGTTTTTTCTCATAAAATTAGCTTTCTTGCGGAAAAACAAGAGCGTCAACCGCCTTACGGGGTGCCCACGAGGGTCCAGGGCACGCCCCCTGCCTCGTGGCCCCATCGGGCACCGTCTCGCGTTGATTTTACTTCCCAAAAATCATAAATATTGAAAAATAATTCCCCGTCCGTTTTTATCCCGTTTGGACTCCATTTGATATTGGGTTTCTGCGAAACATAAACATGCAACAAACAGGAACTGGCACTGGGCACTGGATCAATATGTTAGTCCCAAAAATAATATAAAAAGTTGCCAAAAGTATATGAAAGTTGAATAATATTGGCATGGGACAATCAAAAATTATAGATACGACGGAGACGTATCAACATCCCCAAGCTTAATTCCTGCTCATCCTCGAGTAGGTAAATGATAAAAAAAAAGATAATTTTCATGTGGAATGCTACCTAGCATAATCTTGATCATGTATCTAATCATGGCATGAATATTAAGACATGAGTGATTCAAGGCAATAGTCTATCATTTGACATAAAAACAATAATACTTCAAGCCTACTAATAAAGCAATCATGTCTTTTCAAAATAACAAGGCCAAAGAAAGTTACCCTACAAAATCATATAGTCTGGCTATGCTCCATCTTCACCACACAAAATATTCAAATCATGCACAACCCCGATGACAAGCCGAGCAATTGGTTCATACTTTTTAACGCGCTTCAGCCTTTTCAACCCTCACGCAATACATGATGGGGGTTATGTGGAGAAGACAAAAAAGGAGAAAGTCTCACATCGACGCGGCTAATCAACGGGCTATGGAGATGCCCATCAATTGATGTCAATGTGAGGAGTAGGGATTGCCATGCAACGGATGCACTAAGAGCTAAAGTATATGAAAGCTCAAACTGAAACTAAGTCGGTGTGCATCCAACTTGCTTGCTCATGAAGACCTAGGGCATTTGAGGAAGCCCATCGTTGGAATATACAAGCCAAGTTCTATAATGAAAATTCCCACTAGTATATGAAAGTGATAACTCAAGAGACTCTCTATATGAAGAACATGGTGCTACTTTGAAGCACAAGTGTGGTAAAAGGATAGTAACATTGCCCCTTCTCTCTTTTTCTCTCTTTTTTTTGTTTTTTTTCCTTTTTTTTGGGCCTTCTCTTTTTTTGGCCTTTCTCTTTTTTTTCGTCCGGAGTCTCATCCCGACTTGTGGGGGAATCATAGTCTCTATCATCCTTTCCTCACTGGGGCAATGCTCTAATAATGATGATCATCACACTTCTATTTACTTACAACTCAATATTACAACTCGATATCTAGAACAACGATATGACTCTATATGAATGCCTCCGGCGGTGTACCGGGATGTGCAATGATCTAGCATAGCAATGACATCAAAAAACGGACAAGCCATGAAAACATCATGCTAGCTATCTTATGATCATGCAAAGCAATATGACAATAAATGCTCAAGTCGTGTATATGATGATGATGGAAGTTGCATGACAATATATCTCGGAATGGCTATGGAAATGCCATGATAGGTAGGTATGGTGGCTGTTTTGAGGAAGATATAATGAGGCTTATGTGTGACAGAGCGTGTCGTATCACGGGGTTTGGATGCACCGGCGAAGTTTGCACCAACTCTCGAGGTGAGAAAGGGCAATGCACGGTACCGAAGAGGCTAGCAATGATGGAAGGGTGAGAGTGCGTATAATCCATGGACTCATATTAGTCATAAAGAACTCATATACTTATTGCAAAAGTTTATTAGCCCTCGAAGCAAAGTACTACTACGCATGCCCCTAGGAGGATAGATTGGTAAGAAAAGACCATCGCTCGTCCCCGACCGCCACTCATAAGGAAGACAATCAATAAATAAATCATGCTCCGACTTCGTTACATAACGGTTCACCATACGTGCATGCTACGGGAATCACAAACTTCAACACAAGTATTTCTACAATCCACAACTACCCACTAGCATGACTCTAATATCACCATCTTTATATGGCGAAACTATTGCAAGGAATCAAACATATCATATTCAGTGATCTACAAGTTTTATGTAGGATTTTATGACTAACCATGTGAATGACCAGTTCCTGTGATCTCTCTAAATAGATATAAGTGAAGCAAGAGAGTTTAATTCTGTCTACAAAAGATATGCCCACGCTCTAACAAATATAAGTGAAGCAAAAGAGCATTCTACAAATGGCGGTTGTCTAAGTGAAGAGAAACAGGCAATCCAAACTTCAAATGATATAAGTGAAGCACATGAAGCATTCTATAAAGCCATACTCAAAGAATATAAGTGAAGTGCAAAGAGCATTCTATAAATCAACCAAGGACTATCTCATACCAGCATGGTGCATAAAATAAAAATTAAAACTAAAGCAAAAGACGCTCCAAGATTTGCACATATCGCATGAACGAAACGAATCCGAAAACATACCGATACTTGTTGAAGAAAGAGGGGATGCCTTCCGGGGCATCCCCAAGCGTAGACGCTTGATTCTCCTTGAATATTTACTTGGGGTGCCTTGGACATCCCCAAGCTTGATCTCTTGCCTGTCTTCCTTCTTCTCACATCGAGACCTCCTCGATCATCGAACACTTCATCCACACTAAACTTCAACAGAAAACTCGGTAAGATCCGTTAGTATAATAAAGCAAATCACTACTCTAAGTACTGTTGCAAACCAATTCATATTTTGTTTTGGCATTGTGTCTACTGTAGTATAACTTTTCCATGGCTTAATCCACTGATATAAATTGATAGTTTCATCAAAACAAGCAAATTATGCATCAAAAACAGAATCTGTCTAAAACAGAACAGTCTGTAACAATCTGATCATTCACCATACTTCTGATACTTGATAAATTCTGCCAAAATTAGGAAAAATAGAAAATTTGTATATAAAGACATTGCAAAAAGAATCAGAACCGTTTGACGTTCCAGTAAAAAATTAAAAATCGCGCACTACAGCCAAAGTTTCTGTCCTGCACCGTACAAACCAACAAGCATTGTAAACATCCTAAAGGCAAAACTTGGCACATTATTTTTATAATACAATGGAATTGTACAAGGGGATAATTATTTTTGTTGAAAAGCTTCTGTAATCAAGATTCACCAAGTTTCCGTGAGCATGAACAAAGTTCAAGGCTGGCTCCCACTTCAACAATGCTCGTCTTTCTCACTTTCGCTTTTCTTTTTGAAAAAGTTTTGGGTTCCCTATTTATTTTTGTTGTTTTTAAACTATATGAAAGAACTCAACAGAAATAAATGACTCTCTAAAACTTCCGGGTTGTCTCCCTGGCAGCGCTTTCTTTAAAGCCATTAAGCTAGGCATATAGTGCTCAAGTAATGGATCCACCCGGATCCCAAGGTATATCAAAGTCAATTTTAATTAGCAATGATTTGTAATTTAGTAGTGAGCACAAGGCAACATATATCATGCAACAACTAAGTCTAACTCTCTTCCTATGCATCGGCATGTCATAAAAGAACAATTCATGCACACAAAGTAAAGGCCAATGCATAGTATAAACAGTTTCTTGCAATTTTATCATGTTGGAAACATAGAGAGGTGGAGATATAGTTCCTCTCTCATAATAATTGCAAGTAGGAGCAGCAAGCACATGCATATTACATTCATCAAAATCATCATGTGCAACGGTAAAAGGAGACCCATCAATATAATCCTTAATAAGGGCAAAGTTCTCCGATATAGTGTAGTCGGGAGAGTTCAAAATGATAATAGGACTATCATGCGTGGGTGCAATAGCAACAATTTCATGTTTAACATAAGGAACTATAGCAAGTTCATCTCCATAAGCATAATTCATATTGGCATCTTGGCCACAAGCATGGCAAGCATCATCAAAAAGGGATATTTCAAGAGAATCAACGGGATCATAACAATCATCATAGCAATCATCCTTCGGTAAGCACGAAGGGAAATTAAACAATGTATGAGTTGAAGAGTTACTCTCATTAGAAGGTGGGCACGGGTAGCTAATCCGCCCTTCCTCCTTTTGTTCTTCGCTCTCCTCATCATCTTTTTCATCCAATGAGCTCACAGTTTCATCAATTTCTTCTTCCAAAGATTCCTGCAAAATATTAGTCTCTTCTTGGACAGCGAGACTTTCTCAATAATGCATCAATATCGGAATTGAATTCATAATTAGCATAGCAATATTTAAGGATAGCTAGATTTTCAGGTTTATAAACAGCATCATAAAGATTTTCAAACTCTTTGAACATAGATTCAATTTCATAAGCACCCATAAAAGCAACAATTTTTTCTATTTGTTCCACATCATAGTAATCGTCACTACAGGAATCAGCTATTTTGCCGTCTGCCACGGCGGACGGCAAAGGCATGAACGGCGGACGGCAAAAGGCTCCGGCAAAGTAGGCTACGGTAAAGAGCTACTTTGCCGTCTGCTTCCTGGCGGCTGACGGCAAAGGCCCTTTGCCGTCTGCCGCGGACGGCAAAGAGAGCGGACGGCAATAATTGCGCTGTCAGTCCGTTAAGTGGCTAACGGCAGGCCTTTGCCGTCCGCCGCTGACGGCAAACTTTCTAGTGCCTTTGCCGTCCGCCGCTGATGGCAAAATCGTTTACTCTTTGCCGTCTGCCACTGTAGGCAAACTGACCAAATGGGTCAGCTCCAAGGAAGCACAGCTGGATGCCACGTGTCTTCTTTGCCGTCCGCGGCAGACGGCAAAGAGCCCGTTGCCGTCGGTGGCAGACGGCAAAGAGCCTGCATATTGGCTCTTTTTTTTGTTTTTTATTAAATCCAACAATTTTCACAGCAAATATATAGGACATATATAGATATATTTCACAAGGCAATTACAGAGCAAACATATAAGATATCCAACACATAACTTCATCATACATGCATAGTTCCATCCAACCATACCAAGTTCCATGCATAGTTCCATCATACATAGCAAGTTCAACATAGAGGCATCCAACCATATATATTACAATAGTTTCATCCAACGATACATGCATAGTTCAACGATACAAAAGAAACAGAGAAAGGGATAAGGAGCACTCCATCTATGCAAGCTTTCGTCAAGTGAATGAAATCTGCAAAATGAAAAATAAGAAAGTTAGAAATAGGTGACTAGAATAAGAAGACTAGAACAAGAAGAGTAGAACAAGAAGAAGACTAGAACAAGAAGAGTATGTCATTTATGAGCTAACTTACGTGAAATGGATCATATATGAGCTAACTAAGTTGAAATGGGTCGTTTATGAGCTAGCTAAGGTGAAATGGATCATTTATGAGCTAACTTAGTTGAAATGGGTCGTTTATGAGCTAACTAAGGTCAAATGGATCGTTTTTGAGGTAACTAAGGTGAAATGGATCGTTTTTTAGCTAACTTAGGTGAAATGGATCATTTATGAGCTAACTTAGTTGAAATGGATCGTTTATGAGCTAACTAAGGTCAAATGGATCGTTTTTGAGGTAACTAAGGTGAAATGGATCGTTTTTTTAGCTAACTTAGGTGAAATGGATCATTTATGAGCTAATTTAGTTGAAATGGATCTTTTTTAGCTAACTTAGGTGAAATGGATCATTTAAGAGCTAATTTAGGTGAAATGGATTGTTTTCGAGCTAACTTGGTGAAATGGATCGTTTATGAGCTAAATTAGTTGAAATGGATCGTTTATGAGATAACCTAGGTAAGATGGGTCATTTTGGAGTTAACCTAGGTGAAATGGGTCATTTTAAAGCTAACGTAGGTAAAATGGATCATTTAGGAGCTAATCTAGGTAAAATGGGTCATTTTTGAGCTAACTTGGATGAACTGGATCATTTATAAGGTAACCAAGGTAAAATGGGTCATTTTAGAGCTAACTTAGGTAAAATGGATCGTTTATGAGCTAACTAAGCTAATTATGCAATTTTTGACATAAGTAAGCTAAGTACAAATCGTTTTAGAGCTAACTTAGGTAAAATGGATGGTTTTGGAGGTCAGTAAGCTTATTAAGTCATTTTGGAGGAGAAGAAGCTAAGTCTAGGTCATTATGGTAAGCATTGGAGGAAATAAAGCTAAGTCTAGGTCTTTATGCATGTGTTAAGCAAAACACTAGATAAACTTACCATGATCCAGGAGGTGTAGGAGCGGGCTGGCTCGTGTCGGTAGCTCGAGAAGGATCGTGCGATGCTTGTCTGGAGTTACGCTGCACCAAAGATCATTTCCAATGTCTTGTTAGCACGATGACACTCAAATGTTAAGACTAGCAAGTAATGTCCATTCAAATTAAACTCACCGTGGTCCCAGGAGCAATCACTGGCATCGGCGGAGCGGTCTGACCGGTCTTCTCGCACACAGACTGCACATTTGGTTTTGACGACTCAGTCATACTAGTTAGTAATGAGACAAACACTACATGAATGTTTTGGCTAATCTGCAGAAGAAACTTACCACAAGGAGCTCGTACATGGCCCTTGCCTGCATGTCATTCGGTGCCCTCTCCTCCTCCATCATCTTTGTCGTCCTCTCCTCCAACTCCCGCTGCCTCTCCGCCGCCTCCGCCAGAAGTTTCTCCGTTCTATCTCTCTCACTCTGTATAGCAGCCTGCAACACCACTCACATGACCCTTTGTAATCATTGATGGAAGCACACACAATGTAATGGAGAAAGATAGCTGAGTACGTATCACTAACCTTGATGGCGAGTTGCACTGGCTGTTCACGAGGCCTTATCTCAGGAGCGGAGCTCGACTGGCGCGCCTTGATCTCCGGGAGAGTGCTAGGACAACGGATAAGTCCATCTCCAATGGCTATGGAGCCATGGGACCTCCCGCCACCAGATATCATCACCAGCTCTGGATCAATGGGACCCTGGCTCGGGTTAAAGTCCTCCCCTTTCCTCGCCTTCCCCTCATCTCTATATCTCACGAGCTTGTTGTGGAAGGAGATGTTGGTGAAGTTGTTTGCATCATCGAGGTCAGACTGAGAGAAAGCCTTGACTTTCTTGAAAGAGGCAGTGTGGGCCATGGCATACAGGTCGTACACCTCTGGCACCTTATCCACCTTATTGTGGCGTGCCTGAAAGAGAGAAACAATGTAAATTAGTAATTAAAGGACTCAAGCTAGCATGATGAATGAATTGCATGAATCATGAAGCAAACCACATACCCAGTTCCGCCCGAACTGATATAAGTTGGAGCTGCCTTGATGGTGTGGCACACCTTCCATTTGGGCACGTTTGTCCTTGGCCTCGTTGTGGAGGGCTAGCCATTCCTTTGAGCACCACTCATTGAGCAACACCTCCCAACAATCCATCCGATCCGCACACCATCTCTGAGGCGCCTAAGTTAGCAAATAGAAACTTGAGCGCTACGGCTAAGAATTCCTAAATGAAGGAACTTAAGTAGAAGGCCTTAAGAATTACCTTCATGTACTGCTCCTTACTCAGGAACTTATCGCGGCACGCCGGCTTGGTCTTCTTGATACCACGCAAGGCGTAGTAGTCTCGAACAGCCTGCACCCGAGCCTCGTGCCGTAAGTTCTGTAGTAGGCGCTTGCAGACGTTCTCGATAACATGTGCCGCGTCCTCCTCGTATCCCTCCTCACACCTGTAGAATGTCTGCAATCAAATGAGACAATATTGATTAGTACAATTAATAACTAGCTAGTTGAAGATTTTTAAATGTGTAAAGGAGAAATTACCCAGAACTTTCTGATCACCATGTCTGCCCTCGTGTCGCACACGACACCGTCGATAATCTCATCCGGCGGGGCCGGGGCAGCCACGTAGTGCTCCCAGCTCAATCCAAGCTCTGGAAGCCGACCCTCACCAGGCAACGTGACAAACCCCGGGAAGTTTTGCCGGCAAAGAACTCCAAGGACGGAGTTGGGCCGGCGGACACTATGATGGTGGTCCCAACCCCTGCAGCATGACAAGGCCAACGCATTAGTTATTTGAAGAAACGTGAATGCAGAAGGTACAAAAATATTAAATGCACTTACGTACCTCTCCCCATCAGGGAAAATCAACCACCTCTGCTCGCGGGTCGCCGGCACGGACGGGAGCCGAGTAGCACCACGCTGGTAGACGGTGCCCCCCTCCTCCTCAAAATCAGTCGGCTCCCCGCCATCATCAGCATGGCCACTCGGCTCCTCGGGCTGATCCGGCCAGGTACCCCATCCGGAAGTGTGCTCCTCCGGGGTCTCGTGGGCCGAACTCTCGTGGGCCGAAGGCCAGTCGACCCGAGGCTCGTGGGCCCAAGACCCGTGGACCGGAGGCTCGTGGACCGGAGTCCGTGTAGCCTCCTCCTCGGACGAGTCCACCCTAGCAGTCACGTGCTCAGGTGAAACAGCTGGGGGTGGCGGCGAGGAAGGCGCCGTAGCAGTCACCCTACCTCCTCTCCCGCGACCACGTGCCCCACCTCCTCTCTTCCTACCTCGTCCCCAGCTGGGCACCGCGGTCGACGAAGAAGGGCCCGGCGGTGTGGCCATACTGTCCAGCAATGCTCGGCGGAGAGGTGCGTCTGAAATGGAAGACCTCAGACCACGCGCCGACGAAGAAGGGGCCTTGGCGCGCTCCCGACCAGCGCCCACCATCTTTCAACACCTGCCATGACAAACAGTAAACGAAATTAGTACAACATAAAAAAAAGACCGACATGAATAATAATATGTGTATCACTTAAGTGTATCATCATCAAGTACAACATAAAAAAATTTAATACCTGACACTACTAATAATCTTGATCAGTATCATCAATAAATGCATAATCATCATCATCACTATAATCAATGACGGGCTCATAGGGTTCAGTGGCATCAACATGTGGAAGGCCACCTTGACGTAATCGGTCAAGCAATGACAGGTCATCCGCAGCAGTAACCTCTTCTTGTTCCGGCTCTTCTTGTTCCTCCTCTGGGGTGATGTCGGATTCACTGTCGCTGTCTACTTCAATGTTTTGGGGTGAAGTATAGCAGTTCTTGAAACGCTTTTTGGAAAGACGTGTCTCTTGGAAGAATTCTCCTTCATATGTGTCTGGGTTAATATGAGGTTCATAATCCTCTTCCTTTGGGGGAGATAGTCTAGCACGTGGCGGCACTTCATAAACGACATCCTAACCTTTCAGATTTGGATTAGTTTGGCAGGCCCACGGTAGATAGAATACTTGGGTCGCCTGTTGAGCCGTAATATAGACATCAGGAACATCTAAATGGGTGCTTTGGTTGATTTCAACTAGCCCTATATGTTCATGAGTCCTTCTAGTCTCCTTCGGCTGAAACCAATAACATTTGAAGACTACGACATTCGGTGGGTTTTCACCATAGAATAGAAGTTCATAAATTGCTTCAACTCTCCCATAATACTCGGTACCTCCTTCGCCGATAGCAGATACACAACAATTTGTAGACTTTCGGTCGGCCATAAATAGCTCTTTGCCATAGGTACGAAAGCGATACCCGTTGATGTCGTATTTGTCAAATGAACGGACCTTATAGTCAAAACCATTAGCGACTTGTCTCAATTCGGCGTCCATAGACTCTGAATTAGCCTACAAGTTTAATATGAAAGGATTTGTTGCATTACGCACAAATTAGAGAATGAAATGAAATTGTCTAATAGAAATTACCGTTTGTTTGAACCAAGAGATGAAACCGGGATAGCCGCCTCCTTGCTTTGCGAGAAGCTCATACTCTTCGACAGAATCCTTTTGGATCACCGCTCCATACGAGAATAAGGTGACGTATCGACTGTATGAAATATCCAGGAATAAGAGCAGTTCAAAGGAAATAGAAGTTGTGAAACTATGTACCCAGAACTTACTCAATGTACGGCCGCACTTCTATCAGGTTGTTGAAGATATACAACGAAATGGTCCGCCATTGTTCGTTATCCAAAGATACTGGATTCGAAACACTGGCTGGTGCGAGATTCCCTTTGAATAGGCTGAGGTTGGATCCACCCTTTTTAGGGTCGTCAGCATTGTACCGAGGCTTCGGATTATGCAAATGACGATTTTTGGCTTCGTAGTGTGCTGTCACGAAGTTTGCCGCCTCCTCAGTGATGAATGCCTCAGCCATCGATGCTTCAATTCTACGTTTATTTTTACATTTTTGTCGAAGCGTCTTCTGCATCCTCTCAGTTGGGTAGCACCAACGATTTTGCACGGGCCCCCCAATCTTGCCTCGGTCAGGAGATGCAAAATCAAATGTTGCATTGGATTAAAGAAGCCCGGTGGAAAGATCTTCTCTAACTTGCAGATCAACTCCGGTGCCAACTCTTCCATTTCTTCTAGCACGCCATGCGATAGTTCTTTCGCACAAAGAACACGGAAGAAATAGCTGAGTTCTGCCAGTACTAGCCATTCATCCTCAGGGATGAAGCCACGCAACATCACCGGCATTACCCGCTCAATCCATATGTGCCAATCATGACTCTTGAGACCAAATATCTTCAATTTATCAAGACTGGCTCCCCTCTGTAGATTCGCTGCATACCCATCGGGGAACATCAACTGCATTTTCACCCACAAGATAATTTCCCTCATAGCTGGCCTTCCAAGATTGAACCATGCCTTTGGCTTCGTCCAGTTCTGCTTTCCTTTCGGTTCTTTCATGTTTTGTAACGGCCTATCACATAGCGCCTCCAGATCGACTCTAGCCTTAGTATTATCCTTTGACTTGCCATCTATGCCGAACAATGTACCAAAAAGTGCCTCGGTGATATTCTTCTCAGTGTGCATCACGTCGATGTTGTGTGGGCAAAGGAGGTCTTTGAAGTAAGGCAGATCCCATAAGCTTGTTTTGTGAGTCCAGGCGTGCTTAGAATTATACCCCTTGAAGTACCCTGGACGCTCTGGATCTGGCTCGAGAGCGTTTAACTGATCCAAGGTCTGTTGGCCTGTCAATGCAGGTGGTGCAGAGTTTTTGACAACTCTACCTCTGATGAAGTTCTTCTTGTCTTTCCTGAACTTATGGCGAGGATTCAGGAACTGTCTATGCATGTCGAAGCAAGAAAACTTGCGACCGGCCTGAAGCCAACGAAACTCAAGAGCTCCCTTGCATGTGGGGCACGGGAACCTTCCATGCACACACCAGCCAACGAATAGCGCATACGCCGGCAAGTCATGCGTCGAGTACATGTACCAGACACGCATTATGAAGTTCCGTTTGCTATAGGCATCGTATGTCTTGAACCCATTATCCCAGGCTTCTTGCAATTCGTCCTTAAGCGGCTGCATGTACACATTCATATTTTTCCCCGGATAGTTGGGCCCTGGAATTATCAATGTCAGGAAAATGTTCTTTCTTTGCATAATCTGTCCGGAGGGTAGATTGAGTGGAAAGACAAATACGGGCCAACAACTGTATTGGGCTGCCGTCATACCAAACACACTGAACCCATCCGTGCTGATGCCGACTCGAGGATGCCTCGGATCTGCCGCTTTGTCACCATGTAATTCATCAAACTTTTTCCACGCAACACCATCCGATGTGTGTACAATCATCAGATTCCCATCTGCATCTAGTTCGGTTCTTTTGCCCGTTTTGTGCCATGTCATCTGTCTGGCCGTCTCTTCGACCATGAAAAGACGTTGAAGTCTTGGTACGATTGGCATATACCGAAGAACACTAACGGGGATTTTGGTCTGTGTCTTCTCACCCATACCGTTGTCTACCACAACATACCTGGAAGACTTGCAAGTGGGACAATAGTTCAAGTCCGCATAGTCAAGCCTAAACAAGACACATCCTTTCTCACAGGCATGTATCTTATCATAGGGCATCTTCAGTGCACGGAGGATTTTGTCCGAGTGGTACAGGTTTGCAGGCATTACATGGCCTTTGGGTAGAAAGCGTCCAAATACTGTCATCATTGCATCGTAGCATTCTTTGCCCAAGTTGAACTGAGCCTTCAGAGCCATTACTTGTGAGATGGCATCCAACTGACAAAGCTCAGTGTGCTCATGGAGCGGACGTTTTGAAGACTCCAACATTTCATTAAAGGCCTTTGCAGATTCCTCCATCTCCTCGTCCGAATCCCGAGCATCATCGAAGTCTTGCACCATGTTTTCCATCCCGGTACCATGCTCGTCGATGCGACGACGATCCACCTCAGCCCGGTCACGTTGGACAGACTCACCATGAAATGTCCACACCGTATAATCGGGCGTAAAATCACTCTTCTGCAGGTGTTTGCCCATTTCAGCCTCTGTCCTCTTTTCCCAATTGTCGCACCGTAAACAGGGGCACCAGGTTTTCCTCTGGCCATTTGCAAATGCGGCTCGCACAAACCCCTTGGTTTTTGTGAACCATTCAGTGCTCCATTTGTTCTGACCAGTGTGACCGGTGTACATCCACGCACGATCACTCATCTTGACTTTCAGAGCTACTAGACACACAACAAATATATATATATATATATATATATATATAATTCACCATGTATATATTCATCAGTTGATCTACTTTGTCAATTTTATTACGTCCATGCAACCTACACTCTAATAGGTAATGTTAGGTCCTAATCCCACCCGAGTATGTTTAGATTGGGTTCATTTTCCCATGCTATGCTCCGGATCCTACGCAAAATTTCGGCAGCACCTCCCCGTTGTTCTCCTGATACACGTCTCTGCAATAAACAGAGAGGATGTGTACCCGGAGAACAACAGGGGAGGCACTGACGAAATTTATGCGTCGGATCCGGAGCAAAGCATATGGGAAAACGAACCCAATCTAAACATACTCGGGCTGTCCATGGATAACGTTGGACAATTCGAAAGAATCAAGGTTATAAATATGCAAATGCATGCATATTTATAACTATGACGCTTTCGAACGGGAGACACATATTGGTTATGCATACTGATGATTCAAGACACATATATAGCTAGCTATCAAGTTTCATCGGAATAGATCAAAAAATTAATGGGGGGGAGGACATGTCATTTGTGCTCACCCACGAACGAAGGGGCAGAGCTCGTCAAACGCACGGCGAGGT
Source organism: Aegilops tauschii subsp. strangulata (assembly GCF_002575655.3). Classification (NCBI taxonomy): domain Eukaryota; kingdom Viridiplantae; phylum Streptophyta; class Magnoliopsida; order Poales; family Poaceae; genus Aegilops; species Aegilops tauschii. The sequence goes on from NC_053037.3 coordinate 21,279,452, forward strand.
CGTCGAACACCAAACCTCGCAGCGATGAAACAACTGCACATTTAAAACTACCCAATCAACACAATTATATATGATGTTTTTCATAACAAAATCGAAAAATATATGACCTAACTAATAATTCACAAATATATGACCCCGTCGGCTTCTCGAAGGCCAAAGAACACCTTTTCGGGAGGTGTCGGGGGTCGGGGTGTCGTGTCGGTGTCGGGGTGCCGTGTCGGGGTCGGGGTCTCGGGGTCGGGGTGTCGGGTCAGGGTGCCGGGTCGGGGTCGGGGTGCCGTGTCGGTGTCGGGATCGGGGTGTCGGGTCAGGCTCGGGGTCGGGGTGTCGGGGTCGGGGTCGGGGTCTCGGGGTCGGGGTGTCGGGTCGGGGTGCCGGGTCGGGGTCGGGGTGCCGTGTCGATGTCGGGGTCGGGGTGTCGGGTCAGGGTCGGGGTCGGGGTCTCGGGGTAAGGGTCGGGGTCTCGGGGTCGGGGTCTCGGGGTCGGGGTGTCGGGTCGGGGTGCCGGGTCGGGGTCGGGGTGCCGTGTCGGTGTCGGGGTCGGGGTGTCGGGTCAGGCTCAGGGTCGGGGTCGGGGTCGGGGTCGGGCTCTCGGGGTCGGGGTATCGGGTCGGGGTGCCGGGTCGGGGTCGGGGTGCCGTGTCGGGGTCGGGGTGTCGGGTCAGGCTCGGGGTCGGGGTCTCGGGGTCGGGGTGTCGGGTCGGGGTGCCGGGTCGGGGTCGGGGTGCCGTGTCGGGGTAAGGGTGGGTGTGGTGTCAGGGTGTCGGTGTCGGGGTGTCGTGTCGGGGTCGGGGTGTCGTGTCGTGTCGGGGTGTCGTGTCGTGTCGTGTCGGGGTGTCGTGTCGGGGTGTCGTATCGGGGTCGGGGTGTCGTGTCGGGGTGTCGCGTCGGGGTGGGGGTGTCGGTCGTCGAGGTCGGGGTGTCGGTGGTCGGGGTGTCAGGTGTCGGGGTGTCGGTGGTCGGGGTCGGGGTGTCGGTGGTCGGGGTCGGGGTGTCGGTGGTCTTCTCCTCCTCCTCCTCTCCTCTAGCTTTCTCCTCCTCCTCCTCTCCTCTTTCTTCTTCTTCTTCTTCTTCTTCTTCTTCTTCTTCTTCTTCTTCTTTCTTCTCCTCCTCCTCTTCTTCTTCTTCTTCTTCTTCTTCTTCTTCTTCTTCTTCTCCTTTTTCCTCTTCTTAAACCTAGCACTAAGTAACCTAAAACTAAACTAAAACTAAAATAAAACTAAACTAAAAGTAATCTAAACTAAAAAACAGAAAAAAAAATCTAAAACTAAAAAACTAAACTAAACTAAATCTAAAACTAAAATAAAAGTAATCTAAACTAAAAAACATAAAAAACAGAAGAAAAAAAAGGAGAAGAGGGGTGGGGCTCACCTGCGGCTGGGGTGGGGCGCTCGCCGACGGAGGGGCGGCGGGGCGCTCGCTGACGGAGGGGCGGCGGGGGTGGCGCTAGCCGACGGAGGGGCGGCGGGGTGGCGCTGGCCGGGCGGAGGGGTGGGGGCGACGGGGCGGAGGGGGCGACGGGGCGGAGGGGTGGGGGGGCGACGGGGCGGAGGGGGCGACGGGGCGGCGGCGGGCGGCGGGTGGGGGGGCGACGGGGCGGAGGGGGCGACGGGGCGGCGGCGGGCGGCGGGGGGCGGGGGCGGCGGCGGTGGGGTGGGATGTGGTGGCGGGGCGCGTCGGGGAGGAGAGAGAGGGAGAGAACAGAGAGTAACGGGCGGGGGGGTACGGGCCGTTAGGTACTCTCCTCTTTGCCGTCCGCCAATCTTTGCCGTCCGCCTTTTTGTCTCTTTGCCGTCTGCTAGCAGACGGCAAAGAGGTGGGGCGTTAAGTTTTTTCCAAACGGGCGGGGGGTGGGGGCCACCTCTCTCTTTGCCGTATGCCAGCGGACGGCAAAGATTCTTTGCCGTCTGCCAGCAGACGGCAAAGATTCTTTGCCGTCTGCCAGCAGACGGCAAAGATTCTTTGCCGTCTGCTAGCAGACGGCAAAGAGCTCGCACATGGCAAAGACCTGTTTTGTCGTCTGCCATTTCTTTGCCGTCTGCTTTTAGGTAGCTGATGGCAAAGTGCTTCTTTGCCGTCAGCTAGCGGACGGCAAAGAGCTTGCAAATGGCAAATTAGCTTATTCCAGTAGTGCATATATACCTCTAGCATAAGAAGCCAAGGTTTCATTATCATTAAATTTGCATGAAAAGGGAAGGTGTGGAGCCTTCATCCTAGAGCAACAAGTATAATCATATCTCAAGCATAGTTGCCTAGCATACCAATTCAATATATGAATTTGATCCCATAATAGCTTTGCTTTTTGAGTCAAGCGATAATCCCTAAAGTATTCACGTTGATCCAAGGTGTCTCCCATAACATAATTAAATGGGGTTTTCTCAGGATTATCAAAGTAGTACATAATATCTTTCACATAACCAGCATCGAGGGTTTTAGGAGGTTCCCCATCTCCATGAGTAGCAGGTACACCTAATTTTTTTGGTATTTCGTGTTCCATATCCATAAATAAAGATAAAGAACAACTAAGAACAGCAAATAAAAATTACTTAGTGATAAAGCAAACAAGCACACACGAGAATATTCACCAAACGCTATAACTCCCCGGCAACGGCGCCAGAAAAAGGTCTTGATAACCCACAAGTATAGGGGATCAATTGTAGCCTCTTTCGATAAGTAAGAGTGTCGAACCCAACGAGGAGCTAAAAGTAGAACAAATATTCCCTCAAGTTCTATCGACCACCGATACAACTCTATGCACGCTCGACGTTTGCTTTACCTAGAACGAGTATGAAACTAGAAGTACTTTGTAGGTGTTTTTGGATAGGTTTGCAAGAATACAAAGAGGGCGCGAATAAAAAGTAGGGGCTGTTTAGATAAAGACACAACTAAGTTAGTTTTAGTAGAGAGCTTTTTGTTACGAGAAAGTTATTTGTCCCTAGGCAATCGATAACTAGACCGGTAATCATTATTGCAATTTTATTTGAGGGAGAGGCATAAGCTAACATACTTTCTCTACTTGGATCATATGCACTTATGATTGGAACTCTAACAAGCATCCGCAACTACTAAAGATCATTAAGGTAAAACCAAACCATAGCATTAAAGTATCAAGTCCTCTTTATCCCATACGCAAACAACCTACTTACTCGGGTCTGTGCTTCTGTCACTCACGCCACCCACCATAAGCAAATCATGAACATATTGCAAACCCTACAGTGGGAATCCCTCACGCTTGCGCGACACGGAGAGCACCATAGGACAGCACCAATAATAAATACATGCAACTCAAACCAATCATGATCATCAATTAACCCATAGGACAAAACAGATCTACTCAAACATCATAGGATAGCCATACATCATTGGGAAATAATATATAGCATTGAGCACCATGTTTAAGTAGAGATTACAGCGGGTAAGAGAGAGGTTACACCGCTGCATAGAGGGGGGAAGAGTTGGTGATGATGATGGTGAAGTTGTTGGTGAAGATTGCGGTGATGATGATGGCCACGGCAGCGTTCCGGCGCCACCGGAAGAGATGGGGAGAGGGGGCCCCTTCGTCTTCTTCTTCCTTGACCTCCTCCCCCTCTGGGCCTTAATGGGCCATAGTGGAGAGAGAGAGAGGAGGCCAGTGCAGGCTGCGCGCCCCCTCCCCCTCTGGTCCGAATTGGACTAGGAGGGGGGGCGGCGCCCCCCCTTTTCCTTCCTCCCTCTCTCCCCCTTCCTTCTCTCCTAGTCCAACTAGGGAAGGGGGGGGATCCTACTCTCGGTGGGAGTAGGACTCCTCCAGGGCGCGCCATAGGGCCGGCCCTCTCCCCCTCCTCCACTCCTTTATTTACGTGGCCAGGGGGCATGATAACCCACAAGTATAGGGGATCAATTGTAGCCTCTTTCGATAAGTAAGAGTGTCGAACCCAACGAGGAGCTAAAGGTAGAACAAATATTCCCTCAAGTTCTATCGACCACCGATACAACTCTACGCACGCTCGATGTTTGCTTTACCTAGAACGATTATGAAACTAGAAGTACTTTGTAGGTATTTTTGGATAGGATTGCAAGAATATAAAGAGAGCGTAAATAAAAAGTAGGGGATGTTTAGATAAAGACACAACTAAGTTAGTTTTAGTAGAGAGCTTTTTGTTACGACAAAGTTATTTGTCCCTAGGCAATCGATAACTAGACCGGTAATCATTATTGCAATTTTATTTAAGGGAGAGGCATAAGCTAACATACTTTCTCTACTTGGATCATATGCACTTATGATTGGAACTCTAGCAAGCATCCGCAACTACTATAGATCATTAAGGTAAAACCCAACCATAGCTTTAAAGTATCAAGTCCTCTTTATCCCGTACGCAAACAACCTACTTACTCGTGTCTGTGCTTCTGTCACCCACGCCACCCACCATAAGCAAATCATGAACATATCGCAAACCCTACAGCGGGAATCCCTCATGCTTGCGCGACACAGAGAGCACCATAGGACAGCACCAATAATAAAATATGCAACTCAAACCAATCAGGATCATCAATTAACCCATAGGATAAAACAGATCTACTCAAACATCATAGGATAGCCATACATCATTGGGAAATAATATATAGCGTTGAGCACCATGTTTAAGTACAGATTACAGCGGGTAAGAGAGAGGTTACACCGCTGCATAGAGGGGGGAAGAGTTGGTGATGATGATGGTGAAGTTTTTAGTGAAGATTGCGGTGATGATGATGGCCGCGGCAGCGTTCCGGCGCCACCGGAAGAGATGGGGAGAGGGGGCCCCTTCGTCTTCTTCTTCCTTGACCACCTCCCTAGATGGGAGAAGGGTTTCCCCTCTGGTCCTTGGCCTCCATGGCGTGGGAGGGGCGAGAGCCCCTCCGAGATTGGATCTGTCTCTTTGTCTCTCTCTGTTTCTGCGCTCCCCCCTGCTGCCCTTTCACCGTTTCTTTTATATCCGGAGATCCGTAACTCCGATTGGGTTGAATCTTTCGCCCAGATTTTTCTCATAAAATTAGCTTTCTTGCGGCAAAAGAAGAGCGTCAACCACCTTACGGGGTGCCCACGAGGGTCCAGGGCGCGCCCCTGCCTTGTGGCCCCCTTGGGCACCGTCTCGCGTTGATTTTACTTCCCAAAAATCATAAATATTCCAAAATAATTCTCCGTCCGTTTTTATCCCGTTTGGACTCCGTTTGATATTGGGTTTCTGCGAAACATAAACATGCAACAAACAGGAACTGGCACTGGGCACTGGATCAATATGTTAGTCCCAAAAATAATATAAAAAGTTGCCAAAAGTATATGAAAGTTGAATAATATTGGCATGGAACAATCAAAAATTATAGATACGATGGAGACGTATCAGGGCTCCCCATAGACACACAAGTTGATCATAGATCTCTCTTAGCCGAGTGCGGTGCCCCCCTCCACCATAATCCACCACGGTCATATCGTAGCGGTGCTTAGGCGAAGCCCTGCGTCGGTAACTTCATCAACACTGTCACCACGCCGTCATGCTGACGAAGCTCCTCCCCGGAGCTCTACTAGATTGTGAATTCGCGGGACGTCACCGAGCTGAACGTGTGTTGAACGCGAAGGTGCCGTACGTTCGGTACTAAGGATCGGTCGATCGTGAAGACGTACGACTACATCAACCCCGTTGTCATAACGCTTCCACTTTCGGTCTACAAGGGTACGTAGACAACACTCTTCCCTCTCGTTGCTATGCATCACCATGATCTTGCGTGTGCATAGGAATTTTTTTGAAATTACTACATTCCCCAACACTGGGCACCTCCATGCCCCCCCCCCCGGGTCCTCTGCCGCCAGGCGCCGTCCGGGTCGACCGCTCCTGGAGAAAGGTTGTGGCGGAGGCGTCCAGCAAGGGCTCGGTGGACGGACCGGCCTTTGATGTCCCCTTCGCTAGACTCCTGCCGTGGGTGGAGGTCGTGCGGCTGCCGCCGGCGCGGCATGCGGAGGAGCCGTCAAGGTGCTACCTGGAGTGGTGCGGCTGTAGGCCGAGCTTGCGCGCGCCCTCGTGGTCACCGTCATCGGCAACCGCCCGGCCATGGACCTCGCTAGTGCGGCTGCCGCCCTCCACGCAGAGTTCGAGATTGGGCCGGTGCACATGTCCATTCACGCCTTCTACCTGGACGACTTCCTCGTGCTGTGTGACTCCCTTCTTCTTCGGCATCGCATGGCGGATCAGGGCAGGGTCGATGGACCTGGGTTCTCGCTCCCGCTTCTGCCTTGGATCCGGCAGGCTCAGGCCACGGCGGTGAATCTGCCTTTCCTGGTGCCGCTTGATCTCGTTGGCGTGCCTGCCAATGCATGAACGCGTTGCACGCTGGACGTCGTCCTTGAGGGGTGTGGGTCCGTCATAGATGTTGCGGAGGAGACGGCTAGCCGCAATGACATGTCCCACTTCCGCGTGTGGCTCCGTACGACCGATTTATGCCGCATCCCCACCCGCAAGTACCTCTTCATGGAGTAGCCGCCTCTCCCTTATGCAGCGCCGGCGAGGCGCGCGCCAAGGGTGTCCTTGAGGGGGAGGGCTGGCACGTTGAAATACCCCATTAGATTCACCGTGTGTCTGATGTGCCATCATCATCGCGTGCTCCTCAGCCTCCTTCGTCGCTGAGGTCGCCACCCCCGCCACCTCCTCTCCGGCGGATGCGGATCGCAGCCCTGAAGCTCGCAGCTCGCCGGACCGCTGGATGGAAGGGGAGCCCCCCTTCATCTGGCCCCGCTGGGCACGGCATTGGTGGGCCGCCCAGGCATCATACCACCGGCGGAGGGCTCCTACTGTCTCCGGCGAGGCCGACGTCACCCCCTACGGGACGGGCTCCCTGCTCACCACGGTGAGCGCTGACCTGGGTCCCGCCGAGGCCATGCGTTCCTTGACCATGGTGGACTCCTCGGGCTGGTCGGATGCGCAGCAGCGACTGGCAGGTTGTGGGTCCACCTCGGGGTGCGGCTCCACGGAGGCATCGGGACACAGCGACAAAACATGGGCCTCGCAGAGCGCTGACCTCGCTCTCGACCAATCAACGGAGATCGGCAACATTATTGCCGCATTACGTGGCAGTTCGGCAGGGGCGCGGGGACGATCCCGTGAATCTTCTGCCGCCTTGTCAGCCTCCTGGTCTGTCAGGAGCACGGGATCTGGTGGGGTCCATCTCTCTGTCGACTTGGGCCCAGACTTCGATGCCTCGGCATCTCCGCTGCATGCGCACTGCCCGGACCAGGCGGGGCCGCTTGTTCTTTCACTAATACGGGTTCATGCAGACATGGCCCACCCGGCTACACCCCCCATGCAGCGGCCCGCGTTCGCCATGCAGCAGGGCTACGTTGCCCATGTCGGTTGCCCCGGCCCACACAGAAGCTAGCCTACCATCTACCCCACCAGCGGTGCTCCAGCAGGTACTCTCGTAGATCCGTGAAGCACATACACTCCCCTTTGCTTCCACTGCCCGACGTGCAGTGGGGACGGCGTAGGCGGCCTATCATGCAAGAGGAGAGGTGTCGTTGCAGCGCGAGGCTGCAGAAAAACGCGCAACGGCTACCGACATCATACATCAAGCGCGCGCAGCGGGTGTTGATGTCCAAGATGGTCATCTGTGCGATTGAAGACGAAGCGCCGGTGGATTGCCTACAAAAATATGCCAAGCTCTTCCAGAGCCCTCTTCCTCCACATCGCATGGACGCACTGGCCCGACTCTTCTCCCTGGATGTTCCATTTGAGGAGTCATCGTTGTCCCTAGAATTCTAGGTGGCTGGCAAAGTGGATTGTAGGCGTTATGATGGATAATACAAACCACAATATCATTGTGTGGAACGTCCGTGGGCTTAACAATGCAGCTAGGGGGGCTGCCATGAGAAACGTAGTGGAGGATGCGGCGGCTTCAGTCGTTTGCATCCTGGAGTCCAAGCTGGCGGTGGTGGACCAACGCGTGATTGCTTCATTGCTGGGTCTGAAATTCGATGTGTTCGTGGCCCTCCTCGCGTGCGGCATGGCAGGCGGGATCATTGTTGCCTCGGATTCTTCGGTGCTCACGGTGCCTGCCTTTTGCATAGACCAGTTCTCTGTCACGATCGGGATGGCTTTTGGAGAGGCAACCAGTGGACCCTTACCACGGTTTATGGGCCGACAGAGGACGCGCTTAAAGTGCAATTCCTAGATGAGCTCCGTGCGATCCGTGCGGCCTGCGCCGGACCTTGGGCGATGATGGGGGATTTTAATCTCATGGTCGACGCGGCGGACAAGAACAACAACCTGATCAATAGACGCATGATGGGCCGTTTTCGCCGCCTCTTAAATGACTTGGAGCTCAAGGAGGCCTGCCTCATTGGGCGGAGATATACTGGGAGCAACGAGAGACGTCAGCCCACGCTCGAAAAGATTGACCACTGGTTCTCCACGGCGGACTGGGATGCGGGCCATCCGGACCACCTGCTGCAGGCATTGTCATCATCCATCTCAGACCACTGCCCACTGCTCATGTCAACCAACGTCTTCTTCCATCACAAATCCCGCTTTCACTTCCAGAGCTACTGGCCGTCCATCCCTGGATTCCAAGAGGTGGTGACCGCGAGCTGGAACTCCCTCCCTCCGAAGGCCAACCCCTTTGTGGACCTTTTTCTGCGATTGAAAGCCACTGCCAAAGCGCTGACCAAATGGAATCAGTCTAAGATCGGTAACATCAAGGAGCAGATCCTGCTTGCGAATGAGCTTATATTGTATTTTGATCAGGCGATGGACACAAGATCATTATCGGGAGGGGAGGCATGGCTGCGTCGCCAGCGAAAGAAGAAAGTGCTCGGCCTGGCATCCCTTCAGAGGACTATCGCTAGGCAGAAGTCTCGCATCTCGTGGCTAAAGGCAGGCGACGCCAGTGAGACGTTCTTCAAGATCTTTGCGAGTCACCGGCGGAGGAGAAGTCACGTGTTCAGATTGAAAAATGGCGGCTCGGAGGCGACCACACGGGAAAGCATGTGTGTGCTGGCGGGTGGATACTACGCAAATCTGTTGGGAGTCCCAGTGAACAGGCAGCACACGCTGTGCTTGCCATCGCTCGGGCTTCCGGAAGTCGACACCTCGGCGCTCGAGGCCCCGCTCAGTGAAGAAGTAATATGGAACACGATAAAAGGAATGCAGCCAGACAAAGCACCGGGGCCCGATGGGTTCACGACAAGGTTCTATCAGTCCTGCTGGTCTATCATCAAAGATGTGGTGATGAAGGCGGTGCACGCATTCGACGGGGCTAACAGCAGAGGTATGGACAGGTTGAATGAGGCATTCATCGTGCTGCTACCAAAGAGGGCAGGGGCGCTGGACATCCAAGACTTCAGACCCATTAGTCTCATTCACAGCTTTGCAAAGATTGTTGCAAAGGCTATGTCAGTGGAGCTCGCTCCACTGATTCCGAAGCTTGTGGACCAAAATCAGAGCGCGTTCATTGTGGGCCGGTCTATTTTAGATAATTTCATGTTGGTGCAGCAATCAGTCCGCACTCTCCATCGCAAGCGGGTGCCAGCCATCATCTTCAAGATTGATATTGCTAAAGCATTCGATAGTGTCTCATGGCAATTCCTCCTGGAAGTATTGGTGCATCGTGGTTTTGGCCCCCGGTGGAGACAGCGGATCGCCACACTCCTCTGGACGGCAAGCACGCAGGTCCTCATCAACGGGACGGCCAGCGAGAGCTTCTGGCACGGCAAGGGGCTGCGGCAGGGTGACCCCATCTCCCCCTGCTTTTCATCATCGTCATGGACATCCTCATGGCGATGTTCAGGAAGGCGGAAGAGGCGTGCCTCTTTGCTTCGTTTCACACTCGCGGCATCCATCATCGCCTCTCGTTGTACGGCAACGATGCTATCCTCCTCCTTAGCCCGCTGGTTGCTGAGATGGACGTGGCCAAGCAGATACTCGAATGCTTTGGAGAGGCCACGGGGCTGAGATGCAATTTCACAAAGAGCTCGATCTCCACGATCCGCTGCGAGGAGGAGGACATCCAGGAGCTTGTCGCTGTGGCCGGCTGCAGCATCAAGGCGTTGCCAATTGCCTATCTTGGCCTCCCCCTATCCCTGCGGGCCCTTACCCGCTCGGAGCTACAACCCCTCATAGATCGGATCGCGGCGCAACTGCCAACCTGGAAAGCGGCCCTTCTTTGCCGGGCCGGCAGGCTCACGTTGGTGAACTGCAGGCTCTCTGCGATGGCAATCTTCCACTTGATGGCCCTTGACCTGCCGCCATGGTTTTTCAAGTGCATTGACAACCTTCGGAGAGGCTTCTTCTGGCGGGGGGTGGAGGATGCCAAGGGGGGCTTTTGCTTCGTGGCATGGCAAATCGTCTGCTTGCCTAAGCCTTATGGTGGACTGGGGGTGCTCAATCGGAGGCTGCTCAGGCGCTGCGCCTGCGCTGGCTATGGCTGCAGAAGACGGCGATGGACAAGCCCTGGAACGGCCTGAACGTCGCCGTATCGGAGGAAGCCGCAAGGCTGGGCAGCGCGGCGCTCCGGTGCGTTCTAGGGGATGGGTGCAACACCAGCTTCTGGCTAGACCCGTGGCTAGATGGCCGCCCTCTTGCGCAACGGGCGCCCAACCTGCTAGCACATGTCAGGCCCGTGGGTCGTAAGCTGACGGTGGCTGAGGCGCTACATGGCCACGCGTGGGTGGACGGGATTCGGGGCGCACTGACAGTTTCGGCCATCGCGGAATTCCTTCTGATCTGGGAGGAGGTGCGGATGATCACCCTATCTGACTCACCTGATGCCTTCTCTTGGCGCCTTGGCGCGGTTGGACGGTATTCATCCCGCAAAACTTACGCCGCTTTCTTCCTCGGGAGGGAGTTCGCACCTTGCGCCGATGATATCTAGCGTTCTTGGGCCCCCTTGGAGATAAAAATCTTCGCCTGGCTCGCGGTGCGAGCAAGGCTGTGGACGGCCGATAGACTCGCCCGGCGGAGCTTGCCTCACACATGGGTTTGCCAGCTCTGCTGCCAGCAAGACGAAGACACCACGCACATGCTCCTGGGCTGTCCTTACTCGCGCGAGGTCTGGTACAACATGCTGCTGTCTATGGGTCTACATCGCTTCACGCCAGACGACACGAAGGGTTTAGCGGACTGGTGGCCACAATTGGCGGAGGCAGGGTCGACTAGTTTCAGCAGACGGACGAATACCACAGTCATAGCCACGCTCCGTTTCATCTGGCTTGAACGTAACAGTCGTGTCTTCGAGCGCAAGAGCTCCCCGCCAAGCTCCACTCTAAATCTCATTAGAGCTGAGCTCTGCCTGTGGACTCATGCTAGGGTAGAAGGCGGTCATCCTTTCCAGATTCACTACGACCTAGCGCATGCCCGATCGCTGGGCTTGCGAGGCGGCCGTCGCGGTGTAAATCACGATGTAAACTACCTTCCTCTCCTTAATTGAAAAGACATGCAACGCTCCTGCATGTTCTTAAAAAAAAAATGGTGATGACCGTGGATGTCCAAAGCAAGGTCCCGTATGAATAGTGGTGAGCTGCCTAGCTAGAGCTTACCTGGGACGGTTTTGGCTAGCTTTGTGGAATCGAACAAACTTTCTAATAATGCTCGCGTAGTCTGGCTAACGGATGTACATTGCTCCTTCATTCTCGTGTTTTTCATGGCAATATTCCAGTTATCGGAGCAATCAGTCAATCGACTGGACTTTGTCATGACTCTGTGAATGAGAAAGTGAGATCGAGAACATCATTGCCTACACTTTGTTCATCTGACATGCTTTCCAGGGAAGACCATGGGACGTCTTACTATTCTTTTTTACTTAACACTGTAATTAATTCAGACAACTCGTCTCATCTTTTTTAAACTTCCGTTATTTTAAACTCTCCGGTGGAGACATGATGTCATCACCCTCCAGAAAAAACAACCAATATGATGTCAAAAATATATGTGCCATTGTCAGGAAATATAGAAAAAGAAAGCACATAGTTATAAAGATTCGTATTCAAAACTTTGTACTCCCTCCGATCCATGTTAAATTCAGTATACCGATTCAGGACCTGATAATATGCTGAGCAAGTATGATGGTTCAGGCAAACCCAAAAAAGATGTTCTCTGTCCTTGAAAAACATTGCGGTTTCAATGATTTCACAATGTTTTTTTTTCACTTGATTATATGATACAGGAAGAAAGCAGCCATAGCTAAAGTCGTACAAGCAACTACACAAACAGAGTGGTAAAAGCTTCCTGGAGCTGGAACATGTGCCGCACATCCATGGGCAAATACGTGGAGGCTCTGATCAAAATCCACAGCCCCGTATACGTGGAGACCACTGCTCGAAATCCAAAGAGAAAGGGAAAACAGAGGAGCAAAATAGAGCTAGCGGGCAGAAGCAGAGGCCGTGTTCAGAGAGAGGAGGAAGGTTTTGATGAACTGCCGTGCAAGCTAATCCCACCGACCGTGGTGTACAGCCGCATAGCTAATCTGAGTAGCTAGCTAGTACCTGCCGAGAGTAGTAGTAGTGGTGGTGGTGCTGGTTGGGTAGAGGTGGTAATCCATGGCAGCGTTGTTCATACGATCAGCAGCAGCAGCAGCTTCTTGGAGGTGCGCCGTGTAGGCGTCGTCGCCGACCTTATTTTGCCATGCTGGAAGCTTTGGCGCATCGATGTTGGTCTTGTGTTGCCCGTAGGCGGCGTACCCGCTGCGGCCGTCGTGGTAGGCCTTGTGCCCGGCCTCGTCGACTGCGGCGGGCGGCTGGCGGTGGAGTTTGTGGTCAGCGGCATGGCCGTTGTAGGCGCTCCCGTGGTTCCCTCTGCGGTCGCGGCCACGACGGGCGCCGCCGTGCTCCTCCTTGCGGTTGGGCCGCTCGCCGCCGTAGTCGTCCGTCCTGCCGCCGCCGAAACACGAAGCGAACTCCAAGCACATTCTATGGTGACTGAGCTGGCGACTAGACTATCTGGATTGCCACCTACCCGTGGAGGGGAGGAGAGGAAACTGGCTACTGGACTAGTGTTGTTGTTGATGCTCTGGAATGACAGTGGAGTGGGTATATATGGTGGGCCGAGACGAGCCCGTGTGGTTTCACGACGTGTATGTCAAGCCTAGGAAAAAGCGAGTAATCTAGTTCACACTTCACACGTCCCCCGGTCCATGTGGAATGTGTTTACTTGATATATGGTCTTTGGCCTATCTGCAAAAAAAGCAGGAATTTGAAATGGGCCAAGAGGTGACAAAGTAGGCAAGAGATGCTATGTGCGCTTACCAATGTGACACTCTCTTCATACTTACATGGTCCGCAAGAGATTGATTGTGACGAGTCATGTTGGGCGGTGCTGCGGCAGGTAGCATCCCCCGGACTGTTTGAGTTTGGGGCAATAATGCGTGTCCGATCAGTTGTGCCTTGTTGTGGTCAGCTATTGTGTCGCGGACGGCAAAAGACTGACGGTTGCCGATGCTCCATCCATGTTCATGGTACCCACCGGCTTGTCGGAACACAAGTTTTCAAGACAAGAAGAATTTAGTTAGGGCATTTGTTGTTCTGCTGAATACTCGCCATGCAGACAGACTAACAACGCTCACTGTGAAGATAGATATGTTTTGCCGTTTTTTTTCATGGGAAGCCAAGCACAGTCTAGATCCTGTAGATGCTACAGATCCTGAACGTAATGATTTACATTGTGGCCTGTCGATCCGCTGTGTGTTCATTGCTCTAGGGAATATTTTGATTCTCACAACAATAATCAGTTCGGTGGACTGGGTCTTGAGTCATGATATCTGTGTCTACACTTCCTTCATTAGTTTGAAAATGCTGACATTGACCTGGACTGGCACTAGAGTCTGAGCTTAAGACATGGTCACTGTTACTAAAGAATGTACTTAACTGAGATCATTCCTCCAAATTTTGTCCCTGTTAACTTTCATCATTTTACCGTCAAGGAGGAAAATGATGTCATCAAACTCCAAGAAAATTAAAAATCTTACATCAGAAACATATGAGTCACTTGCAATGAAATAGAAAAGAAAGCACACCATTTGGCACGTGGGCTTATTCAATTGCAATACTCGGTATATATGGAGAGAAAAATGGGTAATCACCTGTCATTTGCTGCTGCATTCCATATGCTACTGCCTTTATTCTCCTATATAGTCCTGGTGGAATCTGCTGCTCTACCTCCTAATTGGATATGGCGAAATGATTGTTCAGCCACACACAATATGCTTAAACAAGAAGAAACCAAAGGGAGGGAACATTCTTGGTAGAAAAGAGGAAGCCAGAAATGGATTGCGGACAAATTGCAGGGTGCCACCAAGGATGGGCATGGATGAGCACCGAAAAGTTAGCTAGATCTCAGTCCGTGGAGGTGATTGTCCACCGAAAGTCCTAATTATTGTAGACTGCTGCCACCCGTTATGTAGTATCAAGTGATTAATTTCTAGTTTGCCCTCGAGCCAGATCTTGATCGGTAATCCTATGTAAATAAGGGCATCTGTTGTGGAGATCGTACCATTGCATTTTCCTTTATGGAGATCTCTTTTGCATATTCCATGCAACACGAATTGGATCGAATTTTGGGTAGGGATCGCCTGTGCCAAGCAAGAAAAGGCTGGAGTAATATTCTGCAAAAGAGAAGTTGTCCCTTATTTTAAATAGTGTAGTGCTTTCCGAGCTCTTCTTAAGTTAATATATTACACAAAGTTTTGCCGTTATTCTCAAAAAGTATTTTAATCCTCAGCATAAAGCACACTTTGTTGATATGTACTATCAAAGCTTGTGACCACTAATAAAATTATGGAACCACTCGTAGGATAAGGATGATCACTGTTCTTATAGAGGATCTACTATAGTTATTATAGTTTGTAATGGAAAGTTATGTCATAGACCCGTACATCTCCAAGCTGACAGGCCAAAGCAAAATAACTTCTTTACAAAAAAACACCCATCGAATTAAGCACTTGTGTACATGCTCTAAGAACTGTTGTTATTGGCACAAGTGTTGACAGAATATATATTGTTCGGTTGCAGAATAAAGCTTGATCATCAATCTTAACAATCTCCAACTTCCTTTTTGTTTTTCTCGTGCAAGATCTCAATCATAAATCCTGTGAAAATAGGATCATTTCCATGTGAGATCTAGCAATTGATTTCTTATGATGGAGATTTCTCTTGTGTATACTAGACATGTGAATATGGATCAAACTCTGGCTAGTGATTGCCCGGGTGGCCGTGCCGAACTAGGGAAAGTTGTAAAATCCTGAAAAAGAGAAGTTGTTTCTTCAACATAGCTAGTCCTTTTTAGCTGTTTCCAAATTAATTGTACTTGAGTAAATGTATAATGCTTTACACCATCAGGGCAACCGCGGCCTGCTATTCCAAGCTGAGTAGAAGAGATCGGCACGGATCAAAGATCTTAGATGTTGCGCTAGAGGTATAGGCAGCAGAGCACTGAAACATCCTCTTTACACCATGAGGACTGCTGCTGCCCTGCTCTGTGATTCTATGTTATGTTAATCTTGCTGGAAAGCATTCCTCGGTGTTGTTAAATAGGCTTCTGTCATGCACAATGGAAAAGCTACACGCTTTGGTGTGTGTAGTAGCATCAAAGCGGTCCTCGCTTCTTAGGCAGAACTACACTGAGCATACCAATGCGTGTGTTTAGCCAAAAACCAATAATGCCATTTCAGGTGGCATGATTGGCACTTTAACAGCAGTGAAAATAACTAGATTTCTAGCGGATTCTTCCGCTTTCGCTTTTTTCTTTTCTTTCAAGAGCACAGACCACCGAAGGAAAGGAAGTGTCCCTTGTTTAATCTGATTCGGTGGCCATCAGCAAGGTAAGTTTCTACCGTCTGGGTAACTTTCAATGGCTATACACGGGGAAAGAGTCCGAGGGAAAAAGTTAGAACAAAGTCGATTAACTTTCAGAGTGTGCTACTGGACCAGCACTGGTATATGCATACAAAAATGAAAATGCTATTGAAAATATGATTCACGTGTATGTCAGGCCTAGGAAAAAGCGAGTAATCTAGTTCACACTTCACACGTCCCCCGGTCGATGTGTAATGTGTTTACTTGATATATGGCCTTTGGCCTATCTGCAAAAAAAGAAGGAACTTGAAAAGGGCCAAGAGGTGACAAAGTAGGCAAGAGATGCTATGTGCGCTTACCCATGTGACACTTTCTTCATACTTACATGGTCTAAGAGAGATCGATTGTGATGAGTCATGTCGGGCGGTGCCGTGGCAGGTAGCATCCCCCATACTGTTTGAGTTTGGGGCAATAATGCTTGTCTGATCAGTTGTTGTGCCTTGTTGCGGTCAGCTATTGTGTCGCGGATGGCAAAAGACTGACTTTTGCCGATGCTCCATCCATGTTCATGATACCCAATGACTTGTCGGAACACAATTTTCAAGACAAGAAGAATTCAGTCAGGGCATTTGTTGTTCTGCCAAATAAACCCTAGGCAGACCGACGAACAAGGTTTACTGTGAAGATAGATATTCTTTGCTGGAATTTTTCATGGCAAGCCAAGCACAGTCCAGATCCCAAAGATGCTACATGTCCTAAACGTAATGATTTACAGTGTGGCATGTCGATCTGCTGTGCGTTCATTGCTCTAGGGAATATTTTGATTCTCACAACAATCAATCAGTTCGGTGGACCGGGTCATGAGTCACGAGATCAGTGTCGACACTTGCTCATTTGTTTGAAAATGCTGACCATTGATCTGGACTGGCACTAGAGTATGAGTTTAAGTCATGGTCACTGTTGCTAAAGAATTTATGTAACTTTCATCATTTTAACCTTCAATGAGGAAAATGATATCATCAACCGCCAAGAAAATCAACAAATTTGACATCAGAACCATATGAGCCACTTGCAACTAAATAGAAAAGAAAGCACATCATTTGGCACGTGGGCTTATTCAATTGCATTACTCAGTATAAATGGAGAAACATATGAATAATCAACTGTCATTTGCTTCTGTACTCCATATGCTACTGCCTTTATTCTCCTACACAAGCCTGGTGGAATCTGCTGCTCTCCCTCCTCTTCTAATTGGATATGGCAAAATGATTGTTCATGAACACCACAATATGCTTTAACAAGAAGAAACCAAAGGGAGGGAACATTCTTGGTAGAAAAGAGAAAGCCAGAGTTGGATTGGCGACAAGTTGCAGGGTGCCACCAAGGATGGGCATGGATGAGCACCGAAAAGTTAGTTAGATCTCAGTCCTTGGAGGTGATTGTCCACTGAAAGACCTAATTAATGTGGACTGATGCCACCCGTTATGTAGTATCCAGTGGTTAATTATTAGTTTGCGCTCGATCAAGATCTTGATCGGTAATCCTATGTAAATAAGAGCATCTGTCGTGGAGATCGTACCATTGCATTTTCTATGATGGAGATTTCTTTTGCGTATTCCATGTAGCACGGATTGGGTCGAATTTTGGGTAGGGATCGCTTGTGCCAAACAAGAAAAGGCTGGAGTAATATTCTGCAAAAGAGAAGTTGTCCCTTATTTTTAAATAGTGTAGTGCTTTCCGAGCTCTTCTTAAGTTAATTTATTACACAAACTTTTGCAGTTATTCTCAAAAAGTACTATAAGCCCCAGCATAAAGCACACTTTGTTGATAGTACTATCAAAGCTTGTGACCACTAATAAAATTATGGAACCACTAGGAGGCTACGGATGATCACTGTTCTTATAGAGGATCTACTATAGTTATGATAGTTTGTAATGAAAAGTTATGTCATAGACACGTACATCTCCAAGCTCACATTCCAAAGCAAAATAACTTCTTTACAAAAAACACCCATCGAATTAAGCACTTGTGCACATGCTCTAAGAATGATTGTTATCGGCACAAGTGTTAGCAAGATATAAATTGTTCGTTTGCTGAATAAAGCTTGATCATCAATCTTAACAATCTCCAAGTTCCTTTTTCTTTTTCTCATGCAAGATCTTGATCATAAATCCTGTGAACATAGGATCATTTCCATGGGAGATCAAGCAATTGAATTTCTTATGATGAAGATTTCTCTTGTATATACTACACAGGAGAATATGGATCAAACTTTGGCTAGTAATTGCCCGGGTGGCCAGGCCGAACTAGGGAAAGTTATAAACTCCTGAAAAAGGGAAGCTGTTTCTTCAAAATGGCTAGTGTTTTTTTAGCTGTTTCCGAATTAATTATACTTGTGGAGTAAATGTATAATGCTATACACCATAAGGGCAACTGCGGCCTGCTATTCCAAGCTGGGAAGAAAAGATCCACACGGATCAAAGATCTTAGTTGTTGAGCTAGAGGTAAAAGCACTAGAGCACTGAAATATTCACTTTACAACATGAGGGCTACTGAAACCTGCTCTGTGATTCTGTATTATGTTAATCTTGCTGAAAAGCAATCCTTGGAGTTGTTAAATACGCTTCCGTCGCACGCACATCAGAAAAGCTGCACGCTTTGGTCTTCAACAAAGCGGTCTTTGCTTCTTAGGCAGAATTGCACTAAGCATCCCAATGTGTGTGTTTAGCTAGCAGCCACATAATGCCATTTCAGGAAGCATGATTAAAACTTCAACAGCAGTAAAAACAACTAGACTGTGGGCGATTATTTGCCTTTCACTTTGTCCAGAAATCAGTAAGAGGTCAGTTTTCACCGTCTGTATAACTTTCAAATTGCTCTGGTTCCTCTTCAGTAGTGGCTAACCACGGGACAAGAGGCTGAAGGAATAAGTTGGAAGAAAGTTGATTAACTTTAGGAGTGTTTTACTGGACCAGCACAGATATATGCGCATACAAAAATTAAAAAAATGCTATCACAAATATTATTCATGGACAGATCTGCACTTCCCTTTTTTGAGAACCGAAATCGCGGCTGTAAACATGAGAGTCGCGTAAACCAAACTGAAAAAGAAAGGGAGGTAGTGTCCTTTTTGTTTCAAGAACATTTTTTTGTTTTTGTTTGGAAAATAGAGCGAGTCGCAACCTACATCTGTCACTTTATTCTCTAATTTGCTGGGAAAAACTGCTTTAACCTCGTCTTGCTGTCCAAATTCCAATGCATACACATATGGGCCACGTTCTCGCGTATTCCGTGACATAAGATGTTTGTCTACTGATTATGTCACATCAGTGACGAAATCTAATGGGTGAACCGTCCTTTTCTTTGGGGAAACTGCCGCTAAATACTCCCTCCATCTCAAAATAAGTGATTCGACTTTATACTAACTTTAAGTAATACGTAAGATTGTGCTGAGCTCTCTTCCGAGCAATAGATGATGTGCCAACATGCAAAAAAACATCTTTGCTGCTGCTCAGTGATTCACAATGCTTGTGAGGATAGTGAAAGGAGAAAACACTTCCACGAGCAAGGCGAAAACAGAGACGGCAATGCTTTCTTTCACTTGATTATATGATACAAGGCGAAAGCAACCACAACTGAATTACAAGCAACTACACAAACATAGTGGTGAAGGTAAAATCATCTGCCAACAAAAGCTTCCTGGAGCTGGACCTTCTCCCTGCCGCAAATCCATGGGCAAAAGCGCATGGAGTCTCTGTGTCCTTAACGTAGGTTGGTTACGTAGGTGTAGGATTATTCAAATCCACACCTTCTGTTTCTCAAAGAAAAAAAATCCACAGCCTCTTGTTCCTCTCACACATCATACACTACTCCCAACCCTAGCCACCCCTCCTCCTCCCTAGCCACCCCTCCTCCTCCCTAGCCGCCCCTCCTCCTCTTCCCTTCCTCGCCGCCGCGTGAGGCAGCCGCCGGGCAAGCCCGGGGCGCCAAGGATGGTGGCGGCGGGGCCTCGGTTGCCCTGCCTCTGCATGGGGAACCCCGGATCTGGAGCCGCGGCTCCATTGTCAAGGCACGGCCGGCTAGCAGCCGTGCGGGCGGTGGATCTGGCGTCCCGGCCACGCGGGCGGCGGGATCTGGTGATCGTTGGCGGCCGGCGGCGGTTTCTGCGGTGGCCGGTGTATGCGATCTGGCGCCTCCCCTCCTCCCCTATTCGGCGTGCGGGCCAACCTCGTCGGGTCGCGCTTCCTTGGTTTGACGGTTCTGTATAGGAGGCGCTGCTGGTGGCGGGGATCTAGTTCGGGAGAAATCCCTAGTCGGCCATTGACGGCCGCGTCGACGGCGACGCCTGAGGGCGTCGTTTCCCTCCTTGGAGGCGTCGGTATGGATTGGTCCCCTCACTTCCCCTTTCCCTAGGTCTCCCGGGCGAAAGCCCTAACTTTTTTGGGCGGTGACGACGCTCATGGCGTCGTTCCCTTCTTGAAGGCGCCGCTTTGGGAACCTTGGGGCTGGGTGGCGCTTGTGGGTGGTGGGCGATGGCGGTGGTGCGGCCCTATCCTAGCATGGATCTGTGTCCGTTGCTTGGAGATGGACTCGCGTAGGTGAAGGTCGTCGTTTGGCGTCATGGTGGCCTCGATGGCGGAGGCACCTGACAAGGTTGGCACCTCAATCTGCTCTGAAGATGGACCAGTGGAAGATGGCAGCGACGACACATGTGAGTGCGTCAGAACGGTTTGTGCCCCGGACCCGGTATGTGGCTCGGTCGGGGCCTCCGGCTTTAGATATTAGGCTTAGGTGAGAGGTCTGGGTATTTGACCCAGCTTGCACCCCTTGATCATATGGATTGGAGTACCGGCAGATATTGCCAAGATGACGGATTCAGACATATTAATGTACTACTTTGTAAGGTCCTCATGAATAATCAATAAAATGGCCGCATGCATCTTCTAGATGCAAAGGCCGAGGTCGTCCTCCTTTTCTAAAAAAACATCTCACACTACTCCAGTCTCCAGGTGCCTTGCTGTTTCAGCAGATTGGAAGACGACTGACCAAAACCCAAGCAGAGAACGAGAAGGAAAAGACCCAGCTACAGAACAAAACAGAGGCAGTGGCAGTAGTACTGTTTAGGGAGTACTGTTTAGGGCGGGGGAGGGACTGATGAACTGCCATGGCGGTGCTATAGCTAATCCTAACGCCTAGCCGCCTTGTACCTTGCGAGAGCGGTGGTGGTGGTGCCAATCCATGGCGGCGTCCCTAGGATCAGCAGCTGCTTCGTGGACGCGCGACGTGTATGAGCCGTAGCCGGCGTTGTCGCCGACCTTGCTGTGCCACGCGGGAAGCTTCTGCGGCGTCTCGCTGCCAGCCATGTCTTGCCAGTAGGCGTACCCGCGGTACTCCGGCGCCGGCTCCAACCAGTAGCCGTGGCCGCGGTTCCCTCTGCCGCGGCCGCCGAAGTCGTCCAATCTGCGGCCGCCGAAGCACGAGCCGAACTCCAAGTACATTCTACAAGTGGCGAGTGGTGACTGGTTTTAGTTTTGCTCGTGAGTGCTGCGCCTGGGGGCTACTGGTAGTGGAAAGCAGAACTATCCTCGAAGTAGTTTTTTTTGGAAAGAAGGTTCACCTCCGGCCTCTGCATCCAAGAATACATACGGCCACTTTATTAATAAACAAAAAGTTCCACAGAACCTCCAAGTCTCAGAAATGAAAAAAACTCACAAAGAGCTAGAAAAAAGAGAAAGAACATGGGAAAGCCACAACCGGCTTGGTAAAGATAAACAGTATGCTAAACTATCCTATTACATGACCGCCATCCAAACCGGTTGAAGATAGCCCGAGCTACCATCTCCCACGGGTAGACGCAGTAACCAAACGCTCCCTGGCCACCGTCGGAGTGAGTGTCGACCACGTACGGATTAACGTAGTGGCTCAAAAGATGACCTGCAAAAAGTGAGTGTTTGTTGTTCTGTTAAAAACTAAATCGTTTCTACAGTTCCAAATAGTCCATAATAAAGCACATGCTCCTACACGGATATGCTTTGCTATTTGTGTGTCAACTCCATTTAGCCACGTCCCAAATAACTTGTGTATGCTACTCGGAGGCGAAATATTAAATGCAATATGAACCGATCACCATAGTAATTTGGCCATAGGGCATTCAATAAAAAGGTGCTTAATAGATTCATCATGATCATAGAAACTGCATCTCCGAGACCCATTCCTGTTCCGTTGGGCCAAACTGTCCTTGGTAAGAATGACTAGTTTATGGACAAACCACATAAACACTTTTATTTTCAAAGGCACTTTGATCTTCTATATATGGATAGAGCGCGGTATGGGGCCAGAGTTTATAATATGCAGATACATAGATTTTACGGAGAAAATCCCATTTCTGGTTAGTTTCCACCGTATCTGATCTGGCTGCTGAGATAGGTTGACATCCATTAATCTTGTCACTAAATGGAGCCAAGCTTCCCAACGGTTTCCAAACAATGCTCTTCTGAATTGAATATTTAGAGGGTTGGATTGAAATACTGTTGCAACGTACACCTCGCGACGCTGAACAATATTATAGAGCGAAGGATATTGTATAGTTAAAGGTGTCTCCCCTAGCCACGTATCCTCCCAGAATCTCGTATGTGCATCATTATTAACAATAAATCTTGTCCTATGGAAGAAGGATGATTTCACTTTCATCAACCCCTTCCAAAACGGTGAATCAGTTGGTCTGACTGTCACCTGGGATAATGTTTTAGAATAAAGGTACTTGTTACGCAGAATCTGAGCCTAAGTGGCATGAGTCTCTACAGATAACTTATACAACCACTTGCTGAGTAGGCATCTGTTCTTCACCTCTAAATTTTCAATACCAAGACCGCCTTGGTCTTTAGGTCTGCAAAGGATATCCCACTTGGCTAGTCCGTATTTTCGTTTTAACTCATCACTCTGCCAGAAAAAGCGTGATCGATAAAAATCTAGTCTTTTTCGTACCCCTACAGGTACCTCAAAAGAAGACAAGAGAAACATTGGCATACTCGTGAGCACCGAATTGATGAGAACTAGTCTACCACCGTACGACATAAGCTTGCCCTTCCAGCATCCTTGTTTCTTCTCGAAACGATCTTCAATACACTTCCATTCTTTGTTAGATAGCCTACGATGGAGAATGGGTATGCCCAAATAAGAAAATGGGAGCGAACCCAAACCACATCCGAACAAGTGTTTATAAGCTTCCTGTCATCTTGAGCTCTCCCAAAACAGAATAGTTCACTCTTGTTAAAATTTATCTTTAAACCCGACAACTGCTCGAAAAGGCATAATAGAAGCTTCATATTCCGTGCCTTTGCCAAGTCATGCTCCATGAAGATTATAGTATCATCAGCGTATTGTAGTATCGACACGCCACCATCCACTAGATGCGGAACTAGACCACCTACTTGACCATTTTCTTTAGCCCGTCCTATCAGAATTGTCAACATATCTACCACTATGTTAAACAAAATAGGGGACATTGGGTCTCCTTGTCTAAGACCCTTATGTGTGTGGAAATAGTGACCTATACCATCATTCACTCTGAGTCCGACACTGCCTTTTTGCGTAAAGGACTCGATCTGCTTCCGCCAGGCTTGATCGAATCCTTTCATCTGCAAGGCCTGCTGAAGAAATGGCCACTTAACTTTATCATGCGCTTTCTCAAAATCCACTTTGAAAATAACCCCATCTAGCTTTTTCGTGTGGATTTCGTGAAGTGTCTCATGCAAGACCACAACCCCTTCAAGGATGTTTCTGTCCGGCATAAACGCAGTTTGAGTTGGCTGCACTACACCATGTGTGATCTGTGTTAGCCTAATAGTCCCCACCTTTGTGAAGATTTTGAAACTAACATTGAGAAGGCATATCGGACGGAACTGCTCAATCCGCACCGCGTCCGCCTTCTTCGGTAATAAAGTGATCGTTCCAAAATTCAAATGGAATAGCTGCAAATGCCCGGAGAATTGATCATGGAACATTGGAAGTAGATCACCCTTAATTATATTCCAACATTTTTTATCAAACTCAGCCGGAAAGCCATCTGGTCCAGGAGCTTTATTATTCTTCATCTGAGTGATCGCCTCAAAAACCTCTTCTCCCGTAAATGGGGCAATCAAGATATCGTTCTCATCTGTCGCCAGTTGGGGGATATCATCTACTCTTGACTCATCTAAGGATACAACATTACCCTCAGGTGCCCTAAAGAGCTGTTTGTAATAATCGGTGATGTACAGTTTTAGGTTCTCCTGTCCTAAAATAGTCCCCTCATCTTGCTCCAGTTGAAAAAATTTCTTCTTTCTATCTTTGCCATTCGCAATCAAATGAAAGAATTGCATATTATCATGCCCCTGGACGATTTTTCGCACTTTAGCCCTAAGCGCCCATTTCATTTCTTCCTCATGCAGTAATTTTTTGAGTCTGACTTCGGCCTCCACTTTAGACTCTAGTTCACTAGCAGTCAAAATGGACGAATCGACCTTTAAATCAAAGGCATCAATAAGAGTCAGTAGCCTTTCTTTTTCAACTTTATAAACCCCACTCCAATGTTTGGCCCATCCGCGTAGGAACTGCCTTAAATGTCGGATCTTATTCTACCATCTTTCAATATTCGATCTACCTCCTGTATCTTTGGCCCAATCTCGTGCTATTAGATCCAAAAAGCCTTCTCTTTCAAACCATGCTGATCCAACAAGCAGTGGAGTATGATCGAAGATCGATCTCGACAACGCCTGAACCGTTACCAAAGGGAACTTCTGTTCCCAGTCCACACTGGAAAGAACACGATCCAACTTCTCATATGTTGGATTTGGCAGTGTGTTCGCCCAAGTGAACTTTCTACCAGAGAGTTCTATTTCCCAGAGATCAAGACTTTCAATAATTGTGTTAAACATAAACGACCATCGGCCGTCGAAATTATCATTATTCTTCTCGTCTCGTCTTCGAATAATGTTAAAGTCATCTCCCACTAAAATTGGGAGCTGTTCATCTCCGCAGATACGAACAAGGTCAGCCAGGAAATCTTGTTTGAGCTCGAGCTGTGCGGCTCCATACACTGCCACGGGAGCCCGTTGAAAACCATCAAGCTTCGAACGAAGTCGAAACTTAACCGCAAATTCCCCCATGACCACGTTCTGTACTTCCAGCGTTTCATATTCCCCCCCCCCCCCCCCCCCCAAGCAGAATCCCACCGGATCTTCCTCGTGGGGGAAGACAATGCCAGTCAAAATCTACCCCTCCCGTAAGAGTGCCGAGAATTTGAGAGGTAAAATTGTCCCTCCCAGTTTCAGAAAGGGCAATAAAATCTAACTTGTGCTCTATCGATGCATCAGCCAAGAACATTCTTTTCGCCAAGTCTGTCAGACCTCTGCTATTCTAAAAGATTCCTTTCATAATTCATCATGGAATTTTTTTGCCGTCCAAATCCTAACACTTCTGCGCACCGCCGAATCTGGACGGATTCTGCAGTTCCATTTGCGCTTGGGTTTGCTGTGACCTCACATACCCCTGGCTCGACAGGAGACAAACCCCTCTGAGCTTCCAAACTCTCATCAGTCACGCACCCGTCCGGAGACGGTGCAAGATCCTCACAAAAACCTTCCAGAACCCGAACACCCAAAGCCTCAATTTAAGTATCATTCATAGGTTTAACCGCCGCTAAATTTCTAATCACCTCTAAAGCCCGTTCCGCCTCAAGGTCAAGTAAATCATTAACGGATTTGGCAATATCTTTACTATTACTACCAAGTGACAATCCCAAGTTATTTGCATTATTAATGACCTCGTCTTCCGAAAAATGCAAAATTGAATTGGAAGTATTAACAGCCATACCTGTAGTGACCTCAATGTCACGGAGCTTGGCCGCCCGCATGGCGCGCCCGAGCTGCAGGTCATCGGCGTCAGGCTGGGCAACAACCGTCCAAAGGCGACAACCGCATCCTGCATATGCCTGTGCGGGGCGAGGCCTCCTACCTCACCCCCAACAGACACAGGCGCAGTAAGTGAACCCGTGAACGTAGCACCTGAAAAGGAGATGCCGCTGCAGCGGGGCGGCGCGGCGGAGCGACGAACAGTGAGCGGAGCTCCTGGCCGCCAGCTCCACCCGACACTCCCACCGGGACAGACGCCGCCGGCGATGGCGCCACAGGAGGCGTCAGAGGACGCATCGCCAGGGGGGTAGGAAGGGGCGCGTAGGCCTCCTGCCCGCATGCCCCTCAGAGGTCCGCCGGTCCCTCCAGGGGACCCATGGCCGCAGAGCCCACCTTGGGCCCCCTCGGTGCAGGTGAAGAAGTCGAGTAGGAAGGCCGGGCCACCTGCCCGCCACTTCCCGCCGGGGTGTCCAAAGCGGCCGCCACCTCCAGCAGATGCAACGGAGCTGAAGAGGGAGCAACGGGGGCCTCCTGCCCGCCGGCTCGTCCCGGTCCATCACCAATGGTGGTGTTGATGGCCTTGAAACTGAGAGTGCAGTGGGTGATATATATGCTGGGCGTGACGTGTGCGTACGAAGGCAAGCAAGGTGAAAGCTCCGTAGGAAAAGCTGGGGGCTTCGGTTTAGGTCCCGATCGACCAGACTCATCCGGCGCGTCTCACGTTGACACGTCCCCGCATCCTCGGATGTCCTGTTTAGGTCCCAATTGATCTGGTCCGTCCAACACCATCTGAAGCGTGTCCCACATCTCGGCTTGTTAGAGTATCTTTGTCCGGACCCACAAACAGCCCCAGTTGTTCGGATGGCTCGGATGATGTCCGGATAAAAATAAATAAAAGTCTCCAATACCCCACCAAACCCACTTTACAAGAGCATCTCGTACAACCATGATAGGTAAATACGTCCCTTGAACGTTCACGGACGCGTCTGCGGACGTGGACACTGACCAGACACATCTCTTTTTTTTTCTCACAACTGCGTTCCTCATATTCAAAACCTCAAAGTCATGATATCATGCAACGTTACGTAAATTAAATCGGATAATAGCTCTTCGCCGGACAGAATGATCATAGTTCATCAACAGATAATGCAAATTCATAATATAAAGTTCTTAAGACATAAACAAAACCTAGATAAAACGGGGCGGGGCGGGGGAATTCACCATTTCCTCTTCAGCCCCTTGCGGTCACCGGTGGCGTTGTGCCCTTCCTCCATGTATGTGTCAGCGTTCGACGGTGCGTCGTCGCAATCGGAGCTTGAGCTGGAGCTGCCCGTGACGTCAAAGTCGTTGGAGCACGTTTGGCCCGCCAGCCTATGGAGAAGGCAATCCTGCTCCTTGGCCTGGCGGGACGCCTTCGCCTCCTTGTTTGCCTCGCGCTCCGACAGCTCGATGGCGAGCCGAAGCACCTTGGCATTTTTGCGGCGGAGGCGGCTCGCACCCGTTTCCGTCGTTGTGAAAGACCAGCGAAGCACCTGCCTGTGCCCAGTTGGTTAGGATTTTTTGACCGATCAGTCCGTCCGTGCGAATGAGGACGGTTTGGAATGCGCGGCTGTAGATGCTCTAAGTATGACTGATTTGGGGTCGTTCGGACGCATCCCAACATGAGATCGATCTGGTCCAGTCAATTCTGACCGCACAAAACAAAAACAAAAGTGATCCGGACACTATAATCCAATATATATCAGAGCTTTGAGGGTCTCTTGGATGCCCTTGCCCAGTTCCATTGGAGAGGTGCCGTGTTGTTTCTGGCTCATGTTCACCAGGGCCGTCAACCCTGCGAATCGTGAAACCGGAGGCTGGTACCGTGGCCGGGGCTGGCAGCGCGCGCGACGAGTGGTGGCAGACGGCTCCGCGGGGCGGCAGAGAATCGATCCCAAGGCGCGCAAGACCAAGGATGGTTTGCCGTTGACTAAACTTTTTGGGGTATGGGCCATGTGCTCGGCCGGTCGTGTTCAACGTACGCGGCGCACCTGCGACAGCGACGACGTTGGACTCTTCACTGGTGCGCTTATCCATGGCTGCACTATTTTTTATATATATGCTTCAAAAGGTAACAGTTTCCCTGTAAATAAATATATATTTTTTAATTATGTAAGCTTTTAATAATGTTATTACGGTCGCATCGGAATGATACATCCATAAAAATGTTTAATGTCTCGTCTTCTACATTCGAAGACGTACACAACCTAAACACGTGAAGTCGAAAACAAGGCTTACACCACCTCATGCGACTTCACTTTGAACGCCATCACGGGCGTGCCGAGCCAATCTCATGATGGCTCCATGGCGATGGTGCAGTGTGGTGTTGGGTCGTGCCCTAAGACTAAGACTAGGCACAACACATATGTGCGTTATCTTCCCCGTAGAAACATAGGAGGAATAAAAGACCACGCTGTAAGGACACTGATCCAAAGCATCTTGCCACCACATCCTCTAGGCCACACATGATAATGTGTCCTAACCGAATCTATAATTTATGATGTAACCCTCATCATGCTATTTCTTAGCGTTTTTATTTGTTGTTTTATATTTTGTTAATTAAACCAACCTATTAATAAAGCGTGAGGCATGCCAGTTGCATGTCTTATGTTTACGTTGATAACTCGTCATTTTTTGGTATAGCTTATCTCTATGTAATTTACAAATTTGCCGAAGATTGCCTTTTCTCACTTTTAATACCTCTGTTTTTCATAATCATCGTATAAGAAGTATGGCCGATAATACTATTTTTTTTTATTTTTAATTGGGAAAGCAACACTACAAAAGTTCACGAGGAAACAAAATATTGTCATCATTTCCGAGGAAGGTTGAGTAAATAATAGTGCCTGAATCTTGTAACAGTAGAGTAGGGTACAATAAGTGAATTTGCACCCCTAGAAGGGCCACCTACCAACTGTGGCTAGGCGATATACTAGTTTCTATAAATAGTTCATAAAACATAAGCTATACTAATTTTCTAAAGAATAATTGTTAGCCAAAAAGGAAGTTAAGTGGGGTGTCAGCCATGGAAAGGCTTCAAGTAACCAAGTTTTGTGAACCTGCCACATGATATATATTTTTCCTAAATGATAACTGCCATCCGTCAGGTGCATGGCACTCCGGCCCTGACATTTTCTGATGGAAATTCCAATGATGCAAGGATGGTAAATTCCTGTGACACAAGGCAAGTTTCTGTCAAAAATAAACCGAAGCAATAAAGTTTCCATGCTTGACAACTACAGTTGCCATCCTTGCGTAACAAAACTTGCCATCGAAAACCTTAGGAGTTGCCATGTGCTCGTACTTGACGTGTGACACGCATCAGGGTTCATTTTTTTTTTTTTGCATGAGGACATGTTAATACTGCTCATGCTTTGGCCATCCGTGATGATGAAGACTTCCCTGTGCCTCCTAGTCCTATGAAAAACTAATACATTGGTATTAAACAGAGCTTCTTAAAATACTACATTATGATTGCTCCACTGGGAAGGTCAAAAGAACCAGTTTGGATTTTGACCTTCAAGTATCATATGGCGGCTTTGGATGAGTTGGTGTGTGGAACCCTGGCAGGTGGGGGGTTTAGTTAGGGGGGTGGGGTAAATGGACGGGTGGATGAGGGACATTCTTTATATGATGGGGACGAACTAGTGGGTTATATAGTGGGCAGTGTTGGGTACCATATATGACCATTCTTTGTAAATAAGTTACACATTTAAAACCTTCATTTGTGGTGAGTCCTACCAATAACTATTTCGACCATCCATAAATAATGAACCAGCAATGGCAGACTATGTTGTTGTAGTGGACGTCCACATAACTACTGAGCTTAGGGCATGTTTTGTTCATAGCCAGACATTTCTTACTAAGTTGCAGCATGCCACCAAAAATGTGGTGAACAAATTGGTCGCGACAAGGACGTGTTTGCTTCGTAGCCACATATCAGCTAAACTTTGCCACATGTATGGCAGCTGCTCACGATAATTCACTTCTGAGCCCAGACTCATCCCCACCCGTGCTAAAGAAAAAAAAATCAAAATAAATACAAGATGGGGCTCGTTTGAGATCTCACAATGCTTTCTTTCACTTGATTGTATGATACAAACAGAGGTAAAAACTTTCTGGAGCCGCTCATCCCTCGACAAATACGTGGAGTCTCTCACATACTACTCCAGGTGCCTTTTCAGTTTCAGCAGCTAAGAAGACTGATCAAATTCTGAAGAGAAAGGAAAAACAGAGGAAGTAAACAGAGCTGCCAGGGAGAAGCAGAGGCAGTGTTCAGGGATTGATGAACTGCCACGCTAGCTAATCCGACTACCTAGTACCTGCCGAGAGCGGTAGTGGTGGTGGTTGGGTAGTGGTGGCAATCCATGGCAGCAGTTCTTGCTTCTTGGAGGCGCCCCGTGTAGCCATGGTCGCCGACCTTGTTGTGCCACGCGGGATCGCCGGGAAGCTTTGACGTCCCGACGTCGGCCTTGTGCTGCGTGTAGGCGGCGTAACCAGCACCGTCATGATAGGCCTTGTGCCCGGCCTCGTCGACTGCGCTGGCCGGCCTGCTGTGGTAGGCTGCATCCTGGTCGGCGCTGGCGTAGTAGCCGTTGCTATTGTTGTTCCCTCTGCGGCCTCGGCGACGACCGCCGGCCTCGTTGCGGTTGGACCGCTCGCCGCCGTAGTCGTCCCTCCTGCCGCCGCCGAAGCACGAGCCGAACTCGAAGCACATTTTTTCCTTTGGATTAGCACGGCAAGGAGGAGGAGGAGGCTTTGCTGGCTGCAGTGACTGGATTGCTGGAATGGATGCTCCGGAATGACAGTGTGGTACGGGTATATATACCAGACGAGCGAGCTCGTGTCGCACGAAGGAGATGCGAGTCCGGTTCACACTTGAAGCGACTCCCACGCCCAGTTGCTGCTGCTTGTGTCCAGATGGATGAATGGATCAGGTTTGGGCTTGGGCACGTTGGTGGGGCGGTCGGGGTCGTGCTCCCCGAACCCAAGTCATCAGGGAATCAGAGGGAGGAGATAGACGGGCTGATCGCTTGGGGAACGGATAGGGTGGTGGCCTGCGAGAGCGACGACTCGTGGCGGGCGGTGCCGCGCCGCGGACAGCATCGGACGATTCCCGGAGGCGGACGAAGATGCCGCGGCCCGCGGGCGGTACTATTTGGGTTTGGCAATGCACGGCTGCAGGGTGGCTCAGTCTTGTTGGGGTTCTGTCCTCGGCATGCTGCCTTTGCGGACGACAAGAGGGACTGTTGCCCATGCTCGCCTCCCTCCAGGCTTACAAAGGTCATTGATCCATTCCTAAGTCCTAACTCGCTGTTAGAACACGATCTTTCTTTGTTTTGAAACCAGCCAAAAGGCTTGCCGTTTTAATTGATTAAGAAGAGAGTGAGAATTGCCACCTACATGGAACACATAGCTGCAAGAAAGAAGGACATCCGCTGAGGAGTCGCAAGCGTCATCGTCATCATCGGTTGCCCCCGAACGGGTGACTCCGACTTCACCGTAGAGCTCCATCATCGAAGCCAACCCGCAACAGCTGCATAGAAGCCACGACAACACGTGCCAACAGAAGGCCACACGCGCGAGCAATCGACAGTTCCGACTCTTTTTTAACACGGGGTGGAATTTGGTGCTTGCGTTAGTCGTCTGCCAAGTCTTGTCATCTCAAACAACCTATGTAAGCAACTGGGACGGAGCGAGGGGGGGGGGGGGGAGGGTGTAAAAGCTCTCTAGGAGTTTTGTGTGAGCCGCGGGCGTCGACGTCCGATGTGCCGGAAGTCCGAACTCCCCCAAACACCCCCTTCGTTTGGTGCCGGATTGTGTATGGACATCTAGAACGATTAGTCAAATTTTGGTGACTGTCGTTGGATTGAAAAAAAGAGTCCGAACAGCCCGATACTGGCATTTGCGGGGGATTTGGTGATCTGTGTTGAAGATGCCAAATATACTACAATAATCCACTTTCCGACGCTTACTCTTCCCACCCCCGTAGCGCAATGTCGCCCCGCCAACCACAACACCGGTGGGAGTGGTCGACAGGGTCGAGGAGGCGGCCAACGGTCCCATTCTTGTCGGATAACTTGCACAATTTTTTGCATACAAAGCTCATTTGAAGAACAAATTTAAACTAATTCATTGGACATTGCAAACCATACAATTTTCTTCAAATATAGTTTATGGATCTGCTAGAGATGCTCCAAGAGGTGAGAAAAAAGGGAGAAGACACTATCTGGGCATTTACTTCAGGTACTTCGCGGTCGTGCCACAGCAGGTAGCATCAGGGTGAACTTAAAAGTGATTTTAACCCGGTCTGTTCTGGTTTGGGGCAATGATGCTTGGCTGGTCGGGCTATGCGCCTTGTTGTGGTCAGCTATTGCGTCACAGACGGCGGGATACTGACTATTACCGGTGCTCACTCCGTGTTTAAGATACACACTGATTTGCCGGAACGTATGCTTATCGATCAAGATAGGTTTCCATTGTCATTCTGCCATATATTTTCCAAGGCAGACCGACTAACAAGTTTCCAAATGAAGAGAGGCATTTTGGTCAGAATTTTCATGACCGGCAAGGCAAGCACAAGCCTAATTCTGGTGGCCAAAACATGTCTAGTTACGAGTAATCCAGCTCAGTTAACACTCTGATTGACTCGCTCACATCCTTGTAATCTTCTGGAGTATATATTGGTTCCCCAAAGAATTGATCAATTCGGTTGGCTTCATAATTTGAACGTGCTTTATGATGGACCTGAACTTGGACAACTGTCTAAGTTTCAGGTACTGCTCTCCAATTGTCATTGTCACGCCTTACCATAAATCTTTCCGGTTTACTTTTTTTGCGATGTTCTTTCTGGTTTACTTAAATCTGTAAGGAACTAAGATCATTGCCCCCAATCTTCTAGTTTTTCCATCACTTCCATCATTTAAACCTCCATCAGGAAAGTGACGTCATCAACCTCCAAGAAGAACAACAAATATGATGTCAGAAACATCCGACTCACTTGCCAGGAAATAGAAAAAAAACCACATCAAATGGATAATCACCTGTCCATTGCTGCTGCATTCTGTACGCCACTGGATTTATTCTCCTACACACATGGTGGAATCTGCTGCCCTTTCTCCTGTTCTCACTAGATATGGCCAAATGATTGATCAGCCACTCAACCATACGCTTAAACAAGAAGAAACCAAAAGGGAGGGCACATTCTTGGTAGAAAGCATGAACCATAATTGGATTGGGGACAAATTGAAGGGTGCCACAAAGGATGGGCATGGGTATGCACCGAAAAGTTAATTAGTACTCAATCTTTCAAGGTGATTGTCCACCGAAAGTCCTAATTGCTGGAGATTGATGCCACTTGTTATGGATTATGTAGCATGAAGTGGTTAATTTCTGTTTTCTTTTGCAAGATCTTGATCGGTAATCATATCTAAATAAGACGATGTCCCTGGAGATCGAACATTTGGATTTTTCATGATGGAGATTTCTTTGTATATTCCGTGCAAGAGGAATTAGAACAAACTTCGCATAGTGATTGCCTGGGAAAAATTAGAATTAAACTGTTATGTTCTGCAAAAGAGTAGGTGTTCCTTCTTTAAATAGTGTATAATGCTTTTCGATTTGTCTTCGGTTATTTAAGTACACATACTTCTGCAGTTATTCTCAAACAGTATTTGTTTAAGCCTCAACATAAGCATAATGTACACACTTTGTGGAAATGTATATTACCTAATTAAAGGTCATATTAAAAATTCTCAATATATTACAATGATTTGTATCTAAAAAGCTTGTGAGAACCGCTAGTTGGATCACTATTAATATAATTAAAGTACACATGTTTTTCTACAAAGGAGAATCGCTAGTTGGATATGGATGATCACTTTAGGTGAGAACTCATCTAATTAAACACTTGTGTACATGCTATAAAAATGATTGTTATTGCCTTATTGGCACAAGAGCTCACATGATAAACTCTTTATGTCTTTGGAAGAAGCTCTATTACTCCCACCGACCTATATTACTTGTCGCTCAAATTGATGTATATAGCATTGAATGAGTTTTTTGAAAACCCCGAAGTTCCTTTTTGGTTTGTTGGTGCATGATCTCGATCAGAAATCCTACGGAAGTAGGATCTCGTTCAGAGTTTGTTGGTTTTTGGTTTCTCGGTCTTGAAGCTCTGGGACTCCAGTCTTTAGTACATGTTCTGAGCAAGTGCGTGCGTTTATGTTGTACTTAATGTTAATAAAAGAAGAAAACTGAAACTAAGAACACACACTCCATGTTATTTCTGTTGGCTTTCATCTTTGGACACCTCTGAAATGTCACAGTGTAACCACTTGGGAAGACCCAATGTTTATGACTATTATTTCTTTACTATGGACTTGCATTCTCACGTTGACAATCAACACTGTCACATGTTACAAGTTTTTTCATTTCCTTCTTCTTGTAATAGAAAACCTGTCAATAGTTTCCATATTTATACTATAAATTAGCATTCAAGTCAAGTTCAATTTAGCCTATTAGATCAATTGGAATGCATGATCTACATAGAATGAGAGAATAATAACTATGTTGTTTGTGCTAGTCTGATATATTGATCTACATACTTGTGAGAAACCTACAAAAAACTTCTCCTCTAGCTTGTTTGCTTTTGTTGATGAAATGAGTGGTAGTCTGACTAGATTATATTTTCAATAGAAATCGTCTACTCCAACAACAATTCTCCCCCTCAATTAGCTAGAGGGGTAAACCTCATGAAATCATCGGATATTATGTCATCCACGCACGAACCAATCTAATGAGCCAATCACTCCCAAATCAAATCATAGATATGGCCTTTGTCCTATAATGTAGTCATTTATCCTTTTCCCCATAGTTACACATCGGTCCAACAACTGCTATGTGATAAGAATAACAAGCACACCATAGTAAGCGAATTGATAGACACACACCATGATATGTAGACAATGGGAGAGGCGTTTCCAGATGAGTCACATGACTAATATTCAAGTGTGAATATATCTTCTACCTCCTCCCTAAGATTTCCCTTTGTCTCTCGATAATCCACTCCGGTTCCCCGAATTTTTTCTTTTTTGTCACGCGCTCCGCGATTGTCCAAACTCCACCAAATTTTGCACAAACATCATGCACACAAGCATCTTGCTTGGGAATTTATTTTGGATATTCTGGATATTTTTTCTATTTTTAGTGATTTTTTATTTTGCCCGGGCTCATCCGAGCCCGGGTGCTGAAACGCTGCACTCCTTTGTCCCTCCACTTCTCTAGCCTCTACTCTCATATCAGACTCACTGGCTCACAAAATACGTCCCAAATGACATACCTTGTACACCAATATGCGTTTCAAATCTAGATCGGTTATAATATTTTTGATTGATAACAACAAATATAATAGTTAAGAGGTTAAAACATTGATGCATTTTCTTTGCTGATTCTACACTTAAGAGTTGCAGGCATCAGGAAGTATACATTGAAAACTTGTAGACTTGGTGCTAGGAAGCTTGCTAAACCTAGGCAAGACATAGTTATGATTAGTCCCGCATGAGAGAAATGTTCGCTTTTCCTTTGTGAATGCTACACTACCTAACGGACTCTTGTTTCAACATGAAATGAAGAGTGCTAATAGTGTTTAAAGCTCCCATGGTGTGGGACGTGAATAGCTTGTTAGCTTGCGGGAGCCGAGAGATCGACTATAGTGCGTCCTACCGACCAAACTGCTTTTGTTAGCTGTGGCGGAGCCAGGAAAAATCGAATGAGGAGAGCCAGGTGTTGTTAAGCCTTAACTTGTTGGGGAGGGCAAGTCCACTAGAATACACCATTTAATTCGCACCAATTAATCACGATACACATGTATATTAGGCTTAAATCAATGATGTTAGGCGAGGGGCAAGGCCCATGTTAGCCTATCTGTCTCAGCCACTGGTTGTTAGTTTTGTGGTCTTACAAGAAAAAGACAACCTTAAAAATATTTAATGACAAGTCTCTACATTCAAAGATGTACACAACCCAAACACGTGAAGTTGAAAACATACATCATTGAGAAAAAGGAACACAAACAAGGAACCACTTAAAGCGCCACCGGCCGGCCGCATGCGGTGCAACACCGTGTGGAGGCTTACACCATCTCATGTGACTTCATTGTGAATACCATCGCGGGTGTGGCGAGCCGATCTTTATGGTGGCTGTGTGGAGATGTGCTGGAGCCAGTCGCGCCGTATGATTCCGCACTGCATGTACGCGCATTATTTTCACTGCAAAAACATAGGAGGAATAAAAGAAAACAATATAAGGACATCAATCCAAGGCATGTCACCGCCACATACTCTAGGCCATGCATGCAAATATGTCCTAAGCGAATTTACAATTTATGAAGTAATATTCATCATGCTATTTCTTATAGTTTTTACCCATTGTGTAGTAGTTTTTGTACCAACCTATTAATAAAGCGTCAAAAAGACCAGTTGCATGTCTTATAATTCTGCCGATAACTCATAATTTTTTGTTTAGAATATCTCTATGTAATTTACAGATTTGCTAAAGATCGTGTCTTCTTGCTTTGAATACCTATGTTTTTTGTGACTGTAGTAGATAAGTATGGTTGATAATACTATTTGTCTTATTTTCAATTGGTAAAGCAATGATACAAAAATTCACGAGGAAACAACAAATTGACATAATTACTAAAGGTGGAATTAAGAAAATAATAGTGCCTAAATTTTTGTACCAGTATAATATAGAGTACAACAAGTTAGCAATTCTCCTCCCAACATATCAAATGGATGATTTCTTTGCTTGGAGTCTCACCAAAAGTGGAACCTTTTATGTTCCATCGGTGCATCATGTAGAGTGGGATTATCAGTTCGGACATAAGTTGCCAAGTGCTAGTGGGGTGGGTGCTTCGGTTTCTAATTGCACATGGGACACTGGTTGAGAACTACAATAATGTCCTTCAAAGTTGAAAATCTTCATATGGAGAGCCATTCTTGGCGCATTCCTTGTCGAGCGATCCTAGTGGACATGCATTTGAATGTGGCGGCTCAATGTGCACTTTGCAAGGCTGATGCTAACACTATAAGACACCTTCTATTTGGTTGTTCTGTGGCCATGGAACTACGAACCTTATTAGGACTTGATGATGTTATTTGGGAGATCTTGTCTTGTGGACCAAGCTAGTGAAGCTATACTAGAATATCTGCTAAGCATCCCAGATGATGCGGTCTTGGTAATAGGCCATCAAGTTTCAAAGAAATTGTAGCGACAGCAGCTTGGTACTTATGAAATTATATCATGGTGAACAATGTCATTAAAAATCTTAGGTGTGTTTATCTATGAAAACTCTTGCTGCAATTTTGTGTCTAGCCTGCTCCCTGAACACTATGGTTAGAAGTAGGGCCTGGATGAAACCACATAAAGATTATGTGAAGTTTAGTGTGGATGCCACTTTTGATGTAAACTTGTTACAAGGGGCAGTTGGTGCAACATTCAGGGATTCAAATGGAAAATTTATCACAAGAATTAATGAGAAATTTGAGATTTTTATGATGCTTTCACAGTAGAAGCCTTAGCACTCAGGTTTGCATTTGCATGAACTTTTTTCGATAAAGGGTGCTTTTCTTATCTCAAAATCAAGCATCAAGAAGATACAAATCATGATAAGCGACACCCGGCCTCTACATAGCTAAGATGCACACATCGACAAAAAGAACCGTCTGACAAAGTATGTAAAAACAACAATTTGGCAATAGTAAAACCATATGAG
Organism: Aegilops tauschii subsp. strangulata; assembly: GCF_002575655.3. NCBI lineage: Eukaryota > Viridiplantae > Streptophyta > Magnoliopsida > Poales > Poaceae > Aegilops > Aegilops tauschii. The sequence goes on from NC_053037.3 coordinate 21,316,941, forward strand.
ACCAACACTATGCCTATGTCGACGAACGAGGTGGACCGATCCAGAGATTATGCTACTACCCATGCTGGGTAAAAACTTCCCTGGCCACCCACTCCAACCGCATACACGCCACCTTGAACAGCGACTGGTACACCGTCCGGTGCAGCGTAGAACACATACGAAGCCAATTTGTACAACGGAAGATAACCTGCATAGGAGAGTGGATTTTGCCATTAAAAACACAATCATTTCTACATAGCCAAAGCGACCATAGTAAGCAGACGCTCCCACCCGAATTAGCATACTAATCATATTTGGTATTCCGTCAAACCAGTGACCATATATATTGGCAACACTTGTCGACGGATACAAATTGGACGCAATTTGGATGACGGACCATGTAGAACGCGCAAACTTGCACTGGCATGAACTTGGCACACATGATTGGTAGTAATAAAACTGAGATCAACTGGGCCTTAACACTTAGGTTTGGCTTGAACATGGCACACACGATTGATAGTAACAAAACTCATATCAACTCGGATAATATGGATGTGGTTTCAATGATGCAAGAGGGGCACTCATCATTAGGAACTAGTGCTGTTTCTCATGATTGTTTTTCTATGTCCCTAGAATTTACCCATTTCATATATGAACCCTGTCTTAGGAAATGTAACACTATAGCACATAAGTTAGCTTACCTTGGATAGGTTCTTTCCTCCTAATACTTGGCTTGATTTGGCCCGACATCTGTAATTCATATGTTTGTAAACGATGCAACCATTCTGGTAAATGAATAAAGGAGGTTCGAAGTGCCAAAAATAGTAGGATATAGAGAAAAAAATCATGAGGAAACAATCAGAATGTGAAATGCCACTCCAACAAGATTCACCTACCAACTATCCCCAGTCAATATACTAATTTCTCTTAACAATTCATGAAAGACGAGTTATACTAATTTTTGATTTGCTCAATTTTATTAAGAATCATCGCTAGACAAAAAAGAAGACATGTGGGATCTCACTAGCAGATACGGTACAAGTAACCAAGTTTGGTGGGTACACCACATGATATTTATTATTCCCATGAGGACATGTTGAGGGGACATGGTTGTGGGTTGCGAACGGGACGCCTGATGGCGGGAGGTGCCGCGTAGCGGCATATTCGATAATCAATTCTGGTGGTAGCAAAGATCTCGCGGGAGGTATCTTTTAGGTTTGGCAATCTGGCAGATGGTGTTGGTGCACCTATTGCCTTGTGGACGGCAAGCTTGACTACGGGCGATACTCCCATCATGTTCATATGCTCATGTACTACGAAACATAATTTCATAAATACTGACATAAATTGGTTCTAAGGTTGGTCATCTACCAAGACATGTCTTCCCAAAAATACCTGGTAAGCAATTAGAATGGCCACTAGAAAATCTTTTCAACATGCAAACAATGCACCAATCAGGATTCAGAACACAGTTTGGACGTCAGTATTGTCCTGTGTAAGGGAGTATAATGGATGAAGGTCAAGACATAGATTGAACAGACACTTCCCCGCCTTAGTGTTCTTAACCCTACTTTGTCTTAGTATCTTTGGAAAAAATGAACCAGTCTACCTCTCTTCTTGTTATAATAGTGAGTGTACATTAATGGAGAAGATTGCGCACAAACCCATGCAAGTGGCATTTGACCTTTATTTATAATGCATTTGCCTTTGTACTTGCAGCATTTATACCACATTAGCTACCGTTAGGTCATAGAAACAACAAAGCATGTATATGGATCTATGAGATATATAGCTGATATCATGTACCATGTACGAACTACTATCTCAATTGTCATTAAAAGGCCGTATGTACACACCCCTTCCCCCTCTTAGATCTCCACATCTCACACAAATGCACTTGCAAACACAATGTCAGTAGTCGTACTCTATGTGTATAATGAGAGTTCCAAATTAATTTATATCACCTCAAATCTTCTCAATTCATCAACCAAAACTAGTAGTCTAATAGTTGGAAATGTCGAGATGGAATTCCTTCTTGGGATCTCACGTGTAGGAGTTGGAGGCATCAGAAAGTTAGCGAGGACATGTTGAAACGATGACTCGCGAGACACACACAAACACAAGTCTTCCAACCCCAGTTCCGGTTGTTTAGGTCCCGATCAATTAGGTATGTCTAACTACTATTGCATGCCTTCTGTGAATCTGACCTATGCTCGACTCATCACTTTAAGATTCGGCTCCCAGAGATGATGGCACTATCTAGCGCGTCAGGATTGTGCTCCGCATGGTTAACTATGCGAATAGAAGTATCGGAGGCTAGTACAATCAAAGAGCTCACACGCGGGGTGGTTTGCTCCAAGCGCAATGCCTTGTAGTAGGCAGTTCCACGACATAATCGATTCATTCTCGAGGCTGACAAGTGGGTTTGGACAGCCTTGGGAAGGTGCATCCCATTGGATGTGTGTCCTAGGTCCATTGCGCTGTCGATATCTGGACGAAGTGAGCACCACCAATATGCTCCATCCCTCCATGTTCACAATCCTCTATCGCGCACCATGTCCCCAGGCATGTGTTTATTTAGACAATTATATTTTTTCATCGAAACAGGTTTTCACACCACTTTATAGATAAAACAAACACCATGTCCATACAACAAGTTCAAAATGATAGAATACACAGAAATTGATGATGTCTCTCCGCATCCGAAGATGTACAAAACCCAAACACATGGAGTTCAAAACATACACCATTATAGGAAAAACAAAACAAAAACATGGAAACACTTGCAGGGTGTAGCGACACCACTAATGTTACTTCAATGTGAAGTTCGTCACAGGCCCGGAGAGCAAATCTCACGGTGGACATGTGGTGCGGAGCCAACTGTGCTATGCGACTATGCACTACATGTTTGTGCGTTATATTTCACGCAAAAGACATAAGAGGATTTAAAGGCTACACTGTAATTTCATCAACCCAAAACATGTTGCCACTGCCTCCTCTAGGCCACACATTTACATTCTAAACATATCTATAATTTATACTTTTTTTCATTGTTTTGTATTTTATTGGACCAGCATATTAATAAAATGTCAGAAAGGCCAGCTGCATGTCTTATATTTACACTAACAACTCGTTATTATTTTGCAGAGTTTATCATAATGTAATTTAAAATTCTGCCAAAGATTGCCTTTCATGGCTTCAAATATTAGTGTTTTTGTAATTATTGAATAAGAAGTGTGATTGATAACACTCTTCGTCTCATCTTCAATCGGGAAAACAACAGTAGAAATATTCATGAGGAAACAACACATTGACATTATTACTAATGGATGAGTTAATTAAAGTGTATTTCCTGAATTCTGTAGCGGTAGAGTAAAGGACAGTTAGTGAATTGTCTGTCACCCTAGGTAGGGTCGCCTACTAACCGTGGCCAGGCGACATACTAATTTCCTTTAATATAATTTATAAAAAGACCAATAATACTAATTCTTCACTTGCTAACCTATTTTTTTAGAATAGTCATTAGTCAAAAAAAGACATGTAGAGTGTCCGCTACAAAGCCAGCAAGTAATCAAGTTTGGTGACCCTGCCACACGATATTTATTTTTTGCATGTGGACATGTGTGTGTTGCTCATGCCTTGATCTTCATTGATGATGCAGACTTCCCGGTGCCTCCTAGTCCTATGAGAAAACATCCATTTGAGCTTCTCGAAATATTATGTTATGATTGATCCACCTGGAAGAATAGAAGAACTGTATATTCCGACCTTCAAGTACCATACAACAGCTTTGGATGAGATGTTGGGTGGTGGTGTGTGTGGCCCTATCGGGAGGGGGATTTAGGTGAAGGTGCTGGGGCAAGGCAAGGGGGCGGATGGTTTCTACGACATCGCTTTATTTATTTATTTTTTATTGAGGAGAGGACAACGCTTTATTCCTTTATTTTGAGGGGAGGACATCACTTTATATGATGGGGATGAACCGGTGGGTTAGAGTGTTTGGGCATGGTATTGGGCCTTTGCTGTCATAGAAGAGTTGTTTCTAAAAAATCTATCCATGATGTCTAGCTATATTAGTACATACATGCAAGAAAAAAAAGCGAAAAAGCACTACTCATATCTATCTACACGAATGAATGTAAAAAACCATCCATTGAAAACCTCCTTTTGTGGCTATTCTTGTCACTACCGATTTTAGTATCCGTCAATGATGCACCATCAACAATAGGCAATTATGCAATAGTGGACCTTCACGGATTATGTGATCTTAGACACCATGATGGACAAGTTTTGGCCTTCCAACTTGTTGACAATCCGACTTACTCACATGCAAAATTGGAGAAATTAGGGGGCATAGATGTAGAGGGGGACAAGGCCACAAACCCATATTACAGGAACCAAGGCAAAAGTTAATGTGTGCTTAAGCCAATATTATATGGACAAGGCCACCTACCCATATTACAGGTACCAAGGCCACAAACCCATATTAACAAGTCTCCTTGTTTGCCACGTAATTAATGCGTATTTTCTCTCCCACCAACAGCAAGCCAATGCTCTCACTCCTCTTTAGTTGATTAATGAGGCGTATGCAAACCAACCTTCTCACACCCGCATGCATGCAAGAGATAATTAATGTCCTTTTTTGCTAGTACTCTCTCCGTTTCATATTAGTTGTCGCTCAAACGGATGTATGTAGCACTGAAATATGTCTACATGCATCCGTTTCAGCGACAACTAATATGGAACGGAGGGAGTACAAGGCAAACACCATCAATTTTGCCTTAATTAATGACCTTGTACAGCTGCAAATTATAATTTTAATAGTGGTCTTGTATATAAAAATGGAGGGAGGACCAATTTCCTGGCGACCGCACCAACTTCAAGCCCTGCAACCGGGTGACGGCATAAAACACAGCGCAGACACACACATGCACATAGCAAGGGCAGTAATGAGGACTCATACGAGATTTCACAACGATTTCTTTCACTTGATTATATGATACAAGAAGAAAGCAGCCACAACTAAACTACACGGAACTATAGAAACACTGAAGCAGATTAGTAAAAGCTTGCTGGAGTTGGAACTTGTGCCGCACATAAAAAAAATTACCTAGAGGTTGTGATTAAGATTCACAGCCCCCTATTCCACCTGCCTTTCAGTTTTAGCAGGTGAGAAGACTAATCCAAATCCAAAAGAGAGAGGAAAAACAGATGGGGAACACGGAGCAACCAGGCAGAAGCAGAGGCAATGTTCAGGGAAAGGAGGGAGGGATTGATGAACTGCATAGCTAATCCTACCAACCTTGGTGTATGGCCGCATAGCTAATATTTTTCTTTAGAAATGGAGGAGGACCCCCGGCCTCTACATCTGGACGATGCATGCAGCCACTTTATTAATTATTCACACAAGACCTTACAAAGTTATACACCAGTAAGACTAAAGCCACCGTCTAGGCAATATCTGTCGCTACTCCTATCCAGTTCATGAAGGGATGTTGATAGTCTGGGCCTAATACCAAACATACCTCACAGCCAAACCTAACATCTAAGACCTAAGCTCCCAACCAGGACGTCTGCCGGGTATGGGGCACCCACCAGTCCGGCGCACTCCTCAACTAGGACACCTGCCGGGTATGAGGCCGCCGCAGCCACCTACCACCAATCCATCTACCGTACTGTACTTCTGCATCTACCTTGCCCGGTCTAGCTGCCGTCGACGCCATCATGACGCCAGACAACGCCACCATCCTGCACGTATCCATCCACACACGCTCGTCGCCGAAACTCCGCAGCGCCATGCCATCGGGATCCGTCGTCGGCCTTGCGGTAGACGAAACACCGCTCCTCCTCGTCCCCTCCAGCCAGCTCCTACTTCAAAACAAAGCCCTCAGGAGGGAGCACGACACCGAAGGCGTCGTCATCGTCCGATCCGGTAGACTCAGATCTAGTGTTTCCCCCGGAACATCCCGATCATGTTGACGCAGTTTGCAACGACGATGCCTCAACAGGGGGTGTCGGAGACGCAGTCATCGTCCGCCATGACCAAAGTCGGCGCGATTTTCACCGGAATTAGTGCAGCCACGATCTCGCCGCTGACTGGATCCGAACACACCCTCGCCATGTAGATGTATGGTGTCGTCCGAAAGCCGGTTGAGGACCACCGTCCCCATCACGCGCCGCCGGCCGGCCATAGCCGAACAACGATGGATCTGGCCAGGACGCCAGATCCACGGCCACCGCCGCCGCCTATCGCATAGCGGAGAATCCCACCGGAGGACCTCGCCAGCCCTGGGTTCGCCGGCCGCCGCTGCACAGCCAGGACGCCGCCATGGCTGCCGCATGAAAACACCCCGCACGAGGCGCCCCTGCCGCCTGATGGGAGATCCGTCGCTTCCCTCCTGTCCTAGCCCTTTAGGCGTCGGGCGCCGCCACCTCCGCGGCCAGTGCTGGCGGCAGCGGCAGCAGAGATTTGACTCGCGGGAGGGCTGGCCGCGCGAGGAGTTGTCCCCCTGGCGTCGCCCTGGGTGGCGGAGCGAGGGGGTCGAGGGGGAAGAGGGGGATAGACAGCTAGTACCTTCCGAGAGTATTAGCAGTGGTGCTGGTTGGGTAGTGGTAGTAATCCATGGCGGCGTTGTTCCTATGATCAGCATCATCAGCTTCTTGGACGCGCTTCGTGTATGCCTTGTCACCGACCTTGTTGTGCTACGCGGGAAGCTTTGGTGTCTCGATGCGGCCTTGTGTTGCATGTAGGTGGAGTACCCACCGCAGCCACCGGCGCCGTTGTGGTAGGAGTAGGACTTGTGCCCAACCTCATCGATTGCGGCGGGTGGATGGCCGGCGCTGGTTGGTGATGATCGGTGCCGTTGTAGGAACACCCATGGTTCCCTGTGCGGTCGCGGCAGCGACGGCCGCCGACGTGGTCCTCTTTTAGAGTAGGCCGATCTTCGCCGTAGTCGTCCGTTCTGCCGCCGCCAATACATGAGGCGAACTCCAAGCACATTCTGTGGTGACTGAGCTGGTGACTAGGCTATCTGGATTACTGGACTAGAGTTGTTGTTGATGCTCCGAAATGGCAGCGTGTCGTGGGTTTATATGCTATCTCGTGCGATGGTGGTGGGCAGAGACGAGGTTGCGCCAATGTGTGTGCTAAGCCTAGGAGTGGTGAGGCGAGTCTGGTTTGTCCTCTCCTAGTCTACACCGAGCGCGTGATTTTGAGCTTGGACACGGTGGTGGTAGCTTTGGTGATTCGAGGTCGTGCTCCCCCATCCCAAGTGAACCGAGCGAATGAGGGGGAATCGCAGGGAGCCAGGCGGATGCACCGAGAGAACCAAGCCTGTGGTGGGGTATAGGGTGGTGGTCTGCGAGAGCACCAACTCGTGGCAGCTCGTTCTGCGCCACGACATCACAGATCGATCGGTTTTGGTGGTAGGAAAAGATGCCGCGCGCGGTCTGGTTGGGTTGGCCATGAGTCTCACGGACTGTTTGTGATACTCCCACCATGTTAATCGATCCTCACGGACTCCTGGAACATGATTTCTTTAAGACAGATGGAACTTGGCTCTATAATTGGTCGCCTGTCCAGTCTTATCATTGCAAACAACCAGGGTAAGCAATCGGAATGGCTATGCAAACAATGCATCGCTCATGACTCAAAACACATTTTGGGTTCTCAACTGCTCAACACAGTGTCGCTCCCCTTGTGGCGATACAGGGGACCCTAGTCACGCGCCGCTACTGCCTTCCTTTCCCCCTCATCATGCCTCCATCAGAGGCATCCTTCAGGTGTCGCCGGGTTTTCTGCCTCAACCCTCCCACCCTCCAGCTTTGCTGCTTCCGGCCTAGATCCATGACATTAGACGATGGCGGAATCTTTGCATCCTATTCCCTCCTTAGAGGATCATTTTCTAAGTGGGGCATCGGAAAGAGAGACTTGCAGAAGATGGCAGTTGTGGTGTCCGTATTACTATGAAAATGATGGGGGGGGGGGGGGGGGGGGGGGGGAGGTGAGCGATGTTAAGGTCATGGCAGTGGTTGTAGTTGTTGACTCTATAGCGTGCCCGCAGGATTGTTTTTTGTTGTTTATTGTGGAGAACTTCGACCTGAGATGGAGGCCGAGAGGCTGCAATGAGTTTTTCTCATGGTGCGCCATTGATGGATGCAGGAGGAAAAAACCTCGGCACTCCAAGATATTTGGATGTATTTTGCAATTTCTGTAAGGGTGTTTTTGTAAGTGAATGTGTTTACTTTTTTTCAGCGGTAAGTGAATGTGTTTACTTGATATATGGCCTTTGGCCTATCTGCAAAAAAGTAGGAATTTGAAAGGGGCCAAGAGGTGACAAAGTAGGCAAGAGATGCTATGTGTGCTTACCATGTCGCACTTTCTTCAGACTTACATTGTCTGTGAGAGATCGATTGCGACAAGTCATGCCGGGTGGTGCCACAGCAGGTAGCATCTCTTGGACAGTTTGAGTTTGGGGCAATAATGCTTGTCCGATCGGTTGTTGTGCCTTGTTGTGGTCAGCTACTGCATCACTGACGGCAAAAGATTGACTGTTGCGGATGCTCCATCCATGGTCATAATACCCACTGACTTGTCGGAACACAATTTTTCCAGACAAGAAGAATTTAGTCAGGGTATTTGTTGTTCTGCCAAATACTCGCCAGACAGACAGTCTAACAAGGTTCACTGTGAAGATATATATTTTTTGCCGGAATTTTTCATGGCAAGCCAAGCACAGTCTAGATCCTAAAGGTGCTACAGATCCTAAACGTAATGATTTAGTGTGGCAGAATGATTTACTGTTGTGGCATGTCAATCTACTTTGCGTTCATTGCTCTAGGGAATATTTTTATTCGCACAACAATCAATCAATTCGGTGGACTGGGTCATGAGTCATGAGATCTGTGCGTACACTTGATTCATTAGTTTGAAAATGCTCACCATTGACCTGGACTGGCACTAGAATCTGAGCTTAAGACATGATCACTGTTAATTACTAAAGAATGTACTTAACTCGGATCATTCCTCCCAATTTTGTCCCTTTTAACTTTCATCATTTTAACCTTCAAGGGGGGAATAGTTTAATTAGCCTCAAAGAAAATCCACAAAGTTGACATCAGAAACATATGAGCCACTTGTGAGGAAATAGAAAAGAAAGCACATCATTTGGCACATGGGCTTATTCAAGTGCACTTAGTATATATGAAAAAAATGGATAATCTGCTGCTGCATTCCATATGTCGCTACCTTTATTCTCCTAGAAGCCTGGTGGAATCTGCAGCTATCCCTCCTCTATTAATTGGATATGGCAAAATAATTTTTCAACCACACCATGATATGCTTAAACAAGAAGAAACCCAATTACTAGATCTCATTGTTGGTGGAAAAAAAGGGAAGATATAATTGTATTGGGGACAAATTGCAACGTGCCACGAAGGATGGGCATGGATGAGCACCAAAAAGTGAATTATATCTCAGTTTGAAGGTGATTGTCCGCCGAATGTCCTAATTATTAGCGATTTATGCCACCCGATATGTAGTATCAGGTGGTTAATTTCTAGTTTGCGCTCGCCCAATATCTTGATTGGAAATCCTACGTAAATAAGATCATCTGCTGTTGAGATGGAACAATTGGATTTGCCATGACGGAGATTTCTTTTGCATATTCCATGCACATGAATTGGATCGAATTTTGGGTAGGGTCGCCTGTGCTAAACTAGAAAAAGGATGAAGTAATATGCTGCATAAGAGAAGTTGTCCCTTATTTTACGTACTGTAGTGCTTTCCAAGTTCTTCTGAAGTTAATTTATTACACAAACTTTTTGCAGTTATTCTCAAAAAGTACTTTCAAGCCCCAGCATAAAGCACACTTTTTTGATAATGTACTATCAGAGCTTGTGACCACTATTAATATTATGGAACCACTAGTAGGATATGGACGATCACTGTTCTGATAGGGCATCTACTATAGTTATGATAGTTTGAGTTGAAAAGTTTTGTCATATATACACCTGTACTTCTCCAAGCTCACATGCCAAAAGGAAATCATTTCTTTACATAAGCACCCATCCAATTAAGCACTTATGTACATGCTCTGCGAACGATTGTTATTGGCACAAGTGTTCACAGGATATTTTTTTCTTGGTCGAAAGCTCGATCATCAATCCTAACAATCTCCTCCTTTTTGTATTTCTCGGGCAAGATCTCAATCATAAATCCTGTGAGAATAGGATCATTTCCATTGGAGATCTAGCAATTGGATTTCTTAGGATGGAGATTTCTCTTGTATATTCTACGCACGAGGATATGGATCAAACTCTGGCTAGTGATTGCCCGGGTAGCCGGACTGAACTAGGGAAAGTTGTAAAATCCTGAAAAAGAGACGATGTTTCTTCAAAATCGCTAATGCTTTTCTAGCTGTTTCACAGTTAGTTATACTTGAGGAGTAAATGTATAATGCTTTACACGGCAACTATGACCCGCTATTCTAAGCTGGGAAGAAGAGATCGACACAGACCGAAGATCTTAGATGTTGAGCTACAGGTAAATGCACTAGAGCACTGAAATATCCACTTTACACCTTGAGGGCTACCGAAAGCTGCTCTGTGATTTTGTGTTATGCTAATCTTGCTGAAAAACATTCCTTGGTGTGGTCAAATACGCTCCTCTGTGATTTTGGTGCACACACCGAAAAAGTTACAGGCTTATGTATTTTAGGTTTAAACAAAGTGGTCTTCAGTTCTTAGGTAATTGTACCGAGCATCCCATTGTGTGTGTTTAGCCAGAAGCCACATGATGCCATTTCACGAAGCATGATTGACATTCTTTAATAGCAGTAAAAACATCTAGACTGTGGGCGATTATTCGCCTTTCAGTTTGTCCACAAATCAGCAGGGTATGTTTTTACCATTCGGATAACTTCCAATATGCTTTAGTTCCTCTTAAGTAACGGCTAACCACAGGGCAAGAGGCTGAACGAGCAAGTTGGAAGAAAGGCAGGTAACTTTCAGAGTGTTGTACTCGACCAGCACAGGTATATCATGCATAATAAATAAATAAAGATATGGCATCAATCCTCTAGAAAAACTCTTAACAGAAATATGATTCATCGGCAGATCTTCACTTTAATCTCCTCCTTTGAGAACTAAAACTGGGGCTTTTAACATGATAGATTTGTGGAAAGCAAACTGAAAAGAAAGATGGGTGCAAGAAGGTAGGGTCCTTTTCGTTTCAAGAACATTTTTTTTGTAAGATTCCAAGAACAATGATAGAGTGAGTTACTCATTATCCAGTAAAATAGACCGAGTTGCAACCCACATCTGTCACCTTATTCTCTAATTGGTCAGCAGAAAATAACTAGGGGCATCTGCTTTAACGTCACCTTGCTGTCGAACTTTCAATCCCCATACATATGGGCGATTGGTACGTCTCCAACGTATCTATAATTTATGAAGTATTCATGCCATGTTTACAACACTTTTATATGGTTTTGGTATGATTTGCACGGAACTAACCCGGACTGACTTTTTTCAGCAGAACTATCGTGGTGTTGTTTTTTGTGTAGAAATGAAAGTTCTCCAAATGAGCTGAAACTTTTTGACAATTTTTTTTGGAACAAAAGAGACCGCCTCATTTTTCTAAAGAATGATCCTTAGCTGAAAAAATGAAAACGCGGGGTGTCAGCCACAGAAAGGTAACAAGTAACCAAGTTTGATGGGCCTGTCACATGATATTATTTTTCGCACGAGGACATGCTAATGTTGCTCATGCTTTATCCATCATGGCCGAGCATTTGGGGGGTAGGGTGGTGGGCTGCGATCACGACGCCTTGTATCGAGAGGTGTCGAGCTGTGCTCGCATCGATTAGCAATTATGGAGGTAGGCAAAGATGTCACGAGATTTACCTTTTGGGTTTGGCAATCTGAAAGATAGTGCCGGTGCGCCTGTTGCCATGCGAACAACAAGACTAGCTCTGGGCGATACTTCCTCCATTTTCATCGAAGCTCACGGACTGTCAGAACACGACTTCTTCAAGACAGATAGAACTTGATTCTTACATTGGTAGTCAACAAAGCCATGTGTTCGCAAACATACCTGCTAAGCAATCAGAATGGCCGCAAGACAATCCCCTCAAATTGCAAAAAATGCATCGGTCATGATTCAAAACACAGTTTGGACATCAGACAATCTTATGGTTAGGGTGTTGGGGAACATAGCATGCAATTTCAAAAAAATTCCTACGATCACGCAAGATCTATCTAAGAGATGCATAGCAACGAGAGGGGAAGAGTGTGTCCACGTACCCTCGTGGACCGAAAGCGGAAGCGTTAGTTTAACGCGGTTGATGTAGTTGAACGCCTTCACGATCCAACCGATCCAAGTACCGAACGTACGGGACCTCCGTGTTCAGCACACGTTCGGCTCGATGACGTCCCTCGAACTCTTGATACAGTAGAGGGTCGAGGGAGAGTTCCGTCAGCACGACGGCGTGGTGACAGTGTTGGTGATGTGATCCGCGCAGGGCTTCGCCTAAGCACTACGATGCTATGACCGAAGGAGTAAACTGTGGAGGGGGGCACCCCACACAGCTAAGATAACAATTGATGTGCCTTTGGGGTACCCCCTCCCCCCCCCCCCCCCCCCCGCCCCCGTATATAAAGGAGGGGAGGAGGAGGCCGGCGGCCAGGAGGGGCGCGCCATGGGGGGAGTCCTACTTGGACTCCTAGTCCAAGTAGGATTCGCCCCCCCCCCCCCTTTTCCTTTCTCCACTGAAGGGAAAAGGGAGGAGAGGGAGAGGGAGAGGGAAAGGGGGGCGCCTCCCCCTCCCCCTAGTCCAATTCGGACTGCCATGGGGGGGCACCCCTTGCGACCCTCCTCTCTCTCCACTAAGGCCCATATTTCCCCCGGGGGGGTTTCGGTAACCCCTCGGTACTCCGGTAAAATACCTGAATCACTCGAAACCATTCCGATGTCCAAATATAACCTTTCAATATATGACTCTTTACCTCTCGACCATTTCGAGACTCCTTGTAATGTCCGTGATCTCATCCGGCACTCCGAACAAACTTCGGTCACCAAAACACATAACTCATAATACAAATCGTCATTGAACGTTAAGCGTGCGGACCCTACGAGTTCGAGAACTATGTAGACATGACTGAGACACATCTCCGGTCAGTAACCAATAGCGGAACCTGGATGGTCATATTGGCTCCTACATATTCTATGAAGATCTTTATCGGTCAAACCGCATAACAACATACGTCATTCCCTTTGTCATCGGTATGTTACTTGCCCGAGATTCGATCATCGGTATCATCATACCTAGTTCAATCTCCTTACCGGCAAGTCTTTTTACTTGTTCCGTAATGCATCATCCCGCAACTAACTCATTAGTCACATTGCTTGCAAGGCTTATAGTGATGTGCATTACCGAGAGGGCCCAGAGATACCTCTCCGATACACGGACTGACAAATCCTAATCTTGATCTATGCCAACCCAACAAACACCTTCGGAGACACCTGTAGAGCATCTTTGTAATCACCCAGTTACGTTGTGGCATTTGATAGCACACAAGGTGTCCCTCCGGTATTCGGGAGTTGCATAATCTCATAGTCATGAAGAAAGCAATAGAAATAAAACTAAACGATCATAATGCTAAGCTAACGGATGGGTCTTGTCCATCACATCTTTCTTTAATGATGTGATCTCGTTCATTAAATGACAACACATGTCTATGGTCAGGAAACATAACCATCTTTGATCAACGAGCTAGTCAAGTAGAGGCATACTAGGGACACTCTGTTTTGTCTATGTATTCACACATGTACTAAGTTCCCGTTAATACAATTCTAGCATGAATAATAAACATTTATCATGATATAAGGAGATATAAATAATAACTTTATTAATGCCTCTAGGGCATATTTCCTTCAGTCTCCCACTTGCACTAGAGTCAATAATCTAGATTACATAGTAATGATTCTAACACCCATGGAGTCTTGGTGATGATCATGTTTTTCTCGTGGAAGAGGCATAGTCAACGGGTCTGCAACATTCAGATCCGTATGTATTTCGCAAATCTCTATGTATCCCTCCTTGACTTGATCGCGGATGGAATTGAAGCGTCTCTTGATGTGTTTGGTTCTCTTGTGAAATCTGGATTTCTTCGCCAAGGCTATTGCTCTAGTATTGTCATATAAGAATTTCATTGGACCCGATGCACTACGTATTACACCTAGATCGGATATGAACTCCTTCATCCAGACTCCTTCATTTGTTGCTTCCGAAGCAGCTGTGTACTCCGCTTCACACGTAGATCCCGCCACGACGCTCTACTTGGAACTGCACCAACTAACAGCTCCACCATTCAATATAAATACGTATCCGGTTTGTGACTTAGAGTCATCCGGATCAGTGTCAAAGCTTGCATCGACGTAACCATTTACGACAAGCTCTTTTTCATCTTCATAAACGAGAAACATATCCTTAGTTCTTTTCAGGTATTTCAGGATGTTCTTGACCGCTGTCCAGTGATCCACTCCTGGATTACTTTGGTACCTCCCTACTAAACTTATAGCAAGGCACACATCAGGTCTGGTACACAACATTGCATACATGATAGAACCTATGGCTGAGGCATAGGGAATGACTTTCATTTTCCCTCTATCTTCTGCAGTGGTCGGGCATTGAGTCTGACTCAACTTCACACCTTGTAACACAGGCAAGAACCCTTTCTTTGACTAATCTATTTTGAACTTCTTCGAAAAAAAAATCAAGGTATGTGCTTTGTGAAAGTCCAATTAAGCGTCTTGATCTATCTCTATAGATCTTGATGCCCAATATATAAGCAGCTTCGCCGAGGTCTTTCATTGAAAATTCTTATTCAAGTAACCTTTTATGCTATCCAGAAATTATGTATCATTTCCAATCAACAATATGTCATCCACATATAATATTAGAAATTCTACAGAGCTCCCACTCACTTTCTTGTAAATACAAGCTTCTCCAAAAATATGTATAAAACCATATGCTTTGATCACACTATCAAATCGTACATTCCAACTCCGAGAGGCTTGCACCAGTCCATAAATGGATCGCTGGAGCTTGCACACTTTGTTAGCACCTTAGGATCGACAAAACCTTCTGGTTGTATCATATACAAGTCTTCTTTAAGAAATCCATTAAGGAATGCAGTTTTGACATCCATTTGCCAAATTTCATAATCATAAAATGCGGCAATTGCTCACCTGATTCAAACAGACTTAAGCATCGCTACGGGTGAGAAGGTCTCATCGTAGTCAACTCCTTGAACTTTTCGAAAATCTTTTGCAACAAGTCGAGCTTTGTAGACAGTAACGTTAACATTAGCGTCAGTCTTCTACTTGAAGATCCATTTATTCTCTATGGCTTGTCGATCATACATGGATCCCATCTCAGATTTAATGGCCTCAAGCCATTTCGCGGAATCTGAGCTCATCATCGCTTCCTCATAGTTCGTAGGTTTGTCATGGTCTAGTAACATGACTTCCAGAACAGGATTATCGTACCACTCTGGTGCGGAACGTACTCTGTTGGACCTACGAGGTTCGGTAGCAACTTGATCTGAAGTTTCGTGATCATCATCATTAACTTCCTCACTAATTGGTGTAGGCATCACTGGAACTGATTTCTGTGATGAACTAATTTCCAATTCGGGAGAAGGTACAATTACCTCATCAAGTTCTACTTTCCTCCCACTCACTTCTTTCCAGAGAAACTCCTACTCTAGAAAGGATCCACTCTTAGGAACGAAAATCTTGCCTTCGGATCTGTGATAGAAGGTGTACCCAACAGTCTCCTTTGGGTATCCTATGAACACGCATTTCTCCGATTTAAGTCCGAGCTTATCAGGTTGAAGTTATTTCACATAAGCATCGCAGCCCCAAACTTTAAGAAGCGACAGCTTAGGTTTCCTGCCAAACCACATATCATATGGTGTCGTCTCAACGGATTTATATGGTGCCCTATTTAACGTGAATGCAGCCGTATCTGAAGCATAACCCCAAAACGATAGTGGTCAATCGGTAAGAGACATCATAGATCACACCATATCTAATGAAGTACGGTTACGAAGTTCGGACACACCATTACGCTGTGGTGTTCCAGGTGGCGTGAGTTGCTAAACTATTCCACATTGTTTCAAATGAAGACCAAACACATAACTCAAATATTCACCTCCACGATGAGATCGTAGAAACTTTATTTTCTTGTTACGATGATTTTACATTTCACTCTGAAATTCTTTGAACCTTTCAAATGTTTCAGACTTATGTTTCATCAAGTAGATATACCCATATCTGCTCAAATCATCTGTGAAGGTCAGAAAATAATGATACCCGCCGCGAGCCTCAACACTCATCGGACCGCATACATCAGTATGTATTATTTCAATAAGTCAGTTGCTCGCTCCATTGTTCCGGAGAACGGAGTCTTAGTCATCTTGCCCATGAGGCATGGTTCGCAAGCATCAAGTGATTCCAAAAGCCCATCAGCATGGAGTTTCTTCATGCGCTTTAAACAAATATGACATAAACGGCAGTGCCACAAATAAGTTGCACTATCATTATTAACTTTTCATCTTTTGGCTTCAATATTATGAATATGTGTATCACTACAATCGAGATTCTATAAAAATAGACCACTCATCAAGGGTGCATGACCATAAAAGATACTCATATAAATAGAACAACCATTATTCTCTGATTTAAATGAATAACCGTCTCGCATCAAACAAGATCTAGATATAATGTTCATGCTCAACGCTGGCACCAAATAATATTTATTCAGGTCTAAAACATATCCCGACGGTAGATGTAGAGGTAGCGTGCCGACGGCGATCACATCGACTTTGGAACCATTTCCCACGCGCATCGTCACCTCGTCCTTAGCCAATCTTTGTTTAATCCATAGACCCTATTTCGAGTTGCAAATATGAGCAACAGAACCAGTATCAAATACCCAGGCGCTACTACGAGCATTAGTAAGGTACACATCAATAATATGTATATCAAATATACCTTTCACTTTGCCATCCTTCTTATCCGCCAAATACTTGGGGCAGTTCCGCTTCCAGTGACTAGTCCCTTTGTAGTAGAAGCACTCAGTTTCAGGCTTAGGTCCAGACTTGGCCTTCTTCCCGGGAGTAGCAACTTGCTTGCTATTCTTCTTGAAGTTTCCCTTCTTCCCTTTGCCCTTTTTCTTGAAACTAGTGGTCTTGTTAACCATCAACACTTGATGCTCCTTCTTGATTTCTACCTCTGTAGCCTTTAGCATTGCGAAGAGCTCGGGAATTGTCTTTTCCATCCCTTGCATTATAGTTCATCATGAAGCCTTTATAGCTTGGTGGCAGTGATTGAAGAACTCTGTCAACAACACTATCATCAGGAAGGTTAACTCCCAGCTGAGTCAAGTGGTTATGGTACCCAGACATTTTAAGTATATGTTCACTGACAGAACTATTCTCCTCCATCTTGGAGCTATAGAACTTGTTGGAGACTTCATATCTCTCAACTCGGGCATTTTCTTGAAATATTAACTTCAACTCCTGGAACATCTCATATGCTCCATGACGTTCAAAACGTTTTTGAAGTCCCGATTCTAAGGCGTAAAGCATGGCACACTGAACTATCGAGTAGTCATCAGCTTTGCTCTGCCAGACGTTCATAACGTTTGGAGTTGCTCCTGCAGCGGGTCTTGCACCTAGCGGTGCCTCCAGGACATAATTCTTCTGTGCAGCAATGAGGATAATCCTCAAATTACGAACCCAGTCCGTGTAGTTGCTACCATCATCATTCAGTTTAGCTTTCTCTAGGAACGCATTAAAAGTCAAGGGAACGGTAGCACGGGCCATTGATCTACGACAACATAGATATGCAAAAACTATCAGGTACTAAGTTCATGATAAATTAAAGTTCAATTAATCATAACTCCCAATTAGATAGACATCCATCTAGTCATCTAAATGATCACGAGATCCATATCAACTAAACCATGTCCGATCATCACGTGAGATGGAGTAATTTTCAATGGTGAACATCTCTATGTTGATCATATCTACTATATGATTCGCGTTCGACCTTTCGGTCTCAGTGTTCCGAGGCCATATCTGCATATGCTAGGCTCGTCAAGTTTAACCCGAGTATTCTGCGCGTGCAAAACTGGCTTGCAGCCGTTGTATGTGAACGTAGAGCTTATCACACCCGATCATCACGTGGTGTCTCGGCACGACGAACTGTAGCAATGGTGCATACTCAGGGAGAACACTTATACCTTGAAATTTAGTGAGGGATCATTGTTCGTGTCAAAACCGGCAGATCTCAGGTAGGGGGTCCCAAGTTGTGGATCTAGGATCGATGGGTAATAGGAGACAGGGGACACGATGTTTACCCAGGTTCGGGCCCTCTTAATGGAGGTAATACCCTACTTCCTGCTTGGTTGATCTTGATGAATATAAAGATTACAAGAGTTGATCTACCTCGAGATCATATGTTGTGGTCTAAACCCTAGAAGTATGATGAATAATGTCATAATGATCTAGCATATCTATCGACTAGCCCGGCCTCGGCTTATATAATGTACCTAAGGCCTAAGATAACAAGAGTCCTAGTCGAATACGTCGGTGGAGAGGAGTCCTTGTCTTGATCACCAAGTCTTGTGGAATCTTCCTCGTGTATGCATCGGCTGTCCGAACTGGCCCATGAGTAAACGGCCATGGGGGTCCTCGGCCCAATCCAACTGATTGGGAGACGATGTGGTGAGTACCCCCTAGTCCAGGACACCGTCAGTAGCCCCCTGAACCGGTCTTCAAGTTGGGGACGCTCCTCGGTTCTTCCGAACTATTCTTCGTCTTCGGTCGTCGGTCTTGAAAACTGGTTCAAAAAATCCTCCCATCTTCTATCTTGAGGATTGCCGAGCTAAATCCGAAGATCTCACACGTCGGGTATCCGAGGAGCCCTTTAAGTCTTCGGCCTTTATCAATGCCTTGTTATTTTTATGCCACACCTAGGGTTTGAAGTATTTGTCGTGCAGCAATGTCCTCTTGCATCCGAGCTCCAACGCCGGACTGCATTCGAGGTATCTTCTTGAAGCCGAGAACCAACGCCGGACCGCTTTCGAGCTCCAACGCCGGATTGTATCCGAGCTCCAACGCCAGACTGTATCCGAAGGGTCTTGTTACAACCGAGTTCCAATGCCGGACTGCATCCGAGCTCTAGCGCCGGGCCGTATCTGAGGTGTCATAGATCATCTTGGTTCGAAAAAGTTGAAGGAGTTTAGCCGAGTTTAATGCCGGAAATGCGCTCTATGGAGCCAGCCACTTGCATCCGAGCTGTATCCCGAAATGCTTTCGAGGTGGTTCAGCACCTCGGTCATGGGCTAATAGTTTGCGGATTTTATTTCCGATGCGTGTAAATTTGTTTGCTGTCAATATGTATAACCAGTAGCCCTCAAGGTGTGTGTCCGTGTAAAACCCGAGATGCACGTGAAGGAAAACCTGAGACTGCTGATCCTAGTAGCCCCTGAGACTCAGGTCGATTCGCGAAATCGGCCTGGGGATCATCTCCTATCTCGGCAGTATACGTATGAATAGAAACGCAGTGTAATATATTAGAGGTAATAGTGATCGGCGGATGGGCCCCTGAGAGAGGGTCGTGAGAAGTCGCCGTGATATATCAGCTTGATGCCGGATAAGTCCCATATGGTACTTATTGTCGTCCGAAGACGCGCTTGTCCATAGTTTGGTTATGCCGAACACTGAGCACTTTGAATTTTCTGCATTGAATAGGCAATGCAGTAGCCCCCGAACCACTGGCCGGGTGGCAACACCAGATCAGGGGATCGGTGTGCCCCTTTAATATTTATAAATAATGAGCGCGAAGCCCAGTAGCCCCTGAGCCTTAATGTGGGTAGGGGTGGCCGAATTAAGGATCGATATCCGTTGACAGAAAAAATTTGTTGTGTTTAACACAAACTTCTCGGAAAGAGAATAAAGATCTCATAAAGGAGTTAGAGCTAACGAAAGCTGAGCTCGCCAAGATCGGCCTCAAGGGACTTAATAGATAGGAAATCAGTGCCAATAAGGAACTATGAGAGCGTTATGTCAGCTGCTCGATTGTCTCAAAGAGACTGTGCCATTGACTCTATAAAAGATTGGCTGCGAAAAAATTGTTTTTTGCTCACAATTTATGTGAAATGATTCTATGTACCAAGTACTTTACATCATTAATGCTCGGATCCGCATTGTACAAAACTTTGTTGACCGACCATGGGCATCAACCTCCTCAGCCAGTAGCTGGGGAGTGTTTGTCCTACTTTATAAAGCCTTTACAAGGGCAAAGGTTTACGACAAACAAGGCAATCCGGTCATATGGTTTTATAAACAAAGGTACGCGAAGAGATATGTTATATTACTTAATCGTAAGAAACATCTTCCAAAGAAAATAGTCCCGCTATCGATTCCTTTCTTTGGGTTCTCATGCTGATCATGATCATGAAACCTCACCTCCAATCAATGTGGGAGGAAAATATTGAGGATTTAGTTCGGGGAAACTTCCCGAACTCTATGGTATTAATGAACCAATATTTTCACTTTCGTCGTTGCCGACCAATTATATCCTTTAAGATCGCTAGCTTTCAGCTTCACCCAGTCTGAGGTACTAACTCGGATGACCCGGTAGTAACAATCACAGAGGTCCTCCCTTTACCGCCTAGCCGAACAATCGGGAACGTAGGGGTAAGCACAGGAGCCAGGCAACCCAGCTTGGCCAAAATCTGAAGTAAAATTGATGCATATTTATGGCTTTATAACAATGATTATGGAAGGCATCCCTCGTATATTAAATACAAACGCCGATGATATGTTTATTTTGATTCTGTTGCGACCGTTTATCATTTGAATGTGGCCCATCATCGGCTTCCACCCCCTTGTAGATGCTACGCAGGGTGTCTCCGCAATAACAAAACAATCCTTAGCCGACGTCTCGGTGCCCGGAGGCGGTTGTGTTAGTGGAAACAAGGCAATAAAATATGCGGGCTTTATAACTTTCACTTAGTCATAGGAGCTTAAAGTTGGGAGGCCGGTTACTAGCCCCCGGTTAGTGTTCGGCGACAGCCAATGTCAAGCCGTAAACACTTCGGCCAATGTGATGAAGGCTCCGTCATTTAACACGGGGTGACCTTTATCCATCTTATAGTTTAACACAGTCATCAGATTGCTGACCAGTTTACGCTTATTGTGACAGCCAGTTTTCGGCTTTCTCCACTGAGGCGCTTAACCATGTGAGCTGGAAGCACAATCGCAGTGGTTCTCCCTTTGCACACCTAGCCGAACAAAGCGGAACATAGGAGGCTAGCACAGGAGCCGGGCATCCCAACTATTGACCGGAGACACAACTCGAAACTGATGCATATATAGCAATATCCGAGAATATTTTTGCCGAATCTCTAAAGGTGTTCGGCGTTGCACTACTAGACTTATGCTGGAAACACACAAATAGTTTAAAAGTGCCATAGGTTTGGAAAACCTATAAACTTCAGTAAAAACATTACGCCCGAACTAAATCGAGTCATTTGGTTCCGATCCGAAAATTTGTCTTTTAAAAAAAATTGTGCTTCTGTCGTGCTTTAACATGACACATCTGATCTCAAGACTTCGAGCGGGTCAGTCTATGGCTTCAAGCTCCATATCCCGAAGGCGTAGTGCTTCTCCGAGGCCAGTTTAGCAAACTAAACTCGAGCGGCTTTAGAGAGAAGCTAGGCTATCCGGCTATTGACCATACACTCGAGTCGAAAAAGGAGCGGTAGAAAAAGACTTTGCAACGACCAAGAAGGAAACACATTTACTATAAAATGGCTCATGTAAATTTTAAGAGCCCCCAATTAACATAGGTAAAGGGAGTTTCTTTTAACGAACACCGTATGTGATAAGGGTCGAACCCAACACAAGTTAAAAATTTAAAACTTTGAGCATGAAAGCGACTTAGCTGGTTAATGTGTTCGGCATTGATGACGCGATCCGAGCTTAATGCGGAACAAGGTTCCATCCCCCAAGCCGGTCCCGAGGTGGTGACATAGCACGGCTAATGCAGGCCGGCAGAGTGACGCCGAAGTCCCCAGCGTGGTTTAATGAAGTGAGGACGAAGCCCCTAGTCCAGCCGAGGTGACGTGGTATGTCTGTACGCCGAGTGACAACACTGCCCGACCTGGATCATTTACCTGTGCACAGAAAATAGTGCAAACTGGAGATAATAGTAATAATAATAATACATAAAAAATTGTTGCATAATTAATAATTTATGCAAAGTGAGTAATAAAAAACATGGCTTGTGTGCCGAACAATCGATGGGGTAGAGCTCCCTCAGCGATGCTGAAGTCCCGAGGCAACCGTGTTAGAAATATGCCCTAGAGGCAAAAATAAATTGGTTATTATTATATTTCCTTGTTCATGATAATCGTTTATTATCCATGCTAGAATTGTATTGATAGGAAACTCAGATACATGTGTGGATACATAGACAACACCATGTCCCTAGTAAGCCTCTAGTTGACTAGCTCGTTGATCAATAGATGGTTACGGTTTCCTGACCATGGACATTGGATGTCGTTGATAACGGGATCACATCATTAGGAGAATGATGTGATGGACAAGACCCAATCCTAAGCCTAGCACAAGATCGTGTAGTTCGTTTGCTCAGAGCTTTTCTAATGTCAAGTATCATTTCCTTAGACCATGAGATTGTGCAACTCCCGGATACCGTAGGAATGCTTTGGGTGTGCCAAACGTCACAACGTAACTGGGTGGCTATAAAGGTGCACTACGGGTATCTCCGAAAGTGTCTGTTGGGTTGGCACGAATCGAGACTGGGATTTGTCACTCCGTGTAAACGGAGAGGTATCTCTGGGCCCACTCGGTAGGACATCATCATAATGTGCACAGTGTGACCAAGGAGTTGATCACGGGATGATGTGAGTTACGGAACGAGTAAAGAGACTTGCCGGTAACGAGATTGCACAAGGTATAGGGATACCGACGATCGAATCTCGGGCAAGTAACATACCGTTAGACAAAGGGAATTGCATACGGGATTGATTGAATCCCCGACATCGTGGTTCATCCGATGAGATCATCGTGGAACATGTGGGAGCCAACATGGGTATCCAGATCCCGCTATTGGTTATTGACCGGAGAACGTCTCGGTCATGTCTGCATGGTTCCCGAACCCGTAGGGTCTACACGCTTAAGTTTCGATGACGCTAGGGTTATAGGGAAAGTATGTACGTGGTTACCGAATGTTGTTCGGAGTCCCGGATGAGATCCCGGACGTCACGAGGAGTTCCGGAATGGTCCGGAGGTAAAGATTTATATATGGGAAGTCCTGTTTTGGTCACCGAAAAAGTTTCGGGTGAAATCGGTAATGTACCGGGACCACCGGGAGGGTCCCGGGGGTCCACCAAGTGGGGCCACCAGCCCCAGAAGGCTGCGTGGGCCAAGTGTGGGAGGGGACCAGCCCCAGGTGGGCTGGTGCGCCCCCCCACCAAGGCCCAAGGCGCATGGGAGAGTGGGAGGGGGCAAACCCTAGGTCCAGATGGGCCTTAGGGCCCATCTAGTGGGGCGCCCCCCCTCTCCTCCCCTTGGCCGCCCCCCCTTGATGGGATCTAGGGCTGGCCGCCTCCTCTTGGGGGTGGAAACCCTAAGGGGGGCGCAGCCCCCTCCCCCCTTATATATAGTTGAGGTTTGGGCTGCCCAAGACACACGAGAACGTCTCCTTCTGGTGCAGCCCTACCCCTCTCCCTCCTCCTCCTCTCCCGCGGTGCTTGGCGAAGCTCTGCGGGATTGCCACGCTCCTCCATCACCACCACGCCGTCGTGCTGCTGCTGGATGGAGTCTTCCCCAACCTCTCCCTCTCACCTTGCGGGATCAAGGCGTGGGAGACGTCACCGGGCTGCACGTGTGTTGAACGCGGAGGCACCGTTCTTCGGTGCTTAGATCGGAATCAACCGCGATCTGAATCGCTACGAGTACGACTCCCTCATCCGCGTTCTTGCAACGCTTCCGCATCGCGATCTACAAGGGTATGTAGATGCACTCCCCTTCCCCTCGTTGCTAGATTACTACATAGATTGATCTTGGTGATGCGTAGAAAATTTTGAATTTCTGCTACGTTCCCCAACAAACCGAACATGTCGGGATGACAATTCGACCAACAAGGTGATCACGTGAGCCGGTTTAGGCCGGTTGGGACGACGACGTCGGCTTGCCGAAGTGACCGCGTGACGCAGTCAAAGTCGATTACCTACACATGTAAAATAGTGCAGTCCAACAATAATAATATAAATATATAAAAATCCTCACGTAATTAATTTACGCAAAATAATTTATTTAAAGATATGTGGCCTGCCGCCGAAGTCAATGTCGATGCAGGGCATCGATGTGATGCGGTAAAGGAGTGGCAAAACCTGAATTCATAGGCCAGTCCGAGTTCCGGATGTGGCGTCATCGAACTGTGTACGGAAACTGACCGAACCACCACGTGACCGTCGTTAATGCGGCCACCATTTGATAGACCTGTGTACAGATGATGGAACAAATCAGAGTAATAATTCCTTGGGAAAATAAACCCAAACAAGCAAAAATTACTAGGATTAATAGCACCTGGTTTATTTGTTGTAGCAATCCGAAGAAAGGTGACTCCCAAAATTGGGACTCGATCCGCACACCCATTGCCTGATGTGCGATAAAGTGACGGCATGGCGATGCTGGCAAAGGCTGGCTCGCCGAGGCAAAGCCCCCGGTCCAGCTAACGTGACGAAGCTGGTTGGCTGGTGACACCGAAGTCACCGGAGTAGGTTTGATGAAGATATGGTGAAGCCCCCGGTCCAGCCGAGGTGACGGAGTAGGTTGGTAAGGAGACGTTGCAGCTGCCGTGTTAGCCGAGGTGTTGAAGCAGTTCGGCGTCATGGACATCGGCTTGAAGAAGCAACGGTGCGACCATGCCGACGCAGGTCGTAACTTGTGACGCGGTCAATGCCGGCTTGATGAAGTGACCATGCGGCGATGCCGGTGTGCCCGCTCCGTGTGATCCATGGGGTGGCGATGTTGGTGATGATTTATCCTTTGCGATTCCGAACTCTTGTTCGGCTCGCTGAGATGATCATCCAAAGAAGTTGAGCTCGGCTCAACAAAGCGACGACTTGTCTAGTGCAGGTCGGCAGCCGTGAAGCAATATTACCGGACTGGTTTGACACCAGCGTGACGGTGAAGATTACCTCCGAAAAGGAGAAAAATTTGTGAGCATGTGTTCGGAAACAAAACACAATACCCTAGAAAGAGATTCTTCCAAAAAGGTTGTCCAATGTCTCGTTCATGAAAAGAGATGAACTCAGGTCGGATTCGTATTCTCGCAGAAAACAGATCCGAAAAGTGATGCACTAATCGGAAGGTTCCCGGAGTTTGAACGGTCGGATCGGGCTGAAATTTTGAGAGGCGGTAGATATGGAAATTTCGCAGCAGATGAACGGTTGGATCTTCCAAATAACCTCCGAGCTGAGCTCTGGAGACCACAACCTAAACTCATCATGATTCCCGTCCAGATTTGACAGGGCTCCGGTATATCATAGATTCCTCCATCGGAACTCGACGAAATTTTGCATGGTTGTTGTAGACTTAATTCCGCACAATTCCACCGAAGCAATCATTAAAATGACACTCGAGGAGGCGGTGGCGGCGGATACAAGTTCGTTGTCCAAAAAAACAGCACGGTCGCTCAAGGGCAATGTTGACGTTGAGCCCTCGGGCTCCACGAATGATTTCTCCATGATCTTGAGAGAGATCGGAGTTGATGTTGATGAAGTTCATCGTCCGAACATGACGATCTGACGTGGAGTGCAGTCCTCGGTCCAGCCAAGGTGACCAGTCGAGCCGGTGACGAAGATGCCGACGTTGTAGTTAATCTGCACGTGAGCCATTGATCCTTTTGCCGACCACACAGCGGAACTCTCAATGAAAGCACCATTGTCGGTGTCAAAACCGGCAGATCTCGGGTAGGGGGTCCCAAGCTGTGGATCTCGGATCGATGGGTAACAGGAGACATGGGACACGATGTTTACCCAGGTTCGGGCCCTCTTAATGGAGGTAATACCCTACTTCCTGCTTGATTGATCTTGATGAATATAAAGATTACAAGAGTTGATCTACCTCGAGATCATATGTTGTAGTCTAAACCCTAGAAGTATGATGAATAATGTCATAATGATCTAGCGTATCTATCGACTAGCCCGACCTCGGCTTATATAATGTACCAGAGGCCCAGGATAACAAGAGTCCTAGTCGAATATGTCGGTGGAGAGGAGTCCTTGTCTTGATCACCAAGTCTTGTGGAATCTTGCACGTGTATGCATCGGTTGTCCGAACTGGCCCATGAGTAAACGGCCATGGGGTCCTCCGCCCAATCCAACTGATCGTGAGACGATGTGGTGAGTACCCCCTAGTCCAGGACACCGTCAATCATCTTATAATGCTACCGCCGTACTAAGCAAAATAAGATGTATAAAAGATAAGCATCACATGCAATCAAAATATGTGATATGATATGGCCATCATCATCTTGTGCCTTTGATCACCATCTCCAAAGCACCGTCATGATCTCCATCGTCACTGGCTTGACACCTTGATCTCAATCGTAGCATCATTGTCGTCTCGCCAACTATTGCTTCTACGACTATCGCTACCGCTTAGTGATAAAGTAAAGCAATTACATGGCGATTGCATTTCATACAATAAAGCGACAACCATAAGGCTCCTGCCAGTTGCCGATAACTTTTACAAAAACATGATCATCTCATACAATAACTTATATCACATCATGTTTTGACCATATCACATCACAACATGCCCTGCAAAAACAAGTTAGACGTCCTCTACTTTGTTATTGCAAGTTTTACGTGGCTGCTACGGGCTTCTAGCAAGAACCGTTCTTACCTACACATCAAAACCACAACAAATTTTCGTCAAGTGTGCTGTTTTAACCTTCAACAAGGACCAGTCGTAGTCAAACTCGATTCAACTAAAGTTGGAGAAACAACCACCCGCCAGCCACCTGTGTGCGAAGCACGTCGGTAGAACCAATCTCATGGACGCGGTCATGTAATGTCCGTCCAGGCTGCTTCATCCAACAATACCGTCAAATCAAAGTAAGACGTTGGTGGCAAGCAGTATGACTATTATCGCCCACAACTCTTTGTGTTCTACTCGTGCATATAATCTACGCATAGACCTGGCTCGGATGCCACTATTGGGGAACGTAGCATGCAATTTCAAAAAAAATTCTACGATCATGCAAGATCTATCTAGGAGATGCATAGCAACGAGAGGGTAAGAGTGTGTCCACGTACCCTCGTAGACCGAAAGCGGAAGCGTTAGTTTAACGCGGTTGATGTAGTCGAACGTCTTCACAATCCAACCGATCCAAGTACCGAACGTACGGCACATCCGTGTTTAGCACACGTTCAGCTCGATGACGTCCCTCGAACTCTTGATTCACTAGAGGTTCGAGGGAGAGTTCCGTCAGCACGACGGCATGGCGACGGTGTTGGTGATGTGATCCACGTAGGGCTTCGCCTAAGCACTACGACACTATGACCGGAGGAGTAAACTATGGAGGGGGCACCGCACACAGCTAAGAGAACAATTGATGTGCCTTTGGGGTGCCCCCTGCCCCCGTATATAAAGTAGGGGAGGAGGAGGCCGGCGCCCATGAGGGGCGCGTCATGGGGGGGAGTCCTACTTGGACTTCTAGTCCAAGTAGGATTCGCCGGCCCCCTTTCCTTTCTCCACCGAAAGGAAAAGGAAGGAGAGGGAGAGGGAAAGGGGGGCGCCGCCAAGGTAGTCAGAATCCCGACTCGACTGCCAGAGTCCTACGACTTCACGACCCTACGGAAGCATGTCGATCCAAGTCCCACTATGAATCCGGATCAGGTAGAATCTATGTTGAGTCGCGATCCAAATCATAGAATCCTGTAGAAAATTGTAAAATCCCGATTATGCTATGGACTATATTGGATTCTACTAATTTATCTAAGCCATATGTTTAGTTGTAGCACAATCTATGCCATTATCCAGATCCCTTTTCACATGACTCATGACCCTTTATTCCCCTCCCAAGCCCAAATGCTCAGCCGTTGACACCTTTGATCTGGCTCTCTGAAACCCTAGATCGAAATTGGGGATCAGGTAGAATCCATGCTGAGAAGGAGGATGCGTCAATATTGATCGGAGAAGGAGAGCAAGACCCTTCGAGGTTCAACACTATAGGTCAGCTATACAAGTGATCGGCCATTCACATACTCTAATAAATCTCCTAATTAAATTTCATATGTTGAATATTTAAATGTTTATATATTTCCCTCCCATATATGTTCCATAAATGTAAGCTAGCATTGATGTGTACGTTTTTTGCTCTATATTTAGTGTTAAACTCTATAGAACCCATATAAATTTCTGGCGTGGATAGAAAATATCTTATTGGAGTAAATCTAGTAGAATCCTCGATTCCACGACTCGATACTACGACTCGATTCTGTCTAAGGAAAATCGATCCGGCTCTGAATCCCGACTCTGACTACCTTGGGCGCCGCCCCCTCCCCCTAGTCCAATTCGGACTGCCATGGGGGGGCACCCCTTGCGGCCCTCCTCTCTATCCACTAAGGCCCACTAAGGCCCATATTTCCCCCGGGGGGTTTCGGTAACCCCTCGGTACTCCCGCAAAATACCCGAATCACTCGTAACCATTCCGATGTCCCGCAAAATCGTCATTGAACGTTAAGCGTGCGGAACCTACGGGTTCGAGAACTATGTAGACATGACCGAGACACATCTCTGGTCAATAACCAATAGCGGAACCTGGATGCTCATATTGGCTCCTACATATTCTACGAAGATCTTTATTGGTCAAACCGCATAACAACATACGCCATTCCCTTTGTCATCGGTATGTTACTTGCCCGAGATTCGATCGTCGGTATCATCATACCTTGTTCAATATCATTACCGGAAAGACTCTTTACTTGTTCCATAATGCATCATCCCGCATATAACTGATTCGTCACATTGCTCGCAAGGCTTATAGTGATGTGCATCACCGAGAGGGCCCAGAGATACCTCTCCAATACACTGAGTGACAAATCCTAATCTTGATCTATGCCAACCCAACAAACACCTTCGGAGACACCTATAGAGCATCTTTGTAATCACCCAGTTACGTTGTGACGTTTGATAGCACACAAGGTGTTCCTCCGGTATTCGGGAGTTGCATAACCTCATAGTCAGAGGAATATGTATAAGTCATGAAGAAAGCAATAGCAATAAAACAAAACGGTCATAATGCTAAGCTAACGGATGGGTCTTGTCCATCACATCATTCTTTAATGATGTGATCCCGTTCATTAAATGACAACACATGTCTATGGTCACGAAACATAACTATGTTTGATCAACGAGCTAGTCAAGTAGAGGCATACTAGGGACACTCTGTTTTGTCTATGTATTCACACATGTACTAAGTTTCCGGTTAATACAATTCTAGCATGAATAATAAACATTTATCATGATATAAGGAAATATCAACAAAAACTTTATTATTGCCTCTAGGGCATATTTCCTTCAGTCTCCCACTTGCACTAGAGTTAATAATCTAGATTACATAGTAATGATTCTAACACCCATGGAGTCTTGGGATGATCTTGTTTTTCTCGTGGAAGAGGCTTAGTCAACAGGTCTGCAACATTCAGATCCGTATGTATATCGCTCCCTCCTTGA
Organism: Aegilops tauschii subsp. strangulata; assembly: GCF_002575655.3. Lineage (NCBI taxonomy): Eukaryota > Viridiplantae > Streptophyta > Magnoliopsida > Poales > Poaceae > Aegilops > Aegilops tauschii. The sequence continues at coordinate 21,346,770 of NC_053037.3, forward strand.
TTTGATCACGGATGGAGTTGAAGCGTCTCTTAATGTGTTTGGTTCTCTTGTGAAATCACTACACCACAACACTAATGCAAAGGCATGTAATCTGCCGAGAGAAAGCCGTTAAGAGGGCAAATAAACTGCCGGGAGAGTGTTTCTCCCGGCGGATAGAACCGCCACGAGAACGGCTGCCAGGGATTACTTGTCCCGGCAGATAAACTTTTCCCGACAGTTTCTCTGCCCCGGCCCATTTATGTGCTGGCAGATCATTTTGTCCCGGCAGACTTGTCATAACACGTGATCTATAATTGCTGGCAGTTTAATGATACGTCTCCAACGTATCTATAATATTTGATTGTTCCATGATATATTATATTCTGTTTTGGATGTTTAATGGGCTTTATTATACACTTTTATATTATTTTTGGGACTAACCTATTAACCGGAGGCCCAGCCCGAATTGCTGTTTTTTTGCCTATTTCAGTGTTTCGCAGAAAAAGAATATCAAACGGAGTCCAAACGGAATGAAACCTTCGGGAACATGATTTTTGAAACAAACGTGATCCAGAGGACTTGGAGTCTACGTAAAGCAATCAACAAGGAAGGCACGAGGCAGGGGGCGCGCCTACCCCCCCCCCCCCCGGCGCGCCCTCCACCCTCGTGGGCCCCTCGTTGCTCCACCGACGTACTTCTTCCTCCTATATATACCCATATACCCTGGAAACATCAGAGACAGAGCCAAAACCCTATTTCCACCGCCGCAACCTTCTGTACCCGTGAGATCCCATATTGGGGCCTTTTCCGGCGCTCCACCGGAGGGGGCATTGGTCACGGAGGGCTTCTACATCAACACCATAGCCTCTCCGATGATGTGTGAGTAGTTTACCTCAGACCTTTGGGTCCATAGTTATTCGCTAAATGGCTTCTTCTCTCTCTTTGGATCTCAATACAAAGTTCTCCTCAATCTTCTTGGAGATCTATTCAATGTAATCTTCTTTTGCGGTGTGTTTGTCGAGATCCGATGAATTGTGGGTTTAAGATCAAGTTTATCTATGAACAATATTTGAATCTCATCTGAATTCTTTTATGTATGATTGGTTATCTTTTCAAGTCTCTTCGAATTATCAGTTTGGCTTGGCCTACTAGATTGATCTTTCTTGCAATGGGAGAAGTGCTTAGCTTTGGGTTCAATCTTGCGGTGTCCTTTCCCAGTGACAGCAGGGGCAGCAAGCCACGTATTGTATTGTTGCCATCGAGGATAAAAAGATGGGGTTTATATCATATTGCATGAGTTTATCCCTCTACATCATGTCATCTTACTTAAAGCATTACTCTGTTCTTATGAACTTAATACTCTAGATGCATGCTGGATAGCGGTCGATGTGTGGAGTAATAGTAGTAGATGCAGAATCGTTTCGATCTACTTGTCGCGGACGTGATGCCTATATACATGATCATACCTAGATATTCTCATAACTATGCTCAATTCTATCCATTGCTCGATAGTAATTCGTTTACCCACCATAATACTTATGCTCTTGAGAGAAGCCACTAGTGAAACCTATGGCCCCCGGGTCTATTTTCCATCATATTAATCTTCCAACACTTAGTTATTTCTATTGCCATTTATTTTACTTTGAATCTTTATTATAAAAATACCAAAAATATTATCTTATCATATCTATCAGATCTCACTCTCGTAAGTGACCGTGAAGGGATTGACAACCCCTTTATCGCGTTGGTTGCGAGGTTCTTATTTGTTTGTGTAGGTGCGTGGGACTCGAGCGTGATCTCCTACTGGATTGATACCTTGGTTCTCAAAAACTAAGGGCAATACTTACGCTACTTTACTGCATCACCCTTTCCTCTTCAAGGGAAAACCAACGCAGTGCTCAAGAGGTAGCAAGAAGGATTTCTGGCACCGTTGCCGGGGAGATTCGCGCCAAGTCAAGTCAAGATTTGACTCCCAACAACAAGCCATTTTTGGTGCCGTTGCCGAGTCTGCACAAGTCAAGACATACCAAGTACCCATTACAAACTCTTATCCCTTGCATTACATTATTTGCCATTTCCCTCTCGTTTTCCTCTCCCCCACTTCACCCTTGCCGTTTTATTCGCCCTCTCTTTTCCGTTCGCCTCCTTCTTTCTTTTGCTCCTCGCACTTTCTGCCGTTATGTCTGAAATTGGGGAAATTATTGTCGATATGGACAATAATAATAACATGGAAAATTCTGATGCTCTTGCAGAAGAACCCCCTATCTTACATACAAAACAATTCTGAATCGATAGTGGTAATATTATTGGAAAAGGAGTTATCCAAGATTTCTTTACTTGTGTCGGTGCTTTGCCTTCTATGGGTAGTTCTATTCTTCATAGAACTAGTAGTCTTGCGGACGCTATCGCCATGCTTGTAGTTGAACTTGAAAGGCAATTTATGCACATGCATCCTTGCATACAAAGGATTTTCCTAGAATTTTCTAATATTGAGCATTCTTCTGTTAAGCGTGCCGCTACTATCTTCTTGGCTCATGAGTTCAGATTTATAATAAAAGTGGCCAAAGAAATCATTGCGCACTATAGGGTGGACGCTGGCCGTCCTCCCATAGAGGCAATCCTCTTTGATCAAGAGGAAATAACGTGTTTTCAATCTCTAGACTATGTTGCTTTTAATGAAAACCTTAGAAAAAGGGTTCCTACCAATGTTCTAGTTGATAGAATTTCCGAACTTAATAATGATTTTGCTATTCGAAATAATGAGCTAGGATATTCTCTCGAGTATAGGCTCACAAAGTTCTGTCAGAAGAATGCTTATAATGATGAATTGGTTGTGCAATACGAAGGGCCGAAGGAGGAACCTATACCTCCCAAAATTGATCTTGGGGACTTCAGTCCCATTAAATTTAGCCCTTTTGATTATTTTTGCTTGCCTCAAAGAAAACTTGCTGCTGAACGTAGAGAATATGAAATGATTTTTCATGATCTATCCTCTTATTATGGCAACACCTAGATCTATCCTTGTTTTTATGCCTAGCTAGGGGCGTTAAACGATAGCGCTTGTTGGGAGGTAACCCAATTTTATTTTTAGTTTTTTTTTGCTTTTTGCTTCTCTTTAGGAATAAATATTTGATCTAGCCTCTGGTTAGATTTGTTTTCATGTTTTAATTAGTGTTTGTGCCAAGTTAAACCTATAGGATCTTCTTGGATGATAGTTATTTGATCTTGCCGAAAATTCCAGAAACTTTCTGTTTACGAAACAATTGTTTAAAATCACCAGAACGTGATAAAATACTGATTCCAATTGCAGTAGATCAATAAACAAATTTTCTAGGTCGTCCTATTTTGGTAGATATTTTTGAGTTCCAGAAGTTTGCGTTAGTTACAGATTACTACAGACTGTTCTGTTTTTGACAGATTCTGTTTTTCGTGTGTTGTTTGCTTATTTTGATGAATCTATGGCTAGTAAAAGAGTTTATAAACCATAGAAAAGTTGGAATACAGTAGGTTTAACACCAATATAAATAAAAAATGAGTTCAATACAGTACCTTGAAGTGGTGTTTTGTTTTCTTTCGCTAACGAAGCTCACGAGATTTTCTGTTAAGTTTTGTGTTGTGAAGTTTTCAAGTTTTGGGTAAAAGATTTGATGGATTATGGAACAAGGAGTGGCAAGAGACTAAGCTTGGGGATGCCCATGGCACCCCAAGATAATCTAAGGACACCAAAAAGCCAAAGCTTGGGGATGCCCCGGAAGGCATCCCTTTTTCGTCTTCGTCCATCGGTAACTTTACTTGGAGCTATATTTTTATTCACCACATGATATGTGTTTTGCTTGGAGCGTCTTGTATGATTTGAGTCTTTGCTTTTTAGTTTTCCACAATCATCCTTGTTGTACACACCTTTTGAGAGAGACACACATGATTCGGAATTTATTAGAATACTCTATGTGCTTCACTTATATCTTTTGAGCTATATAGTTTTTGCTCTAGTGCTTCACTTATATCTTTTAGAGCACGGTGGTGGATTTGTTTTATAGAAACTATTGTTCTCTCATGCTTCACTTATATTATTTTGAGAGTCCTACAAAACAGCATGGTAATTTGCTTTAATTATGATAGGCATCAAAGATTAGTAAAAAAAATCTTATGAGTGTGTTGAATACTATGAGAAGTTTGATGCTTGATAATTGTTTTGAGATATGAAGATGGTGATATTAGAGTCATTCTAGTTGAGTAGTTGTGAATTTGATAAATACTTGTGTTAAAGTTTGTGATTCCCGTAGCATGCACGTATGGTGAACCGTTATGTGATGAAGTCGGAGCATGATTTATTTATTGATTGTCTTCCTTATGAGTGGCGGTCGGGGACGAGCGATGGTCTTTTCCTACCAATCTATCCCCCTAGGAGCATGCGCGTAATACTTTGCTTTGATAACTTGTAGATTTTTGCAACAAGTATATGAGTTTTTTATGACTAATGTTGAGTCGATGGATTATACGCACTCTCTTCCTTCCACCATTGCTAGCCTCTCTAATACCGTGCACTTTTCGCCGGTATCATACGCCCACCATATACCTTCCTCAAAACAGCCACCATACCTACCTATCATGGAATTTCCATAGCCATTCCGAGATATATTGCCATGCAACTTATCACCGTTCCGTTTACTATGACACGCTCCATCATTGTCATATTGCCTTGCATGATCATGTAGTTGACATCGTATTTGTGGCAAAGCCACCGTTCATAATTCTTGCATACATGTCACTCTTGATTCATTGCATATCCCGGTACACCGCCGGAGGCATTCACATAGAGTCATATTTCGTTCTAAATATTGAGTTGTAATTCTGGAGTTGTAAAGTAAATAAAAGTGTGATGATCATCGTTATTAGAGCATTGTCTCAAGTGAGGAAAGGATGATGCAGACTATGGTTCCCCCACAAGTCGGGATGAGACTCCAGACGAAAAAAAAGAGGCATAAAAAAAGAGAATAGGCCCAAAGAAAAAAAAGGAAAAAAATGAGAGAAAAAGAGAGAAGGGACAATGCTACTATCATTTTTCCACACTTGTGCTTCAAAGTAGCACCATGATTTTCATGATAGAGAGTCTCCTATGATATCACTTTCATATACTAGTGGGAATTTTTCATTATAGAACTTGGCTTGTATATTCCTATGATGGGCTTCCTCAAAATGCCCTAGGTCTTCGTGAGCAAGCGAGTTGGATGCACACCCACTTAGTTTCTTTTGTTGAGCTTTCATATACTTATAGCTCTAGTGCATCCGTTGCATGGCAATCCCTACTCACTCACATTGATATCTATTGATGGGCATCTCCATAGCCCGTTGATACGCCTAGTTGATGTGAGACTATCTTCTCCTTTTTTGTCTTCTCCACAACCACCATTCTATTCCACGTATAGTGCTATGTCCATGGCTCACGCTCATGTATTGCGTGAAGATTGAAAAAGTTCGAGAATACCAAAAGTATGAAACAATTGCTTGGCTTGTCATCGGGGTTGTGCATGATTAAATACTTTGTGTGATGAAGATAGAGCATAGCCAGACTATATGATTTTGTAGGGATAACTTTCTTTGGCCATGTTATTTTGAGAAGACATAATTGCTTCGTTAGTATGCTTGAAGTATTATTATTTTTATGTTAATATTAAAATTTTGTCTTGAATCTTTCGGATCTGAATATTCATACCACAAATAAGAGAATTACATTGAAAATTATGCTAAGTAGCATTCCACATCAAAAATTCTTTTTTTATCATTTACCTACTCGAGGACGAGCAGGAATTAAGCTTGGGGATGCTTGATACGTCTCCAACGTATCTATAATTTTTGATTGTTCCATGCTATATTATATTCTGTTTTGGATGTTTAATGGGCTTTATTATACACTTCTATATTATTTTTGGGACTAACCTATTAACCGGAGGCCCAACCTGAATTGCTGTTTTTTTGCCTATTTCAGTGTTTCGCAGAAAAAGAATATCAAACGGAGTCCAAACGGAATGAAACCTTCGGGAACGTGATTTTCGGAACAAACGTGATCTGGAGGACTTGGAGTCTACGTAAAGCAATCAACGAGGAAGGCACGAGGCAGGGGGCGCGCCTACCCCCCCCCCCCCCCAGGTGCGCCCTCCACCCTCGTGGGCCCCTCGTTGCTCCACCGACGTACTTCTTCCTCCTATATATACCCATATACCCTGGAAACATCAGAGACAGAGCCAAAACCCTATTTCCACCGCCGCAACCTTCTGTACCCGTGAGATCCCATCTTGGGGCCTTTTCCGGCGCTCCGCCGGAGGGGGCATTGATCACGGAGGGCTTCTACATCAACACCATAGCCTCTCCGATAATGTGTGAGTAGTTTACCTCAGACCTTCGGGTCCATAATTATGAGCTAGATGGCTTCTTCTCTCTCTTTAGATCTCAATACAAAGTTCTCCTCTATCTTGTTGGAGATCTATTCGATGTAATCTTCTTTTGCGGTGTTTTTGTCGAGATCCGATGAATTGTGGGTTTATGATCAAGTTTATCTATGAACAATATTTGAATCTCCTCTGAATTCTTTTATGTATGATTTGTTATCTTTGCAAGTCTCTTCGAATTATCAGTTTGGTTTGGCCTACTAGATTGATCTTTCTTGCAATGGGAGAAGTGCTTAGCTTTGGGTTTAATCTTGCGGTGTCCTTTCCCAGTGACAGCAGGGGCAGCAAGGCACGTATTGTATTGTTGCCATCGAGGATAAAAAGATGGGGTTTATATCATATTGCATGAGTTTATCCCTCTACATCATGTCATCTTACTTAAAGCATTACTCTGTTCTTATGAACTTAATACTCTAGATGCATGCTGGATAGCGGTCGATGTGTGGAGTAACAGTAGTAGATGCAGAATCGTTTCGATCTACTTGTCACGGACATGATGCCTATATACATGATCATACCTAGATATTCTCATAACTATGTTCAATTCTATCAATTGCTCGACAGTAATTCGTTAACCCACCGTAATACTTATGCTCTTGAGAGAAGCCACTAGTGAAACCTATGGCCCCGGGTCTATTTTCCATCATATTAATCTTCCAACACTTAGTTATTTCTATTGCCATTTATTTTACTTTGCATCTTTATTATAAAAATACCAAAAATATTATCTTATCATATCTATCAGATCTCACTCTCGTAAGTGACCATGAAGGGATTGACAACCCCTTTATCGCGTTGGTTGCGAGGTTCTTATTTGAGTGTGTAGGTGCGTGGGACTCAAGCGTGATCTCCTACTGGATTGATATCTTGGTTCTAAAAAACTAAGGTAATACTTACGCTACTTTACTGCATCACCCTTTCCTCTTTAAGAAAAAACCAACGCAGTGCTCAAGAGGTAGCATTTAATTGCCAGCACAATCTAGTCTACCCAGCAGTTAATATGCCATCCTGTCGTTTTCACTAGCAAACTAGTATACATACCTCTAATTTAATATCCACACTGCATCAGGCAATCAGAACAAATCATAACTTATACAGATAATTTCAATCGAAGTTACACATAGGCCTCATTCAAAACCTTAAACTTTAGAAATATTTTTAGACTGAAAAAAATCAATACTTCAACACCCATACATGTGTTCAATAGCAACCAGCTACAACGGTAAACAAACTTTACATAAAACGATAAGATTTTGAGTCTTCATACTAAGGTACACATATGGTTTAAGCTCAACACATGGTTGCAACCATCCTGTGAAATTGTATTATTCAAAGATGGCCACATGTCTCCAGCAGAAGAGTCACGTGCTTGCAATGCTTTGAAGGTGTTACTGTAGAAAGAACCATTATATAGACATCCTAGTTGACTGCTACAACTACTATCATGTAGAAACATCTTCCAGTGAGGATGCCAACCTGCATAGATAAGATGGTACAACTGCTATGAGCTAATAACTTTGATAAATGAGCTATATTGTAGCACACAAAAGATGGACATAGGCTCAGACAGCAAATACATACTTTCATAATAATCATTTTGCAAACAACAAAGTAGCTTACAACTACATAAGGCAGCTGACATGTATTTCTACTGGCATGTTTTCAAACTCCCCATGTGTATCTGTACCGATCTTATTGCAGTTGAGTACGTATTCACAAATATTGATACTTTCCATTACAATTCAAGCTATGTATAAACATTACGAGAGATGTTTCCTTTCGCACAAACAACACAGGTTCATGTAGTGGCGTAGCGAGGAATCCGAACCAGGGTGGTCCAATGAACACAGATCATTTTTCTACAGGGAAGCGCCTGCAGACAAACGGTTGATGATTTGTAATACTAAAACTAACATGCTTCTAACCACATTCTTCATTAATGTTTCTCCCTTTATCCAAATCAAGTTGACCATGTGACCATAACCGGCACATTATTAATTTAAAAAAGTAAACACACAAATATATCTAAACTGGATCTGATTTGATGGATTTCCAATTAAATTTTGAACTTTTTAAGGATGCATCCTATGAATCTTGTTATATACTTCTCAGAATCCTACTAATAAACAGATATGAGCAGAAAGGAAAGAAGCACCTCTCGGTGATACACTCATTGCTTGTATGCTTTCATCTGATGGGGTATACATCAAGATTGATTATTCAAAATAAATTATGCAACTCCTACAACTGACTGTAATGTAACAATAAGATGCAACTAAGGAGCAGAATTGTGTACTCGATGTACCTCTGAAGAGTACATAAGCCATAGTTCTCAAGCATCTTCTTTCTTAGCTATTAGATGAGAAAATAAAATTGTGTATGTTCAAGGGATCATAAACGACATACATCAAACAACATCGAAACCTTTCTTCCAGGACAAACTAAAGGCACGTCAGTATAGCATACAATCTACAAACTATAATTACCTGTATGGCGGGATGTTAAAAATGAACAGAACTACATACATATACAGGTGTTTCTATTTCATATGTTGCTTAGCTCGCATGGAAAAGTAAAGACTTTTTTATGTGAGGACATCTGATACGTGCAACAAAGTATATACTTTTGCATGTACCTAAGATGGTATTGCTCAAAGAGGAGGAAGACCCTCTGATATCATCTGTATATCATTACTTTGACACCTAGATGTTGCCCTTATTTTTCCTGAAAGAAATTTTACATATGAAATCAATATATGTAAGGAAAAACTGGAATAAGAACCAAACATCCACATGAAGGAAGCACTTGCTTATTTCTAGTTAGCTCTGTACCCAAAAAGATCAAACATGTATTTATGTATAGCAAAGTAGAATAAGAAAACAACCGCAGGTGCAAGGAAGCACTTACAAATATCTTAGCTTACTCCTAGCTAGCTTTCTGCCCAAAAGAAAAAATAAATCATATCTATCTCTGGAGCATACCTCAATTAATTGAATCCATCTTAGGCCAAAGCAGCGGCACGGACGCAGCCAACCTGCAGTGTCTACTGTATCCTGTAACAGACAAATCAAGCATTAAAAGCGACGCAAATGCAAAAGGATATCCGGTACAAGAGAAAGCAAAAGGAACCCAAACACGGCCAAAACAACACAAGAACTATGTTGTTCGCTAGAACCTAAAAACAAACAGAAGACTTCCCTGCCCAAGCTAATTTCTACTTTGATGTTGCTATTACTAAAATGACCATATGTTTCTGGTCAGACAAGATACCAGGCAGCAATTATTAGTAACACATGCAGTACATAGTATAGGCTGAATGTTTGCAGCTGAAAATTGCACTTTGTAACAAATATTTACAAGTAAAACAAAGCGTCAACTGTTGCTAGAGTGGTCTGCACTGGCTGAGACTGACGGTTCCAGATACATTCATCCATCCGAGTGCTCTGCTATTTTCTTCAAAGCAGAGGAAGAAGATTTGGCATAAGTGCTCGACCATGTGGTGTCATTAATCATTGAAATTTTTAAATGGTATTACCTGTCGCTCTGAGACACCAACATCTATTGACTTGTGATTCTGGAAGGCACACACATAAGTAAATGTAAGCATAAGTTTCTGACAAGTATGTCAACTATTGATCATTTCTACGTCAACAGAAAAAAACAGAAAGAAATATAAGAGAACAGGAAGCACCAGGGACCATACCTCAGGCTCGAAGTACAAGAGGGGGAGACGGAGGAGCACGCACGACGACGGGCTGGAGAGCACGACGTGACCTGGGGCGGAGGAGCACGCACCGGAGTAGGACGACCAGGAGGGGCCGGCGCCGCCAAAACCTATCCCGCTGCACGCCTCATCTCGACAGTTCAGGAGAGATGCAAGGAGACGCTGTTGCCCAGGAAGAAAGCATTGAGGGAGCGCCGACATTTGGGCGGCGCTAGGGATGTGGCGGAGGGTGGATGAGATCTGCGGAGGAGGGTACTTGACGGCGGCGGAGGAGGTTGCTCGGCCGCAGCATTGGTCCGGGAGGAAGGCTGGTGCGATGGGTGGTCGAGGGCTGCTGGGGTCGGGCGGCGGAGGGAGGTCGGCGGCGGCGGCTAGGGTCGGAGCAGGAGGCGATTTGGGCTAGATCTGGTCGGGACGGCGGCTAAGTTTCTTTCTTTTTTCTTTTTTCTATTTTTTTGCGGCTAAGTTTCGGCTCTCGCGCGCTTATCGTGGTAGCGCGCTGTTGGGCCAATTATTTCGTTTTCGCGCCATGAACAGTTCACGGCGGATAATGGGCCCAGATTGAGTTCTCCTGGCAGGTAAAGTGACTTAAATGGTGGATATCAACGCCGGCAGTAAATGTGTCCTTGTTGCTCAACTTCTACCGGCAGTTCTTCTGCCTGGATGGACTTGTGCCGCAGTTAAATAATCCCCGGCAGTTTGTTTGCCTTTATATTGGTAATTCTCCCGGCAGTTAACTGCCCCCAATCAAGTGTGTTATGGTGTAGTGAATCTAGATTTTTTCGCCAAGCCTATTACTCCAGTATTGTCACAACAGATTTTTATTGGACCCGATGCACTAGGTATTACACCTATATCGGATATGAACTCCTTCATCCAGACTCCTTCATTTGCTGCTTCCGAAGCAGCTATTTATTCCGCTTCACACGTAGATCCCGCCACGACGCTCTGCTTGGAACTGCACCAACTGACAACTCCATCATTCAATATAAATACGTATCCGGTTTGTGACTTACAGTCATCCGGATCAGTGTTAAAGATTGCATCGACGTAACCATTTACGACAAGCTCTTTGTCATCTCCATAAACGAGAAACATATCCTTAGTCCTTTTCAGATATTTCAGGATGTTCTTGACCGATGTCCAGTGATCCACTCCTGAATTACTTTGATACCTCCCTGCTAAACTTATAACAAGGCACACATCAGGTCTGGTACACAGCATTGCATACATGATAGAATCTATGGCTGAGGCATAGGGAATGACTTTCATTTTCTCTCTATCCTCTGCAGTGGTCGGGCATTGAGTCTGACTCAACTTGACACCTTGTAACACAGGCAAGAACCCTTTCTTTGACTGATCTATTTTGAACTTCTTCAAAACTTTATCAAGTTATGTGCTTTGTGAAAGTCTAATTAAGCATCTTGATCTATCTCTATAGATCTTGATGCCCAATATATAAGCAGCTTCGCCAAGGTCTTTCATTGAAAAATTCTTATTCAAGTATCCTTTTATGCTATCCAGAAATTCTGTATCATTTTCAATCAACAATATGTCATCGACATATAATATTAGAAATGCTACAGAGCTCCCACTCACTTTCTTGTAAATACAGACTTCTCCAAAAATCTTTATAAAACCATATGCTTTGATCACACTATCAAAGCGTATATTCCAACTCCGAGAGGCTTGCACCAGTCCATAAATGGATCCTTGGAGCTTGCACACTTTGTTAGCACCTTTAGGATCGACAAAACCTTCTGGTTGCATCATATACAAGTCTTCTTTAAGAAATCCATTAAGGAATGCAGTTTTGACATCTATTTGCCAAATTTCATAATCATAAAATATGGCAATTGCTAAAAATGATTCGAACAGACTTAAGCATCGCTACGGGTGAGAAGGTCTCATCGTAGTCAACTCCTTCAACTTGTCGAAAACCTTTCGCAACAAGTCGAGCTTTGTAGACAGTAACCTTACCGTCAGCGTCAGTCTTCTACTTGAAGATCCATTTATTCTCTATGGCTTTCTCGATCATCGGGCAAGTCAACCAAAGTCCACACTTTGTTCTCATACATGGATCCCATCTCAGATTTAATGGCAAGCCATTTCGTGGAATCTAAGCTCATCATCGCTTCCTCATAGTTCGTAGGTTCATCATGGTCTAGTAACATGACTTCCAAAACAGGAGTATCGTATCACTCTGGTGCGGAACGTACGCTGGTGGACCTACGAGGTTCGGTAGCAACTTGATCCGAAGTTTCATGATCATCATCATTAACTTCCTTACTAATTGGTGTAGACATCACTGGAACTGATTTCTGTGATGAGCTACTTTCCAATTCGGGAGAAGGTACAATTACCTCATCAAGTTCTACTTTCCTTCCACTCACTTCTTTCGAGAGAAACTCCTACTCTAGAAAGGATCGACTCTTAGCAACGAAAATCTTGCCTTCGGATCAATGATAGAAGGTGTACTCAACAGTCTCCTTTGCGTATCCTATGAAGACGCATTTTCCGATTTAAGTCCGAGCTTATCAGGTTGAAGCTTTTTCACATAAGCATCGCAGCCCCAAACTTTAAGAAGCGACAGCTTAATTAGGTTTCCTGCCAAACCACATATCATATGGTGTCGTCTCAATGGATTTATATGGTGCCCTATTTAACGTGAATGCAGCCGTATCTGAAGCATAACCCCAAAACGATAGTGGTAAATCGGTAAGAGACATCATAGATCACACAATATCTAATAAAGTACGGTTACGACGTTCGGACACACCATTACGCTGTGGTGTTCCAGGTGGCGTGAGTTGCGAAACTATTCCACATTGTTTCAAATGAAGACCAAACTCATAACTCAAATATTCACCTCCACGATGAGATCGTAGAAACTTTATTTTCTTGTTACGATGATTTTCCACTTCACTCTGAAATTCTTTGAACTTTTCAAATGTTTCAGACTTATGTTTCATCAAGTAGATATACCCATATCTGCTCAAATCATCTGTGAAGGTCAGAAAATAACGATACCCACCACGAGCCTCAACACTCATCGGACCGCATACATCAGTATGTATTATTTCCAATAAGTCAGTTGCTCGCTCCATTGTTCCGGAGAACGGAGTCTTAGTCATCTTGCCCATGAGGCATGGTTCGCAAGCATCAAGTGATTCATAATCAAGTGATTCCAAAAGCGGAACCTGGATGCTCATGTGGGCTCCTACATATTCTATGAAGATCTTTATCGGTCAAACCACATAACAACATACGTCATTCCCTTTGTCATCGGTATGTTACTTGCCCGAAATTCGACCGTCTTTATCATCATACCTAGTTCAATCCCGTTACCGGCAAGTCTCTTTACTCGTTCTATCATGCATCATCCCGCGACTAACTCATTAGTCACATTACTTGCAAGGATTATACTGATGTGCATTACCGAGAGGGCCCAGAGATACCTCTCCGATACACTGAGTGACAAATCCTAATCTTGATCTATGCCAACCCAACAAACACCTTCGGACACACCAGTAGAGCATCTTTATAATCACCTAGTTACGTTGTGACGTTTGATAGCACACAAGGTGTTCCTCCGGTATTCGGGAGTTGCATAATCTCATAGTCAGAGGAATATGAATAAGTCATGAAGAAAGCAATAACAATAAAACTATACGATCATAATGCTAAGCTAACGGATGGGTCTTGTCCATCACCTCATTCTCTAATGTTGTGATCCCGTTCATTAAATGAAAACACATGTCTATAGTCAGGAAACATAAACATCTTTGATCAACGAGCTAGTCAAGTAGAGGCATGTTGGGGAACGTAGTAATTTCAAAATTTTCCTACGCACACGCAAGATCCATCTAGGTGATGCATAGCAACGAGAGGGGAGAGTGCTGTCCACGTACCCTCCTAGACCGAAAGCGGAAGCGTTATGACAACGCGGGTGATGTAGTCGTACGTCTTCACGATCCGACCGATCCTAGTACCGAAAGTACGGCACCTCCACGATCTGCACAGGTTCAGCTCGGTGACGTCCCACGAACTCTCGATCCAGCTGAGTGTCGAGGGAGAGCTTCGTCAGCACGACAACGTGATGACAGTGATGATGAAGTTACCGATGCAGGGCTTCGCTTAAGCACTACAACGATATGACCGAGGTGGAATCTGTGGAGGGGGGCACCGCACACGGCTAAGACAACTGTCAACTTGTGTGTCTATGGGGTGCCCCCTCCCCCGTATATAAAGGAGTGGAGGAGGGGGAGGGCCGGCCCTCTATGGCGCGCCCAAGGGGAGTCCTACTCCCACCGGGAGTAGGATCCCTCCTTCCCTAGTTGGATTAGGAGAGGAAGGAAGGGGGAGAGAGGGGGAAGGAAAGGGGGGCCGGCCGCCCACCCAATTCGGATTGGGCTTGGGGGGCGCGCCCCCTCCTAGGCTCCCTTCTCCTCTCTCCCACTATGGCCCAATAAGGCCCATATACTTCCCGGGGGTTCCGGTAACCTCCCGGTACTCCGGTAAATGCACGAACTCACCTGAAACCATTCCGATGTCCAAACATAGTCATCCAATATATCTATCTTTATGTCTCAACCATTTCGAGACTCCTCGTCATGTCCGTGATCATATCTAGGACTCCGAACAACCTTCGGTACATCAAAACACATAAACTCATAATACCGATCGTCACCGAACGTTAAGCGTGCGGACCCTACGGGTTCGAGAACTATGTAGACATGACCGAGACTCATCTCCGGTCAATAACCAATAGCGGAACCTGGATTCTCATATTGGTTCCTACATATTCTATGAAGATCTTTATCAGTCAAACCGCATAACAACATACGTTGTACCCTTTGTCATCGATATGTTACTTGCCCGAGATTCGATCGTTGGTATCTCAATACCTAGTTCAATCTCGTTACCGGAAAGTCTCTTTACTCGTTCCGTAATGCATCATCCCGCAACTAACTCATTAATCACATTGCTTGCAAGGCTTATAGTGATGTGCATTACTGAGAGGGCCCAGAGATACCTCTCCGAAACACGGAGTGACAAATCCTAATCTCGATCTATGCCAACCCAACAAGCACCATCGGAGACACCTATAGAGCATCTTTATAATCACCTAGTTACGTTGTGACGTTTGATAGGACACTAAGTGTTCCTCTGGTATTCGGGAGTTGCATAATCTCATAGTTATAGGAACATGTATAAGTCATGAAGAAAGCAATAGCAACAAACTAAACAAGCCAGTGCTAAGCTAACGGAATGGGTCAAGTCGATCACATCATTCTCTAATGATGAGATCCCGTTAATCAAATGACAGCTCATGTCTATGCCTAGGAAACTTAACCATCTTTGATTCAACGAGCTAGTCAAGTAGATGCATACTAGCGACACTCTGTTTGTCTATGTACTCATACATGTACTAAGTTTCCGGTTAATACAATTCTAGCATGAATAATAAACATTTATCATGATATAAGGAAATATAAATAACAACTTTATTATTGCCTCTAGGGCATATTTCCTTCAGTCTCCCACCTGCACTAGAGTCAATAATCTAGATTACACAGTAATGATTCTAACACCCATGGAGTCTTGGTGCTGAACATGTTTTGCTCGTGAGAGAGGCTTATTCAACGGGTCTATAACATTCAGATCCGTATGTATCTTGTAAATCTCTATGTCTTCCTCCTTGACTTGATCGCGGATGGAATTGAAGCATCTCTTGATGTGCTTGGTTCTCTTGTGAAATCTGGATTCCTTTGCCAAGGCAATTGCACCAGTATTGTCACAAAAGATTTTCATTGGACCCGATGCACTAGGTATGACACCTAGAACGGATATGAACTCCTTCATCCAGACTCCTTCATTTGCTACTTCCGAAGTAGCTATGTACTCCGCTTCACACGTAGATCCCGCCACGACGCTTTGCTTAGAACAGCACCAACTGACAGCTCCACCGTTCAATATAAATACGTATCCGGTTTGTGACTTAGAGTCATCTGGATCAGTGTCAAAGCTTGCATTGACGTAACCATTTATGACGAGCTCTTTGTCACCTCCATAAACAAGAAACATATCCTTAGTCCTTTTCAGGTACTTCAGGATGTTCTTGACCGCTGTCTAGTGATCCACTCCTGGATTACTTTGGTACCTCCCTGCTGAACTAATAGCAAGGCATACATGAGGTAAGGTACACAACATTGCATACATGATAGAACCTATATATGGCTGAAGCATAGGGAATGAATTTCATTTTCTCTCTATCTTCTGCAGTGGTCGGGCATTGAGTCTGACTCAACTTCACACCTTGTAACACAGGCAAGAACCCTTTCTTTGCTTGATCCATTTTGAACTTCTTCAAAACTTTATCAAGGTATGTGCTTTGTGAAAGTCCAATTAAGCGTCGTGATCTATCTCTATAAATCTTGATGCCCAATATATAAGCAACTTCACCGAGGTCTTTCATTGAAAAACTCTTGTTCAAGTATCCTTTTATGCTATCCAGAAATTCTATATCATTTCAAATCAACAATATGTCATCCACATATAATATTTGAAATGCTACAGAGCTCCCACTCACTTTCTTGTAAATACAATCTTCTCCAAAAGTCTGTATAAAACCATATGCTTCGATCACACTATCAAAACGTTTATTCCAACTCCGAGATGCTTGCACCAGTCCATAAATGGATCGCTGGAGCTTGCACACTTTGTTAGCATCCTTTGGATTGATACAACCTTCGGGTTGCATCATATACAACTCTTCTTCCAGAAATCCATTCAGGAATGCAGTCTTTACATCCATTTGCGAAATTTCATAATCATAAAATGCAGCAATTGTTAACATGATTCGGATGGACTGAAGCATCGCTACGGGTGAGAAGGTCTCATCGTAGTCAACTCCTTAAACTTGTCAAAAACCTTTCGCAACAAGTCGAGATTTGTAGACAGTAACATTGCCGTCGGCGTCAGTCTTCTTCTTGAAGATCCATTTATTCTCTATGGCTTGCCGATCATCGGGCAAGTCAACCAAAGTCCACACTTTGTTCTCATACATGGATCCCATCTCAGATTTCATGCCTCATGCCATTTCGCGGAATATGGGCTCATCGTCGCTTTCCTCATAGTTCGTAGGTTCGTCATGGTCAAGTAACATGACCTCCAGAACCGGATTACAGTACCACTCTGGTGTGGATCTTACTCTGGTTGACCTACGAGGTTCATTAGTAACTTGATCTGAAGTAACATGATCATCATCATTAGCTTCCTCACTAATTGGTGTAGTAGTCACAAGAACTGATTTCTGTGATGAACTATTTTCCAATAAGGGAGCAAGTACAGTTACTTCATCAAGTTCCACTTTCCTCCCACTCACTTCTTTCGAGAGAAACTCCTTCTCTAGAAAGGATTCATTCTTAGCAACGAATGTCTTGCCTTCGGATCTGTGATAGAAGGTGTACCCAACAATCTCCTTTGGGTATCCTATTGTTGGAGATCGTAGCAGAAATTTAAAATTTTCTACGTATCACCAAGATCGATCTATGGAGTCATCTAGCAACGAGAGAGAGGGGAGTGCATCTACATACCCTTGTAGATCGCGCGCGGAAGCGTTCAAGAGAACGGGGTTGATGGAGTCGTACTCGTCGTGATCCAAATCACCGATGATCCTAGCGCCGAACGGACGGCACCTCCGCGTTCAACACACGTACGGAGCTGGGACGTCTCCTCCTTCTTGATCCAGCAAGGGGGGAGGAGAAGTTGATGGAGATCCAGCAGCACGACGGCGTGGTGGTGGAAGTAGCGGGATCCCGGCAGGGCTTCGCCAAGCGCAAGCGGGGAGGAAGAGGTGTCACGGGAGGGAGGGAGGCGCCAGGGCTTGGGGTGCTGCTCCCATGCGCCTCCCCACTATATATAGGGGTGGAGGGGGCTGGTTTCTTGCCCTGCAAGTCCATTGGGGCGTTGGCAAAGGTGGGGGAAGAAATCCCATCATTTCCCTTCCCCACCGATTGTTATCCCCCTTTTTTAGGGATCTTGATCTTATCCCTTCGGGATATGATCTTATTCCTTCTAAGGTGGGATCTTGGTGCGCCTTGACCAGGGGTGTGGGGCCTTGCCCCCACTACCCACGTTCATGTGGGTCCCCCCATGCAGGTGGGCCCCACTTCGGAACCTTCTAGAACCTTCCCGGTACAATACCGAAAAATCCCGAACATTTTCCGGTGGCCAAAATAGGACTTCCCATATATAAATCTTTACCTCCGGACCATTCTGGAACTCCTCGTGACGTCCGGGATCTCATCCGGGACTCCGAACAACTTCCGGTTAAACGCATACTAATATCTCTACAACTCTAGCATCACCGAACCTTAAGTGTGTAGACCCTACGGGTTCGGGAGACATGCAGACATGACCGAGACGACTCTCCGGTCAATAACCAACAGCGGGATCTGGATACCCATGTTGGCTCCCACATGTTCCACGATGATCTCATCGGATGAACCACGATGTCAAGGATTCAATCAATCCTGTATACAATTCCCTTTGTCAATCGGTACGTTACTTGCCCGAGATTCGATCGTCGGTATCCCAATACCTTGTTCAATCTCGTTACCGGCAAGTCACTTTACTCGTACCGTAATGCATGATCCCGTGACCAAACACTTGGTCACATTGAGCTCATTATGATGATGCAATACCGAGTGGGCCCAGAGATACCTCTCCGTCATACGGAGTGACAAATCCCAGTCTCGATTCGTGCCAACCCAACAGACACTTTCGGAGATACCCGTAGTGCACCTTTATAGCCACCCAGTTACGTTGTGATGTTTGGCACACCCAAAGCACTCCTATGGTATCCGGGAGTTGCACAATCTCATGGTCTAAGGAAATGATACTTGACATTTGGAAAAGCTCTAGCAGACGAACTACACGATCTTGCGCTATGCTTAGGATTGGGTCTTGTCCATCACATCATTCTCCTAATGATGTGATCCCGTTATCAATGACATGGGTCTTGTCCATCACATCATTCTCCTAATGATGTGATCCCGTTATCAATGACATCCAATGTCCACAGTCAGGAAACCGTAACCATCTATTAATCAACGAGCTAGTCAACTATAGGCTCACTAGGGACATGTTGTGGTCTATGTATTCGCACATGTATTACGGTTTCCGGATAACACAATTATAGCATGAACAATAGACAATTATCATGAACAAGGAAATATAATAATAACCATTTTATTATTGCCTCTAGGGCATATTTCCAACAGTCTCCCACTTGCACTAGAGTCAATAATCTAGTTCACATCGCCATGTGATTAACACTCATAGTCCAGATCGCCATGTGACTACACCCAAAGAGTTTACTAGAGTCAATAATCTAGTTCACATCATCATGTGATTAAGACTCAATGAGTTCTAGGGTTTGATCATGTTCTGCTTGTGAGAGAGGTTTTAGTCAACGGGTCTGCAACATTCAGATCCGTGTGTACTTCGCAAATCTCTATTTCGTATTGTAGATGTTGCTACTATGCTCCACTTGGAGCTATTCCAAATGGTTGCTTCATTATACGTATCCGATTTGCTACTCAGAGTCATCCGGCTTGGTGTTAAAGCTTGCATCGACGTAACCCTTTACGCCGAATTCTTCATCACCTCCACAATCGAGAAAACATTTCCTTATTCCCAAGGACAATTTTGACCGCTGTCCAATGATCCACTCCTGGATCATTCTTATACCCCCTTGCCAGACACGTGGCAAGGCACATTGTGGTACACAGCATGGCATATCGTATAGAGCCTATGGCTAAGGCATAGGGGACGACCTTCGTCCTCTCTCTTTCTTCTGCCGTGGTCGAGCTTTAAGTCTTAACTTCACACCTTACAACTCAGGCAAGAACTCCTTCTTTGACTGATCCATCTTGAACTCCTTCAAGATCATGTCAAGGTATGTGTTCTGTGAAAGTCTTATCAGGCATCTTGATCTATCTCTATAGATCTTGATACCCAATATGTAAGCAGTTTTACCAAGGTCTTCCTTTGAAAAACTCCATTCAAACAACCCTTTTTGTTTTCCAGAAATTCTACAGCATTTCCGATCAACAATATGTCATCCACATATACTTATCAGAAATGTTGTAGTGCTCCCACTCACTTTCTTGTAAATACAAGTTTCTTGCAAACTTTGTATAAACCCAAAAACTTTGATCACCTCATCAAAGCGTATGTTCCAACTCCGAGATGCTTGCTCCAGTCCATAGAGGGATAGCTGGAGCTTGCATATCTTTTAGCATCCTTAGGATTGACAAAAACTTTCTGGTTGTATCACATACAGCCTGGTTGTATCACATACAGCCTTTCCTCACGGAAACCGTCAAGGAAACTTTTGTTTTGACATCCATCTGCCAGATTTCGTAAATGAAAATTCAGCAACTGCTAACATAATTCTAACACACTTTAGCATCGCTATGATTGAGAGAGTCTCATCACAGTCAACTCCTTGAACTTGTCGGAAACTTCTTTGAGACAAGTCGAGCTTCATAAATGGTGACATTACCATCAGCGTCTGTCTTCTTCTTAAAGATCCATTTATTCTTAATGGCTTGCCGATCATTGGGCAAGTCCACCAAAGTCCATACTTTGTTCTCATACATGGATCCTATCTCGGATTTCATGGCTCCTAGCCATTTGTTGGAATCTGGGCCCACCATCGCTTCTCCATAGCTCATAGGTTCAACATTGTCCAACAACATGACCTTTAAGACAGGGTGACCACTCAGAAGTTGTATACACCCTTGTCGACCTACGAGGTTTGATAGTAACTTGATCTGAAGCTCCATGATCATCATCATTAGCTTTCTCTTCAACTGAGGCAAGTGCCACAGAAACATCTTTCTGTGCTGCGCTACTCTCTGATTGAAGTGAAGGTTCAACAACCTCATCAAGTTCTATCTTCCTCCCACTCAATTCTTTCGAGAGAAACTCTTTCTCAACAAAGGACCTGTTCATAGCGACAAACAATTTGCCCTCAGATCTGAGATAGAAGGTATACCCAATCGTCTTGTTTGGGTATTCTATGAAGACACAATTTTCCGCTTTGGGTTCGAGCTTTTCTGGCCGAAGCCTATCGACATAAGCATCGTAGCCCCAAACCTTAAGAAACAACAACTTAGGTTTCTTGCCAAACCATAGTTCATACGGTGTCGTCTCCACGGACTTAGATGGTGCCCTATTTAAAGTGAATGTAGTTGTCTCTAATGCATAACCCCAAAACGATAGCGGTAGATCGGTAAGAGATATCATAGATCGCACCATAACCAATAGGGTGCGACTACGACGCTCGGACACACCATTACGCTATGGTGTTCCAGGTGGCGTCAACTGTGAAACGATTCCACCTTGTCTTTAGTGATTCCCAAACTCACAACTCATATACTTTTCCCTTGATTAGATCACAGGAACTTGATCTTCTTGTTATGATGATTCTCAACTTCACTCTGAAATTGCTTGAACTTTTCAAACATTTCAGACTTATGCTTCATTAAGTAAATATACCCATATCTACTCAATTCATTGGTGAAGGTGAGAAAATAACGATATCCACCGCACGCGTCAACACTCATCGGATCGCACACATCAGCATGTATGATTTCCAACAAGTCACTTGCCCGTTCCATTGTTCCAGAAAACGGGGTTTTAGTCATCTTGCCAATGAGGCATGGCTCGCATGTGTCAAGTGATTCAAAATCAAGTGACTCCAAAACTCCATTGGCATGGAGGTTCTTCATGCGGTTTACACCAATATGACCTTAAGCGGCAGTGCCACAAAAGTGGTACTATCATTATCAACTCTACATCTTTTGGCATCAATGTTATGAACATGTGTATCACCACGATCGAGATTCAATAAACCATTCACATGGGGTGCATGACCATAGAAGGTGTTATTCATGTAAACAGAATAACCATTATTCTCTGACTTAAATGGATAACCGCATTGCAATAAACATGATCTAATCATGTTCATGCTCAACGCAGACACCAATGCAAACAACATTTATCTAGGTTCAACACTAATCTCGAAGGTAGAGGGAGCGTGCGATGGTGATCACATCAACCTTGGAAACACTTCCAACACGCATCCTCACCTCGCCCTAGCTAGTCTCCGTTTATTCCATAGCTTTTGTTTCGAGTTACCAATCTTAGCAACTGAACCGGTATCTAATACCCATGTGCTACTAGGAGTACTAGTAAGGTACACATCAATAACACATATATCAAATATACTTTTGTTGAAGTTGCCAGCCTTCTTATCTACCAAGTATTTGAGGCAGTTCCGCTACCAGTGACAGTTCCCCTAATAGAAGCACTTCGTCTCGGGTTTGGGTTCTTGGGTTTCTTCATTGGAGCGGCAACTGGCTTGCCATTCATGAAGTTTCCCTACTTGCCCTTTCCCTTCTTTGAAACTAGTGGTCTTGTTAACCATCAACACTTGATGCTCCTTCTTCATTTCTACTTCCGCGGCCTACCGCGAACTGCTCCGGGATCATCTCCATCCCCTGCATGTTATAGTTCATCACGAAGTTCTAGTAGCTTGGTGATAGCGACTGGAGAACTTTGTCAATCAATCTCTTATCTGAAAGATTAACTCCCACTTGATTCAAGCGATTGAAGTACCCAGACATTCTGAGCACATGCTCACTGGCTGAGCTATTCTCCTCCATCTTGTAGGCAAAGATCTTGTCAGAGGTCTCAAACCTCTCAACATGGGCATGAGCCTGAAATACCAATTTCAGCTCTTGGAATATCTCATATGTTCCATGGCGTTCAAAACGCTTTTGGAGCCCCGACTCTAAGCCGTAAAGGATGGCGCACTAAACTATCAAGTAGTCATCAGAACGTGTCTGCCAGATGTTCACAACATCCACAGACGACGTTAGAGGGGTTGGCACACCGAGCGGTGCGTCAAGGACAGAAGCCTTCTGTGTAGCAGTGAGGACAATCCTCAGACTACGGCCCTAGTCCGCACAATTGCTCACAATAACTTTCAACTTAGTCTTTCTCTAGGAACGTATTAAAACAGGGAGCATAAGCACGAGCTATTGATCTGCAACTTAATTTGCAAAGACAATTTAGACTATGTTCATGACAATGAGTTCAATTAATCAAATTATTTAAAGAACTCCCACTTAGATAGACATCCCTCTAGTCATCTAAGTGATACATGATCCGAATCGACTAGGCCATGTCCGATAATCACGTGAGACGGACTAGTCATCAACGGTGAACATCTCCATGTTGATCGCATCTACTATACGACTCATGTTTGACCTTTCAATCTCTTGTGTTCCGAGGCCATGTCTGTACATGCTAGGCTCGTCAAGTCAACCTAAGTGTTTCGCATGTGTTCCGAGGCCATGTCTGTACATGCTAGGCTCGTCAACACCCGTTGTATGCGAACGTTAGAATCTATCACACCCGATCATCACGTGGTGCTTCGAAACAATGAACCTTCGCAACGGTGCATAGTTAGGGGGAACACATTTCTTGAAATTTTAGTGAGGGATCATCTTATTTATGCTACCGTCGTTCTAAGCAAATAAGATGTAAACATGACAGACATCACATGCAAATCATGAAGTGACATGATATGGCCAATATCATCTTGCGCCTTTTGATCTCCATCTTCGAGGCACGGCATGATCACCGTCACCGGCATGACACCATGATCTCCATCATCATGATCTCCATCATCGTGTCTTCATGAAGTTGTCTCGCCAACTATTACTTCTACTACTATGGCTAACGGTTAGCAATAAAGTAAAGTAATTACATGGCGTTTTTATTGACACGCAGGTCACACAATAAATTAAGACAACTCCTATGGCTCCTGCCGGTTGTCATACTCATCGACATGCAAGTCGTGATTCCTATTACAAGAACATGATCAATCTCATACATCACATATATCATTCATCACATCTTTTTGGCCATATCACATCACATAGCATACCCTGCAAAAACAAGTTAGACGTCCTCTAATTGTTGTTGCATGTTTTACGTGGCTGCTATGGGTTTCTAGCAAGAACGTTTCTTACCTACGCAAAAGCCACAACGGTGATATGCCAATTGCTATTTACCCTTCATAAGGACCCTTTTAATCGAATCCGATCCGACTAAAGTGGGAGAGACAGACACCCGCTAGCCACCTTATGCATCAAGTGCATGTCAGTCGGTGGAACCTGTCTCACGTAAGAGTACGTGTAAGGTCGGTCCGGGCCGCTTCATCCCACAATGCCGCCGAATCAAGATAAGACTAGTAACGGTAAGCAAGTTGAACAAATCGTCGCCCACAACTACTTTGTGTTCTACTCGTGCATAGAATCTACGCATAAACCTGGCTCTGATACCACTGTTGGAGATCGTAGCAGAAATTTAAAATTTTCTACGTATCACCAAGATCAATCTATGGAGTCATCTAGCAACGAGAGAGAGGGGAGTGCATCTACATACCCTTGTAGATCGCGCGCGGAAGCGTTCAAGACAACGGGGTTGATGGAGTCGTACTCGTCGTGATCCAAATCACCGATGATCCTAGCGCCGAACGGACGGCACCTCCATGTTCAACACACGTACGGAGCGGGGACGTCTCCTCCTTCTTGATCCAGCAAGGGGGAGGAGAAGTTGATGGAGATCCAGCAACACGACGGCGTGGTGGTGGAAGTAGCGGGATCCCGGCAGGGCTTCGCCAAGCGCAAGCGGGGAGGAAGAGGTGTCACGGGAGGGAGGGAGGCGCCAGGGCTTCGGGTACTGCTCCCATGCGCCTCCCCACTATATATAGGGGTGGAGGGGGATGGTTTCTTGCCCTCCAAGTCCATTGGGGCGTTGGCAAAGGTGGGGGAAAGAAATCCCGTCATTTCCCTTCCCCACCGATTGTTATCCCCCATTTTTTAGGGATCTTGATCTTAACCCTTCGGGATATGATCTTATTCCTTCTAAGGTGGGATCTTGGTGCGCCTTGACCAGGGGTGTGGGGCCTTGCCCCCACTACCCACGTTCTTGTGGGTCCTCCCATGCAGGTGGGCACCACTTCGGAACCTTCTAGAACCTTCCCGGTACAATACCGAAAAATCCCGAACATTTTTCGGTGGCCAAAATAGGACTTCCCATATATAAATCTTTACCTCCGGACCATTCCGGAACTCCTCCTGACGTCCGGGATCTCATCCGGGACTCCGAACAACTTTCAGTTAACCGCATCCTAATATCTCTATAACTCTAGCGTCACCGAACCGTAAGTGTGTAGACCCTACAGGTTCGGGAGACATGCAGACATGACCGAGACGACTCTCCGGTCAATAACCAACAGCGGGATCTGGATACCCATGTTGGCTCCCACATGTTCCACGATGATCTCATCGGATGAACCACGATGTCAAGGATTCAATCAATCCCGTATACAATTCCCTTTGTCAATCGGTACGTTACTTGCCCGAGATTCGATCGTCGGTATCCCAATACCTTGTTCAATCTCGTTACCGGCAAGTCACTTTACTCGTACCGTAATGCATGATCCCGTGACCAAACACTTGGTCACATTGAGCTCATTATGATGGTGCATTACCGAGTGGGCCCAGAGATACCTCTCCGTCATACGGAGTGACAAATCCCAGTCTCGATTCGTGCCAACCCAACAGACACTTTCGGAGATACCCGTAGTGCACCTTTATAGCCACCCAGTTACGTTGTGACGTTTGGCACACCCAAAGCACTCCTATGGTATCCGGGAGTTGCACAATCTCATGGTCTAAGGAAATGATACTTGACATTTGGAAAAGCTCTAGCAGACGAACTACACGATCTTGTGCTATGCTTAGGATTGGGTCTTGTCCATCACATCATTCTGCTAATGATGTAATCCCGTTATCAATGACATCCAATGTCCATAGTCAGGAAACCGTAACCATCTATTGATCAACGAGCTAGTCAACTAGAGGCTCACTAGGGACATGTCGTGGTCTATGTATTCACACATGTATTACGGTTTCCGGATAACACAATTATAGCATGAACAATAGACAATTATCATGAACAAGGAAATATAATAATAACCATTTTATTATTGCCTCTAGGGCATATTTCCAACACCTATGAAGACACATTTCTCCGATTTGGGTTCGAGCTTATCAGGTTGAAGCTTTTTCACATAAGTATCGCAGCCCCAAACTTTGAGAAACGACAACTTGGGTTTCTTGCCAAACGACAGTTCATAAGGTGTCGTCTCAACGGATTTAGATGGTGCCCTATTTAATGTGAATGCAGCCGTCTCTAAAGCATAACCCCAAAATGATAGCGGTAAATCAGTAAGAGACATCATAGATCGCACCATATCTAATAAAGTGTGGTTACAACGTACGGATACACCATTACGCTGTGGTGTTCTAGGTGGCGTGAGTTGCGAAACAATTCCGCATTGTTCCAAATGAAGACCAAACTCGTAACTCAAATATTCTCCTCCACGGTCATATCACAAAAACTTTATTTTCTTGTTACGATGATTTTCCACTTCACTCTGAAATTCTTTGAACTTTTCAAATGTTTCAGACTTATGTTTCATTAAGTAGACATAGCCATATCTGCTCAAATCATCTGTGAAGGTCAGAAAATAACGATACCCGCCGCGAGCCTCAATATTCGTCGGACCACATACATTAGTATGTATGATTTTCAACAAAACTGTCGCTCGCTCCATTGTTCCGGAGAACGGAGTTTTAGTCATCTTGCCCATGAGGCATGGTTTGCAAGTACCAAGTGATTCATAATCAAGTGATTCCAAAAGTCAATCAGAATGGAGTTTCTTCATGCGCTTTATGCCAATATGACCCAAACGGCAGTGCCACAAATAAGTTGCACTATCATTACCAACTCTGCATCTTTTGGCTTCAAAATTATGAATATGTGTATCACTACTATCGAGATTCAACAAAAATAGACCACTCTTCAAGGGTGCATGACCATAAAAGATATTACTCATATAAATACAACAACCATTATGCTCGGATTTAAATGAATAACCGTCTCGCATCAAACAAGATCCAGATATAATGTTCATGCTTAACGCTGGCACCAAATAACAATTATTCAGGTCTAAAACTAATCCCGAAGGCAGACGTAGAGGTAGCGTGCCGACGGCGATCACATCGACTTTGGAACCATTTCCCACGCGCATCATCACCTCATCCTTAGCCAATCTTCGCTTAATCCGTAGTCCCTGTTTCGAGTTGCAAATATTAGCAACAGAACCAGTATCAAATACCTAGGTACTACTGTGAGTATTAGGAAGGTACACATCAATAACATGTATATCACATATACCTTTGTTCAACTTGTCATCCTTCTTATCCACCAAATACTTGGGGCAGTTCCGCTTCCAGTGACCAGTCCCTTTGCAGTAGAAGCACTCAGTCTGAGGCTTAGGTCCAGACTTGGGCTTCTTCACTTGAGCAACAACTTGCTTGCCGTTCTTCTTGAAGTTCCCCTTCTTCCCTTTACCCTTTTTCTTGAAACTGGTGGTCTTGTTGACCATCAACACTTGATGCTCCTTCTTGATTTCTACCTCCGCAGCCTTTAGCACTGCGAAGAGCTCGGGAATCGTCTTATCCATCCCTTGCATGTTATAGTTCATCACGAAGCTTTTGTAGCTTGGTGGCAGTGATTGAAGAACTCTATCAATGACACTATCAACCGGAAGATTAACTCCCAGCCGAGTCAAGTGATTATGATACCCAGACATTTTGAGTATATGCTCACCGACAGAACTATTCTCCTCCATTTTGCAGCTATATAACTTATTGGAGACTTATATCTCTCAATCCGGGCATTTGCTTGAAATATTCACTACTAGGAAAAGGCCTACTAATGGCGCACCTAATTTGGCCATTAATGGCGCATTAGTGGTGCGCCATTAGTGCCACGCCATTAGTATATTTTACTAATGGCGCACCACTGGTGCGCCATTAGTATCTGGTATACTAATGGCGCACCCCGGATGCGCCATTAGTATATACAACAGTGCGCCATTAGTATGCCTCCCAGGGGGCCATGTATACCCAGGTGCTTTGGCATACTAATGGCGCACAACAACAGGATGCGCCATTAGTAACTTCGGCATACTAATGGCGCACTGTTTAGTGATGCGCCATTAGTATCCTTTGGCATACTAATGGCGCACTATGATGTGATGCGCCATTAGTATGAATATTAGGTTTTTTTTATTTTTTTATTTTTTATTTTTTGCACAGGTTACAAAATGTATAATTGGACAAAATATAGACAGCACACATCAACAACAGATTCATCGAATACAATAGAAGATTAGTCTCTGAATACAATTCATCATTTTAGTCTCCGAATACAATTCATCATATTAGTCTCCGAATTGAAAAGACCGAACAAAGATAGAACATTATATTACAAGTCTCGAGACCGCGAGTTTGTCTTCACATTACAAGTCGATATCGATCATCTAAACTACCATCACATAGAAGAGAGCTGCGGTCATCACGATGAGCATCATCACGATGAAACTCGTCTTCATCCGGTTCCTCCAACGCTCCCTCCCCTCTCCCGCTAGATAGCGGGCGTATCTAGATTCGGCCTCGGCCCTAGTGGCGTACCCTTTGTAACTGTTACCGCTGAATCGGTGAACCTGTCTCCGACACTCCTCCCAGTCGTCGTAGACTCCGGGAACCTTACCCTTGTACACGACATACCACGGCATCGCTATGCAGTAGCCAAACGAAATGTTAGTACCAATTCACAGACAATACATAAGCAATATATAAGTATGCAACAGAACGATCGGAAGAGAAAAGCAAGACATTAATAGCATCGATTACATCTAAGTTGAACGACTCTCGAAACCAAAAAGACATACTACAAGTTCATTAAAGTTTAATTACAACATGAGCCAATCGATGTTTCAGAACTAGACACAGCATCACTGCTTTCGACTCGACTCAACGGACCGGAGCGTGGATGAAGCCGCCGTCTATCGTGGGAGTCATGAAACAACGGGCGTTGTCAGCCTGCATTTGTAGGATTGTGTCGATGTCACTGTTGGACGATTGATTTTTGAGGTAGAACTGCCCCGAGGTACAAAGGACATCTTGATGGATGATTTCCGCAAACTCCGACTGGATGTGAAAGAATTCTTGTCTGATGTCCGCGTCCTGGATTGCCGACACGCTCGCGGCCCAATCTTTGAGTCTACTCGGTAGCAGAAGTTGATGATGGTCCCGTACGATCGCCCGCATGTGATGGATGGTGTAGTAGGCACCCTTCTGACCGCCAGGCGGCTGCTTGACGCAGCAGAACGTCGTATTGTGGGAGAACACGTGCTTGCCGTACTTACGAATAGGCCTGGTGAAGGTGCCTCCAGATTTGACATAGCCGGGGAGAACATCATCAAGAACCTTCTTGACATTTGTGTAGTCTACGTTCGACTGACGGTCCGGGTCGAAATACGTGGCCATGGAATATTTGGGGCTTAGGAGGATGAGCGTGCAATGTGTGTCACTGCAGAAAACACGGAATGTTAAAAGAAAAACGATCGAAATCTAAGAATTCATATGTTACGGGGCGGTTGAGGGGAGGACTTACTCGGGAAAGTAAGGCACGAGGAAGTTATCCTTATCTTGGTTTGCCAGAATGACGCCTTCGAGGTAAGAACTCGCGACTTGCCGGTCCCCAGCGCTGCCCAAGATCTTGGCACGCATGTAGAAGGGGTCGACTATCACGATATCCGGGGTCTTGTCGCGAATGATCCGCATCTCCATACTCAGCGAAAATAGCCGAACGAAGGTGTAGTGCAGCGGATGAAGGTTCAACATAGCGTGGATGTCATCAAACCGCAGGACGATCGTACCCCCGGTGGAGTTATCCACAAAGCCCTTGCCCTCTGGCACCTTGGCCGCGAAAACCGGGTATGCCACATCCTTCTCTCGGAGACGCCGCTTCTCCAAAGAAAGAACACTGTCATGCAGACTCCGCATAGCACCGGTTGCAGCATCGAGCATATTTCTCGGTAGGATCGGCCTACCCGCCACATGCACCCTCCTCGAGATATCCTGAGTTGAAGGTGGCCCGTCCTGAGCACGGATCGTACTCGGTGCCGGCTGGCCCGCACCCTTGTTAGTCTTTCTTTTGCGTGCCTTCTTCTTCTCCTGTAATGGGACCGAGTTCTGCTCACAGACCGCCTTCTTGAGTGTGTTGGGGCTGATCATATTTCGCACCTCGCCTATCTGAGGCTCAGTGAAGTCGGCAGCTGGAGGCGTCTCCTGAGAGCTGAACTGCAGACGACGCCTGTTGCAACTTGGCTTCTCCGCGGTACCAGCTAGATCGCACACGTCTTTTGTTGGGTTGGGTTCTTGAGAAGGAGGCCCCATGAAGTCGCCATCGTACCCATGATCGGCAAAGTACTGATCGACGTTGGCTAATGTATCGTCGTCGTCGTCGTTCTGATCCTGTGCCATATGCATGTTTGGATCCAGTGGCATAGGGATGTCCGGCACCGTTGAGGCGGTCTTGCCATGGGGCCGACTTGGCGCCGGCACGACTGGCGGTGTTGTCTTTGGGGTGGTGTCCCCCGCCCCCAAACGAATCTGGCTCTTCGGCCAAAGCAGGGGCCAGCTCAGGCACGCGCTGAGGGTCATCACGTCATCATCGTCGGCCCCGATGGGTCGAATCGGAGGTAACAACTCGTCGCAGCCTGGCAGCACCCGAACCAGTTGAACCCTAAACAAGTTGGGTGGCATCTGGGTATCGTGGAACAAGGGGTTGCCCGGTTGAACGATTTTGCCCTTGGCGACATCGACCAACTCGTTGTTCACGAAGTGCAGGAGAGTGCACGGAACGTCGGCGGCGCCCTGCGAAAACATGTAGGGCGTTAGGGATGCCCAGTCAAAGGCAAGGAGATGAAGTCCTCAGTCGAGAGAGGCTTAATTAGTTACCGTGATGATGGCGTCGAGCTCGGCTAATGTCGAGGCACCGCCAACGGCGGGCGTGCAGTTGACGGAGGGGCCGCTTGCTGCAGAGGTGCCAGCCGGCGTACACCCGGGTGCATTAAGCTCCCGTGCCGGCGTCGGAGACACCAATGCCGCCTCCGCCGGAGACACCAATGGCCCCGCCATCGCGTTCTGCGAGTTGCTGGCCGTGAAGCTAGGAATCGGGGGCGGCCCCTGTTGGCCGCCCGCAATCCACGCACTAATCCCCTGGATCAAGGTAGGCACAATGGCGGTGATCGTCGCTCCGAGTTGTTGTTGCACTTGCTCTTGGACAATCTCCGGAATCCGCGCCACCTGTGCCCTGAGTTCTTGAACCTCGCGCGCCTGGCTTTCCGAGCTGGTCTTTTTCTCCTTTCGCCCACCAGTGTTATAGTATGACGACCATTTTGTCGACAAGCCTTTGCCGGCCACACGACCAGCTGACGTCGGCTTACTGAGCTTATCCTTGTTCTTCATTACATTCAACGCCCTATTTAGAGTGGTGTCCCAAGGGTTGCTCTTAGTCGACCCCGCGCTACTGCTTTCAGTCGCCTGCGGAAGGAATGTGAACCATTTAGAAATTTGGCTTCATTAATTAGAATGCAACCATATGGAGCTAATTACGCGGGGGTGTATTCCTTACCAGAACCAGCTCAAGCGCCCTGGTCTTCGGATCCGTGGTAAGCTCCTTTGTTTTCGGGTCCTTCTTGTACCGGGCCCTGACAAAGTTCCTGGTCTGCTTGTCACCGTATTTATCGAAGAGGGGCGGTAGGCCTTGCTCGGCACGGTCCGCCTCCTCCTTGTCCCATATAGGCTCCGCCACTCTGTAACCGCCGGGACCGAGTGTGTGTTCCCCTAAGTTCAGCTCCCGCATTTCTTTCCCCCACTTACTTGATTCGGAGTTTGCGGTGCTCGAGCAAATGATCTTGAAGTCGTTGTAGTCATCTTCGGTGATCGAAGGATTTTTCTCCTTGATCTTCTCATAACTCTCACCTTTCTCGATCATTCTCTTCACATTGCTTTTCCAAGTAGACAGGGCCTTGCTCATCTTCGTGAGGGCAGCATTGTTCACTTTATTCCCTTTGAGGCTTGTGTTTTCAAATTCAGCGGGGAACTTGTGTCGTTCGTGCAGCTTCGTGAAGAGGAGGTTGCGCAAATTCCCTCGGTCAGGATGCCTCAGGTTCTCGGTGTTGATCGAGACGGTGCTCCGGAGAATGCACCCGAGCTGAAGCGAGTACCCCTTGACTATTCGTTCGGGCGCCGTTGGATTCCCGTCGGAGTCCACTTCAGTAACTTCCTCCTTGAGGGTGCGGAGCACGGTCGGGCGCCGGTCCTTCCGTTGCCTCTTCGGTTGGCTGCCATCTGTGCGTGCGCCGCCATCATCAGTGGTGGCATCCTCGGCGGCACCATCAGTGGTGGCATCAGTGGGGTCATCCTCAGCGGTACCATCAGTGGTCTCAGGATCGGTGGGGAAGGCGGCGTCCTCATACAAGTGAGGTTGTTCCTCCATCTCCTGGGACAGCTTCCAGAATGCCTTGACGCCCGAACCCCCGGCCTCATCGTTGTTGGCCATGTTTCTCTCTAAATAGGAACAAAGTTTGGTCAAAAAGTTGGTTATTGTCAAGGAACAAGATCATGGTCTCATCATTTAGGGTTTGTCGACACCGAGGCATCCTAAAAGCTAAGCTTTTATCATTGAGGGTTTTTCGACGCCGAGGCACCCTAAAAGCCTAAGCTTTCATCATTTCGGTTTTTATCGACACCGAGGCACCCTAAAAGCCATGCATTAGTGTCAAGTACGCCGGGGCACTTGATCCTACTTAATTAACTACTAAGATACCCCGGCCCATGCATTAGTCACAAGTACCCCATATGTCCTATTTTTAGCAAAGTCATGCTAAAATTCACGGAAAATTTCAGCATGACCTTTGCTGAAAATAGGACATATGGAGTACCCGAATTTGCTGGAACGGAAGTTAATCGACATTCCGGCAAACTCAAGGGCCCCTCGGGTGGACAAGGCAAAAAAGGCCTCCATCACAACATGGAAAATACATTGGCATGTGAAGAGGTGAAACAATATATGCATCTCCAAGCAGTATCATTCAACATTTTGGACAAAACACTACAAGCAACATGAGACACTGAAAACAATTGCTACCACAACTGAAACTCAATTAAGCTAGTTAAATGGAGTTCATCTACTCACTAGCAGTACTACTAACTGGCAGTACTTAAACAAGTTAAGCTACTCACTACAGTATTGGCTACTCACTTAAGCTAGAAGCTACAAGTTAAACACATTTTACCAAAGGTATCTTCTTTAGAATGAATGCTTTTATGTAGAGACATAGTTCTGTTAGAATGCATGATTATACTTCATGTAGTGGTAGAGATACCTTTTTAGTTTAATGTATGTACATAAAAGCTGAAACTCTAAAAAGAATGCCATTTTATAAAAAAATATCAGAAAGCCCCAATTCATTGGATGCAGAAGTCTGACAAGTGACAAAGTGAAGTCCACGTAGTCATATTCAATATATCAGCTGGATTGGTAAGTCTGGCTGTTACTATGTTAACAAAAGAAGTTGTAAATATAAACATCTAAACAGAAGGTGCTAATTTTAGGTTGCACTGGCATGAGCCTGTGTTGGTCTTTCTTATTGGAGTGGTCCCTAAATCTGTGTATCTTCTGTTGGACTGCAGCAACAGTTGCAACTATGCCGTAATAATTTATACAACATGCCATCTTGCCTAAACAATGAAAATGAATTGCTGCAGCCTCCTGTGTCACCTACTTCCTGTATGAAACAATGAAACAGATGAGCTTACTTCTGTGCACTTTATTTTAGTGTGCAAGGTTGATGCGCTTTAAATTTTAATTCTGCTAGATGAAACATCTGATTTTTTGACTTTGTTTGAACACCAGATTTTATTTAATTCCGCTTGTCTTACGCCGTGTGTACAATGCAATATGCTTAGAGTGGTGCTTGTAAAAATAAACATGTTTAAGCTTAAGTACCGGCGCTTGTTTCCATAGCAGAGGTGCCTAACTAAGCATTTGTGCTATACAAATAAGCACTGGTCCTTGAGGACAAACCGGTTTGTTTTCCCTGTCCCAGCTTTTTTAATTATCTTCATAGTTAAGGGCAAGACAGCATGTCTAGGAAGGGTAAATAATAGTGGGTAATATTCCTAGTTTCAGTGTCATTAATCTAGTGATCTTTTATCAAAGCAGGGAAACTAAAGGAAGTGTCTAGCATGATGAGATTGTCATATATAGACTGTCAGTTTGCACACCAAGGACCACTCCAAATAGTACTAGCATTGCCATTACGGATTTGAATAGAGCAGATTTAGGGGTACTAGCATTGCTAATTTTAGGTTGCACTGGAACTATCTACAGTCCATGTGTTGAAAATGAAGTGACATTCAGATCACTGTTGTGCGGAAATTCAGTTAACACACCGTCAAAAAAATTCAGTTACAAACATACATTTAGTTTGAATTAATCTCTCATATTCCCTTCACATTGCTAACCATATGGCCAAAATATTGTCCCTAGACATCTCCTGGTCCTACCCAAGATAAACCCTAGTTACAAAAATGCAGTGCGAAAATTCAGTTAACACACTGTCAATACATTCAGTTTGAATTATTTCTCATGGCGATCCTCAACGAAATCTTATGACAGAACTACCAACTTTATAAACCCAAGATAAACCCTAGGAAGAATTAAAGAGGGAGAGGTCAAGGAGGGAGGAGCAGAGAGGGAGAGGTGGGAAATGGAGGCGGGGGTGATTTGGATGGGGTACCTGCGGGCGTAGAAGACGGGGGCGTCGTCGGGGACGAAGACGTCGACGCTGTGGATGTTGGTGGTGGTGCGACGAGGTCCGGGAGGCGACGAGGTCCGGGTGGTGGTGGTGCTCCGAGGAGACGAGGAGAGCGGCGCCGAGGAGACGAGGACGACGGGGCGGCGGCGTCGGGAGAGGAGAGGGCGGCGTCGCGGCGTCGGGGCGTCGGGGCGGAGACGAGGACGACGGGGCGGCGTCGAGGCGGCGGGGCAGCGGCGTCGGGAGAGGAGAGGGGAAGGGGATCGAGGGCGAGGGCGAGGGAGAGAGAGGGGATAGGTTTGGGCCGGGGATAGGAGAGGGGAAGGGGATCGAGGGCGAGGGCACAATACTAATGGCGCACCACCCCTCGGTGTGCCATAAGTACATCCATACTAATGGCGCACCTCACCCTGGTGCGCCATTAGTATTTTTTTTATTTCTGCTCGAGCCAACAGGTTATCTTCCACCTGACGTGATCCACACCAAGTTCCCTCTACTAGCTCGACTGGTCAGCAGCCAGTTCTCACACCAGGAGGTCCTGGGTTCGATTCCCAGGCTCCACAATTTTTTTTATGCATTTAAAATGCTGTTTGATATTTATTTGTGTTTAAATATGTTCAAACTTGTTTAAATCATAACAGTAATATTTTTTTATAAGACAGTAATAATTTTTTAAAAATATCATCAAACAGTAATGCCGGTGGAGCGGGGGAGGGTGCGCGGGGTGCGGGGGGCCGGTGGACCGGGGGGTGCTCGACGGCGTGGGGGACCGGATCTGGCGAGGTGGGATAGCGATCGAGATGGAGGGGGATCGAGATCGAGTGTCCATGAAATTTAAAAATATTCATGATAGTTCAAAAAGTGCCCATGAAATACATTCGAGAAATGAAGGCTACGATTTAAATACAATCGATCTTAGCTAGCTATCTGTTCACAATCTTCTTGCCCTTCTTTTTCGCAAATGGAGTTCTTCTGTGGAACGGACGTCCTTTAGGTAGGGTGGTCCTGCTTCTTGTGGTGTATGCTGCTACTTCATCATCGTCGTCATGTTCGATTCTCGGGTCGCCGTACTTGTCGAAGTCTTGCTCATTGGCTACTCCATCCATTCCGATGATCTTCCTTTTGCCTCTCCTCACGACAACACGACCGGGCTTTGACGGGTCGGTAATGAAGAAGCATTGGTCCACTTGGGAAGCCAGTACCCATGGCTCATTTTTCGCGGTGACGTTTGCGCCTGCGGTCTTGGATTTGGCTTCGGGTATAACCATGGTGGTGAAATACCGGTCTTCTTTTAGGACGCTCTTGGCCCATCTGACATGGAACATCGGGACCTTCTCTCCAGCGTAGCTCAGCTCCCAGATCTCCTCGATCCTTCCGTAGTATCTGTCCTTGTCGTTACCGGTGTAGGATTCCATCGTTACCCCGGAGTTCTGATAACCATCGCTCTTCATGTCCTTGGCCTCGGTGTAGAATGTGTAGCCGTTGATATCGTACGCCTCATAGGTCATCAGGTTGTGCTCGGTGCCCTGTGACAAGGCGAATATGAGTTGTTCTTCCGCGGAAGAATCCTCATGTAAAGGGTACGACAGAAGCTTCTGCTTGAACCAACGCGTGAAACATGAGTTGTGCTCTTTGAGTATATCTCCGTCCGTCCTCTGTTGGCCTCGGTCATTGTACGTCTTCTTAATAAAGGTTTTGTGCTCTACCACCCAAGGATCGACCACGTCTATGTGTTGTAGCGCGACTAGGTTTGCTCTTTCAAAGTCGGCGAGTCGACCCTCGAAGTCGACATGCATTTCGCGGCGACCCTCACAGTGACCCCATCCAGCGAGCCTGCCGAGGTGCCTGTTGACGGGCAGACCAACGGGGTTCTCGATGCCTAGATAATTCGTGCAGTAGGAGATGCACTCTTCGGTCAGAAAGCCCCTGGCTATGCTTCCCTCTGGACGTGACATGTTGCGAACGTATCCTTTGATGACACCATTCATCCTTTCGAACGGCATCATGCTGTGCAGGAACGTCGGCCCGAGTTGGATGATATCGTCCACGATATGGACCAGCAGATGCACCATAACGTCGAAGAATGCGGGCGGGAAGTACATCTCAAGCTCGCATAGTATCACCACGATCTCTTCCTGTAGCCTTCTGAGTTGCCTCACGCCAACAGACTTCCGAGAGATGACGTCGAAAAAGTTGCATAGGCCAAATAGCGTTTCACGGACGTGCGCACATGGTATTTCACGTGCGGTAAATCCAGAGGACACACGATTTTCTTCGCCTCCTCCAAACTGGTCGGGCACTTGTTCCCCTTGGGAAGACGTTCGTGCCAGAATGACATGTTCTCGTCGAAGCATGCGTCGGTCATTTTGTGTTTTACCTTCATCTCCAGAGCCATGAGCGTTACTTTCAGGCGGGTATCCTCGGGCCTGCATCCTTCATACAATGGAGTAACCGCGTCTAACTCAAGTTGATCCATCTTGGCTTTCTCTCGGGCGGCAGCTCTTGCGTTATCCGTCTGCTTGAGAAGCAGCTCTTGAATATGAGGGTCCTGCACCCAGCCCATCGATGGTCCAGCGTCGTCTGCTCCGCCGGCATCATCATCTTCATGATCATGCCCGTCGTCTGCTCCGGCATCTTCCTCATCATCATGTCCTGCATCTTCTACATGATGACTGTGTACAGCATCACCGTCGTGATCATCTCCTGGGGATTCTTCGTCTTCTCGCCCGCCCGAGCCGCGGTGGTTGTCTTGCTGCCCTTCCTCATTTCTTGCCCGGCCCCCATGGACGACTTCATAGTCATCTTCATCACCTTGCCACCGATAGCCATCCATGAAACCACGCAAGAGCAGGTGGTCCCGCACCTGCCCGGATTCCGGGTCCGCAATAAGGCTCTTCAGCTTGCATCTTCGACACGGACATCTTATCTCCGTCTCGTTCTTTTGAAGCATCTCGGCCTTCGCGGACCTCAAAAACCTATTCATGATGCCTTCGGTCATCATGCGGACCATGGTCGCCTGCGGGGTAGAGCCAAACGATATTTTAGAACCAAGAAAAAATTTGGCATGACTTTCCCTAAAAATAGGACCAAAAAGAATGCTTAATGCCAAAATTCTCGCCGAAACGGAAATGAATCAACATTCCGGCAAAATATTGGCAACTATCGCATTTCAAATACCGGTACACCTCCAAACACAAACACATATGCAACACCACAAACATATGCAACACCACGAACATACATAGATCTAGCTAGGCCATAAAAAGTGCATGTGCACATTGTTGTAGGGAGAACAACATAAATATAGCTTCCCCCCTTACTTACCTATCAAAACAAGGTAATTTAACCACTTAAATTGAATGAATCTATGGTGGAAATGAGGTGACAAAGAGGAGGCACCCGAGACAAGGAGGAGGTGCAGAGAACGAAGTGGGGAGAACGTGAGTGTGGGTAGGAGAGGCTGTCCAAAATATCTTGTTGCTGCCCACTTACTAATGGCGCACCAACTCTAAATGCGCCATTAGTAATCCAGGTTACTAATGGCGCATCTTCTGGTGGTGCGCCATTAGTAGTTTTGCAAAAAAAAAACATACTAATGGCGCACTGTTCCACAGTGCGCCATTACTAGTTTAAACTAGTAATGGCGCACGGTGGAAAAGTGCGCCATTAGTAGTTTTGCAAAAAAGAGAATAAAAATATAATAGAAAAAACAACATTAGTGGCGCACTTTCCGGCAGGTGCGCCATTACTAGTTACAACTAGTAATGGCGCACTGTGTCTGGATGCGCCATTAGTATGTTTGGACAGGCGCACTAGTTAAATTTTTTTTTATACTAATGGCGCACCCTGG
This sequence comes from Aegilops tauschii subsp. strangulata, assembly GCF_002575655.3. Classification (NCBI taxonomy): domain Eukaryota; kingdom Viridiplantae; phylum Streptophyta; class Magnoliopsida; order Poales; family Poaceae; genus Aegilops; species Aegilops tauschii. The sequence continues at coordinate 21,385,661 of NC_053037.3, forward strand.
GCCAGGTGCGCCATTAGTAGTTTCAACTCTAATGGCGTATCAGAAGGTGGTGCGCCATTAGTATATACTAATGGCGCACCGCTTGTCTGGTGCGCTATTAGTGTCAAACCCTATAGCCCTTTTTCTAGTAGTGATTAACTTCAACTCCTGGAACATCTCATATGCTCCATGACGTTCAAAACATCGTTGAAGTCCCGGTTCTAAGCCGTAAAGCATGGCACACTGAACTATCGAGTAGTCATCAGCTTTGCTCTTCTAGGCGTTCACAACGTCCGGCGTTGCTCCTGCAGCGGGTCTTGCACCTAGCGGTGCTTCCAGGACGTAATTCTTCTGTGCAGCAATGAGGATAATCCTCAAGTTATGGACCCAGTTTGTGTAGTTGTTACCATCATCTTTCAACTTAGCTTTCTCTACGAACGCATTAAAATTCAAAGGAACAGTAGCACGGGCCATTGATCTACAACAACATAGACATGCAAAATACTATCAGGTACTAAGTTCATGATAAATTAAAGTTCAATTAATCATATTACTTAAAGACTCCCACTTAGATAGATATTCCTCTAATCATCTAAGTCATCACGTGATCCAAATCAACTAAACCATGTCTGATCATCACGTGAGATGGAGTAGTTTTCAATGGTGAACATCACTATGTTGATCATATCTACTATATGATTCATGCTCGACCTTTCGGTCTCAGTGTTCCGAGGCCATATCTGCATATGCTAGGCTCGTCAAGTTTAACTCGAGTATTCTGCGTGTGCAAAACTGGCTTGCACCTGTTGTATGTGAACGTAGAGCTTATCACACCCAATCATCACGTGGTGTCTCGGCATGACGAACTTTCGCAACGGTGCATACTCAGGGAGAACACTTGTACCTTGAAATTTAGGGAGAGATCATCTTATAATGCTACCATCGAACTAAGCAAAATAAGATGCATAAAGGATAAACATCACATGCAATCAATATAAGTGATATGATATGGCCATCATCATCTTGTGCCTTTGATCTCCATCTCCAAAGCACCGTCACGATCACCATCGTCACCGACGCGACACCTTGAACTCCATCGTAGCATCGTTGTCGTCTCGCCAACTATTGCTTCTACGACTATCGCTACCGCTTAGTGATAAAGTAAAGCAATTACATGGCGATTGCATTTCATACAATAAAGCGACAACCATATGGCTCCTGCCAGTTGCCGATAACTGTGTTACAAAACATTATCATCTCATACAATAAAATTTAGCATCATGTCTTGACCATATCACATCACCACATGCCCTGCAAAAACAAGTTAGACGTCCTCTACTTTGTTGTTGCAAGTTTTACGTGGCTGCTACGGGCTGAGCAAGAACCGTTCTTACCTACGCATCAAAACCACAACAATTTTTCGTCAAGTGTTATGTTTTAACCTTAAACAAGGATCGGGCGTAGTCACACTCGACTCAAGTAAAGTTGGAGAAACTGACACCCGCCAGCCACCTGTGTGCAAAGCACGTCGGTAGAACCAGTCTCGCGTAAGTGTACGCGTAATGTCGGTCCGGGCCGCTTCATCCAACAATACCGCTGAATCAAAGTATGACATGCTGGTAAGCAGTATGACTATTATCGCCCACAACTCTTTGTGTTCTACTCGGGCATATAACATCTACGCATAGACCTGGCTCGGATGCCACTGTTGGGGAACGTAGTAATTTCAAAATTTTCCTACGCACACGCAAGATCTATCTAGGTGATGCATAGCAACGAGAGGGGAGAGTGTTATCCACGTACCCTCGTAGACCGAAAGAGGAAGCGTTATGACAACGCGGTTGATGTAGTCGTACGTCTTCACGATCCGACCGATCCTAGTACCGAAAGTATGGCACCTCCGTGATCTGCACACGTTCGGCTCGGTGACGTCCCATGAACTCTCGATCTAGCTGAGTGTCGAGGGAGAGCTTCGTCAGCACGACGGTGATGATGAAGTTACCGATGCAGGGCTTCGCCTAAGCACTACAACGATATGACCGAGGTGGAATCCGTGGAGGGGGGGGGGGGCACCGCACACGGCTAAGACAACTGTCAACTTGTGTGTCTATGATGTGCCCCCTCCCCCGTATATAAAGGAGTGGAGTAGGGGGAGGGCCGGCCCTCTATGGCACGGCCAAGGGGAGTCCTAGTCCCACCGGGAGTAGGATCCCCCCCTTCCCTATTTGGATTAGGAGAGGAATGAAGGGGGAGAGAGGGGGAAGGAAAGGGGGGGCCGGCCCCCACCCAATTCGGATTGGGCTTGGGGGGACGCCCCCTCCTAGGCTCCCTTCTCCTCTCTCCCACTATGGCCTAATAAGGCCCATATACTTCCCGCGGGGTTCCGGTAACCTCCCGGTACTCCGGTAAATGCCCAAACTCACTCGGAACCATTCCGATGTTCAAACATAGTCATCCAATATATCGATCTTTATGTCTCGACCATTTCATGACTCCTCGTCATGTCTGTAATCATATTCGGGACTCCGAACAACCTTCAGTACATCAAAACACATAAACTCATAATACCGATCGTCACCGAACATTAAGCGTGCCCTACGGGTTCGAGAACTATGTAGACATAACCGAGACTCATCTCCGGTCAATAACCAATAGCGGAACCTGGATGCTCATATTGGTTCCTACATATTCTACGAAGATCTTTATCTGTCAAACCGCATAACAACATACGTTGTTCCCATTGTCATCGGTATGTTACTTGCCCAATATTCGATCGTCGGTATCTCAATACCTAGTTCAATCTCGTTAACGACAAGTCTCTTTACTCTTTCCGTAATGCATCATCCTGCAACTAACTCATTAGTCACATTGCTTGCAAGGCCTTTAGTGATGTGCATTACCGAGAGGACCCAGAGATACCTCTACGAAACACGGAGTGACAAATCCTAATCTCGATCTATGCCAACCCAACAAACACCATCGGAGACACCTGTAGAGCATCTTTATAATCACCCAGTTACGTTGTGACGTTTGATAGCACACTAAGTGTTCCTCCGGTATTCGGGAGTTGCATAATCTCATAGTCATAGGAACATGTATAAGTCATGAAGAAAGCAATAGCAACAAACTAAACGATCAAGTGCTAAGCTAACGGAATGGGTCAAGTCAATCACATCATTGTCTAATGATGTGATCCCGTTAATCAAATGATAACTCATGTCTATGGCTAGGAAACTTAACCATCTTTGATTCGACGAGCTAGTTAAATAGAGGCATACTAGTGACACTCTGTTTGTCTATGTATTCACACATGTACTAAGTTTCCGGTTAATACAATTCTAGCATGAATAATAAACATTTATCATGATATAAGGAAATATAAATAACAACTTTATTATTGCCTCTAGCGCATATTTCCTTCAATGCATACTAGGGACACTCTGTTTTGTCTATTTATTCACACATGTACTAAGTTTTCCAGTTAATACAATTCTAGCATGAATAATAAACATTTATCATGATATAAGGAAATATAAATAACAACTTTATTATTGCCTCTAGGGCATATTTCCTTCATAGGTTGAGACTTCCATTCAACAGTCACTACTCCGCCTTAGTGTGTTGTAACATTCCCAATGTATTTTTTGAAAAGAATGACCTAGTCTTCCCCTCTCCTTGTTAAAATAGTGAGTGTACATCGATGAAGGATACCACCCACCAATTAACCCATGCATCTGGCCTTTGACCTTTATTTATTGTGCATATGTCTTTCTAGCTACTCGCAACAATGATAGCACATGAACTACCATCATGTGATGGAAACAATAAGGCGGGCATATGGATCTATGAGATAGCTGGCATTTTGGATCATGTGCAAACTACCATCTCGATTGTCATTAAAAGGCCCTATGTTCACACTCCTTCCCCTCTCAAGTCTTCACATCCCATAGAAATAACCTTGTGAACACAATGCCAGTAGTCATAGTCTAGTGTGTATAATGGGAGTTCCAAAATAATTTCTATCACTTCAAATCTTCTTGATTCATCAACCTAATTTAGTTTCTAATAGCTGGAAATGTCGAGATCGAATTCCTTCTTGGGCTCTCACGCGTAGGAATTGGAGGCATCAGAAAGTTAGTGAGGACATGTTGATATGATCACGCGCAAGACACAGAAAAACACAAGTCTTGCCACCCCAGTTCGTGTTGTTTAGGTCTCAATCTATTAGGTATGTCCACCAACTAACGCACGTCTTGTCTGAGTCTGACCTATGCTCCGCTCATCACGTTAAGAGTTGGCATCCAGTGATGGTGACATTATCTAGTGCATCAGGATTGCACTCCCCATGGTTAACTGTGTGAATAGAGATATCATAGGCCGGTATAATGTGGGGTGATTTGCTCCAAGCGCAATGCCTCGTAGTAGAAACTTCCACGACATCATTGATTCATTCTTGAGTCTGACAAGTGGGTGTGGACAACCTTGGGATGATTGGTGCATCCCATTAGAGGTGTGTCGTAGGCCTATTGCTAAATCGACAACTGGACGAAGTGAGCATCGCCAATATGCTCCATCCCCCCATGTTCACAATCCTCTATTCGGCACTAATTCCCCTAGCATGTCTTTTTTAGACAATTATATTTTTACCCCGAAACAGGTTTTCACCCCGTTTTATAGATAAAACAAACACCATGTCCATACAACAAGTTCAAAATGATAGAATAGAATACATAGAAGTTGATGCCGTCTCTCCGCATTCGAAGATGTACAAAAGCTGAATACACCGAGTTCAAAACATGCGTCACTACAGGAAAAAAATACAAAAACATGGAAACACTTGCAGGGTGTAGCGATGCCACTAATGTGACTTCACACTGAAACTCGTCATCGGCATGGAGAGCCGATCTCATGGTGGACATGTGGTGCGGACCCAGCCACGCTATGCGACTATGCACCACATGTTTGTGCATTATCATTCTTGCAAAAGACATAAAGGATTGAAAGGCTGCACTGTAAATTCATCCACCCAAAACATGCCACCACTACCTCCTCCTGGCCATGCATTTACGTTCTAAACATATCCATAATTTATGAATTTATTGTGCTATGTTTAATAGCTATGATGCATTGTATTGTATTTTATTGGACCAATGTATTAATAAATGTCAGAAAGCCTAGTTGCATGTATTATATTTACACTGATAACTCTTTATTATTTTGTATGTCTTATCATAATGTCATTTAATTTTTTTTTTGCCAAAGATTGCCTTTCCTGGTTTTAAATACTGGTGTTTTCATAATGCTAGGGTGGATGGGATCTAGTGTTAGGACATTGCTTTATTATTTATTTTTGATTGAGGGGAGGACATCACTCTATATGATGGGGACGAACCGGTGTGTTAGGGTATTTGGGTATGGTATTGGGCCCTTGCTGTCACAGAAGAGTTGTTTCCAAAACATCTATCCACGATGTCTAACTATATTAGTACATACACGCAAGAAAAAAATGCGAAAAAGCACTACTCATGTGAAAAAGCACAACGAATGAGTGTAAGAAAACACCCATTGAAAACCTCCCTCCGTGGCTATTCTTGTCACTACCAATTTTAGTCATCCGTTAATGGTGCACCACCAAGAATAGGCAATTATGCATAAGTGGACCTTCGCGGATTATGTGTTCTTAGACACCGTGATGGGCAAGTTTTGGCCTTCCAACTCGCTGACAATCTGACTTTTTCACATGAAACATCCGTACCTACTTTTTCCCGCAAAACATCTGGACCTACTTTTTCCCCCAAAACATCCGGACCTACTTTTTCCAGCAAATTGGAGAGGGGAGGGGGGCTTTGTGGGAGTCCGGACCACCACCAAGTAGGACTCCGACACCCTCAGCCCACTCAAACCCCCCTCCCAGTCCCATTTTCTTCCACTTCTCCCTTGCAACCTGGCGTTGCACCCGCGCCCTCGTCCTTTGATGGCGCCGTTGTACCTCTCCGGCCATTAGCCAGGCATTGCCGGACATCCACACCACCACCCACGCGCCCGCTCGCTTTGTACTATGACACCTTGCACCCAAGATCCCTACGCAGCCAAGTACCGTCTGTCCCCCTGTCAACGACGTCCATGGCGGACACCACTCCCGCCATGTGTTCGGTCAAATGTCATTGGGCTTATTTTCGAACTTCATGTTAATTTCTAGAGTAAGAAGGATGGCGGAGTACTCGAGCAATGAGTATGAGTTGTTGTGCGATGAGTGGTTTGCCGTATCTACGGACTTCGTACGCAGGAGTAGAAGGGGGCTCTTGGTTCGTTTCATGCACGAAAGCACTTTGTACCTTACGACATGCGCATCATCCATGAACACAATGTGAAGTCGTTAGCGTATCGATGGTACACCATCTAGAACTCTGTCACGAAGTTTTGCTTCGCAGTTGATCGGATAGGAAATGTGGCCATTGCGGGCAGAAACTATCATAAGATTTGCTTTTTGTTGCTCAACTTGTTGATTGATTCATTCATTTACTCAATGCTGCTCTACATGTTCGGTAGTTTGTACACGTTGTCATGATGTACCACAAGGCAGACGGCAGGCCATTCACACACATACATTATTAGATGAAGCTCAAGGGGCAGTATATGTGAGACAACGTGATGCATCCATGAGAAACTTGTTGAACTTCTGGTTAGTCCCATTGAATTTGAAATATTTTTAGTATACTTATTTGAATGCTATGTATAGATGATTTGTGCTATTTTCTATCCGAACTATGATGAATTCCGTCGCATTTGGTAAAATTTGTCTGGTTAGTTGAAATGCCGTTTGAAATATATGCAGATAACTTTGGATATTTGACTCCTGCATATGTGTCCGCGGACTGGTGCCTCCCGGTTTGCGGACGGGTGCGGTGTCCAGTTGTGTTCGGTTTGTGCGTCAGCATTGGAGATGTCCTTAGACATGATGATGGACAAGTTATAGCCTTCAACTCGCTGGCAATCCGATTTTTTCACATGAAAACATTTGATAATCCAGGGCACGGACGTAGAGGGGGACAATCACCAACCTAGCCACTGTGCCAACAAAGAAATCTTTTTCGGCCGCCAATGCTGATGACCGTGGATGTCCAAAGCAAGGTCCTGTATGAATGGTGGTGAGCTACATAGAGCTTACCAGGGACGGTTTTGGCTAGCTTTGTGTCGAGCAAACTTATCTAATAGTGCTCGTGCAGGTCTGGTTAACGGATGTTCATTGCTCCTTCATCCTCGTGTTTTTTCGAACTTCTGTTATTTTAAACTCTCTGGTGGAGACATGATGTCATCACCGTCCAGAAAAAAACAACCAATATGATGTCAGAAACATATGTGTCACTTGTCAAGAAATATATAAAAGAAAGCACATAGTTATAAAGATTCGTTTTGAAACTCTATACTCCCCCGATCCATATTAATTGTTGATGATTTAGAAAATTCTGGTTTCTTTTTAGCAAACAACAAGTATGGCAAACCTTGCTATGGATAAATTCAGTATTACCGATTCAGGATCTGATAATATGCTGAGCAAGTATGACGGCTCAGGCTTAGTACAAATTGTGGTGGGCTAGTCCAAGCAGTAGATGAGGCGCCAAGAAACCAAAAAATTATGTTCTCTGCCCTTGCAAAACATTGCGGTTTCAATGCTTCCGAATGGCTGCGAGATGAGAAGACACACACATGCATGCATGCATGCATGCATATTGCAAGAGCAGAAATGGGGACTCATGATATGAGATTTCACAATGCTTTCGTTCGCTTGATTATATGATACAAAAAGAAAGCAACCACAGCTAAAGTCGTGCAAGCAACTACACAAACAGAACGGTAAAGGCTCCTGGAGCTGGAACTTGTGCCTCTGATCAAAATACCTGAAGGCTCTGATCAAAATTCACAGCCTCCTATTCCAGGTGCCTTTCAGTTTCAACAGCTGAGACAACTGATCGAAATTGAAAGAGAAAGGGAAAACAGAGGGAAAAACAGAGCTACCGGGCAGAAGCAGAGGCAGTGCTCAGAGAGAGGAGGAAGGTTTTGATGAACTGCCATGCTATATAGCTAATCCTACCGACCGTGGTGTACAGCAGCATAGCTAATCTGACTAGCTAGCGGTGGTGGTGGGGTAGTGGTGGTAATCCATGGCGGCGTTGTTCCTATGATCAGCAGCAGCTTCTTGGAGGCGCGCCGTGTAGGCGTCGTTGCCGACCTTATTTTGCCACGTTGGGAGCTTTGGCGGAGCGATGTTGGTCTCGTGTTGCCGTCATGGTAGGCCTTGTGGTGGTGACAGGCCGCCTGCGGCGGGCGGTTGGTGGTGGCAGGCCGCCTGCGGCGCCAGTCTGTGGTCAGCGGCATGGCCGTTATAGGCGCTCCCGTGGTTCCCTCTGCGGTTGCGGCCACGACGGGTGCCGCGGTGCTCCTCCGTGCGGTTGGGCTGCTCGCCGCCGTAGTCGTCCGTCCTGCCGCCGAAACATGAGGCGAACTCCAAGCACATTCGGTGACTGAGCTGGCGACTAGACTATCTGAACTCCAAGCACGAGGCGAGACGATTGCTTGACTAGTGTTGCTGCTGATGCTCCAAAATGACAGTGTGGTGTGTTTATATACTGTCGTGTGGTGGTGCTGGACGCAACCGGAAAAGCGAGTAATCCGGTTCACACTTTACACGTCTCACCCGCCCAGTTGGGCGTCCTCGTCTACACCAAGCCGGTGAGTTTGAGCGTCCGCACAGTGGTGGTGATATTGGTGTGTCGAGGTCGTGCTCCCCCAACCCAAGTCAACCGGTCTGATTGGGGTTGGCCATGCGTGGCAGGGTGGCAAGGCTGACTGTTTGCGATACTCCCTCCATGTTCATTGATCCTGGAACACGATTTCTTCAAGACAGATAGAACTTGGTTCTATAATTGGTCGTCTGCCAAGTCTTGTCATGGCAACAACTGGGGTAAGCAATTAGACTCATGACCTAAAGCACAATTTTTTGTTTCAAACAAGGCAAAAGATTTGCCATTTTCATTGATTAAGGAAGAAGGTTTTAGACAAATAGCCGCAAAGCGGGAAAGAAAGAACTACTCTCGCGGCATTACAATACTCAAGTGGGTGGCACCTGCCATAGCCCAAAGACGGGCCTCCTCTTTGATCTTCGCGACGACCATCATCGTTGTAGCGGCAGTGTTGCGAAAGACCCTTGCGTTGCGCTCTTTCCAAATCTCCCAAGACATAAGCATGAATAAGGAGGCGATAGCCTTTCTCTGGTTTCCGCGCTCACTCACATTTTTAATCCACCAATCTCGAACTGAAGCCTCAAATCTCCAGCTCCTCACCACATCACAATGTAGGCCAATCCACGTAGCAACCTCAACCCAAACACGCTGGGAGAACCTACACTGGAAGAGAAGATGCGCCGCAGTTTCCTGGACTTGCTTGCAACGCGGGCAAAGGTTGCAATTCGGCCAACAACGACGGAGCAATCGATCGGCCATCCATACTCTGTTTTGAATTATCAACCAAGCAAAAAACTTGCATTTCGGAGGGGCCCAAACCTTCCAAACAGCAGCAGGCATAATGCTAGTTGTGTGTCCCGCAAACTGCGCCATATAGGCAGTCGACGTCGAGTATTCTCCTTGAGAGGTGAACTTCCAGTGGATAGTATCTTGCACAGTGTTGTTGAGAGTAATAGAGGATAGTTTCCCCCAAAGTGTGTTGAACTCCTGTAGGTGCTCCAGGGTGAGTCCATGATGGGTATCAATTTGACTAACCCAAAAATTGTTGAGGAGAGCAATTTAGACCGAGCAAGATTTCTTTTTTGAGAGGTCAAATATCCTAGGAGCAATATCTTTGGGTCTCATGCCCTGGAGCCAGGGTGATTCCCAGAACTTCGCCTTACCTCCATCCCCAATGTGAATCGTCGTGGCTGCCGCAAAAATGTTCCTATCATTGTCATTGCATGGCGTTCTCATCCCAACCCAAGACTTGGGTGGGTCAGCCCATTCATACCGAAGCCATCGCAAACGAAGGGCAGTAGCAAACTTCTCCAGGTTGAGGATGCCCAAACCACCGAAGATCTTGGGCTTACAGACAAGTTCCCAGTTGACCTTGCATTTTCCACCAGTCACCTTGTCACATCCCGACCATAGGTAGGCGCGCCGCAAACTGTCAATCTTCTTCCTCACTTCCACCAGCAACTCCAAAGGCGTAATATGATATATAGCAATGGCGGTAAGCACAACCTTGACCAAAACGACGCGGCCCGGGGTAGCCACATGCCTCACGATCCAAGGCGGTAACTTCGTAGCAACTTTATCTTCAAAGAACTGAAAGTGTATCCTCTTCAACCTAGTAACCGAAAGAGGCAGTCCCAAATATCTCATTGGGAAGGTGGAGCGAATAGCCGGGAAGGCCTGAAGAACGTCATCAAGATCAATGTTATCGCAGCGAATGGGCGCAACAAGACTCTTGGCACAATTGGTGACTAATCCAGTGACATCACCAAAAGAGGCAAGAGTTGAAGCCAAAAACTGAATGTCGTTTTTTTATTGGGGAGACAAATATGGCAGCATCATCAGCATAAAGCGACGCACGAATGGGTCGACCTCTGAGCGGTTTAAGATGACCTTGGGAACTCGCCGTGGCAAGGATGTGGTGCAACGGGTCAATGGCAAGCACAAAAAGCAACGGGGAGAGAGGGTCCCCTTGACGAACGCCCCGCCCATGTTTAATAGGGTCACCGGCAGTACCATTAAGCAACACACGCGAAGATGCTGATGAAAGAAGGGCGGTGATCCAATCTCGGAAGCGGCTTGGGAAGCCTTTGTGGCGAAGCAAATCCATCAAGTAATCCCAACGCATAGAATCGAAGGCCTTCTTAATGTTGAGCTTGAATAACAGAGTTGGTGTATTCGTGCGTTGGAAGCGCCTAGCCAAGTTGCGCACATACATGAAATTGTCATAGATACTCCTCTTTTTGATGAACGCGCTCTGCGCGTTGGAGACAAGGCTCTGCATATGAGGAGCTAGCCCCGTGGCCATCATTTTTGCGATGATCTTGGCAATGGCATGGATGAGACTAATTGGCCGAAAATCTGAGATGTCCTCGGCACCATATTTTTTTGGTATGAGAGCAATGTTTGCTGAGTTTAACCAATGAAAGTTGGAGACCTGAAGGTTGGAGAAGTTGTTGATGACATCCATGATTTCTGGTTTGACAATTTCCCAACACTCTTTGAAGAAGGCTCTAGTAAATCCGTCAGGATCCGGGGCTTTGTCACTTGGGAGGGCAAAGATGGCAGCCTTGACCTCCTCCACTGAGAAAGGCATCCCCAAATCTGCGAGGTCGCAATCCGAAGTGGGGATGAAGTCCCAGTTGAGGTCCTTAGCACGGGGTGCTCCTTTTTTATGACATTGCCAAAGTGTTCTTGCACAATCACTTTCTTATCATCATGGTTTGTGACCCATCTGTTGTCATGCTTTAGCCGATGAATAAATTTTTTCCTTCTTCTATGATTGACACAAATGTGGAAGAAACGAGTGTTGGCGTCGCCCTCCTTAAGCAAAGTAACCCTGGAGCTCTGTCTCTTTTTGGCTCTCTCTAGAACAGCAAGGGTCATTATCTTTTTTTAGCTTACTCCGAAGGTCTCTTTCCTCACTGCTCAAAGTTCGACTTTCTTGGGCCAAATACAGTCTAAGGATGATCTCAAGAGCCATGTGGAGTTGGACTTTATGATTGGAGAAGATCTTTTTGCTCCAAGTGCGTAGGCGTTGACTAGCTCTCTTTAGCTTGTGAAAGAGGATTTGGCATGGCTCAGCATGGGGGACTCTCTCGTTCCAAGCATCTTGAACAACCTTCTTGAAGTTAGGCATCTTGATCCAAAAAAATTCGAAGCGGAAGCACTTTGGCCGAGAGGGCCCGGAGTCACTAGCGAGGAGGAGAGGACAATGGTCGGACAATGAAGATGACAACGCATGTAGGAGGTGTGTGCCGAATTGGATGTCCCAATCTTCATTACAAAAAAAGCTATCAAGTTTGCTCATGGTCGAATCAGCTCGCTCGTTGCTCCACGTGAATTTCCTATTCTGCAAATGTATCTCCTTGAGCTCGCAAGCATTGAGAGCGTTGCGGAACCGGACAATGCGGCTCCGATCAACATTGGAACGGTTCTTATCTCGGGCACGATAGACTTGGTTGAAATCTCCGGTGATAAGCCATTTCGTGCCATTAGTAGGTTTCTGCCCAACCATCTCAAGGAAAAACGCATCCTTCAAATTTCCTCTAGTGGGGCCATAAACAGTTGTGAGCTGGAAAGAGGTGCCTGAGCCGATGATCGTCACCGTGGCCGAGAGGAAGAAGGTCTCAAAGCACACATTATCAATCTTGATGAGGTCTTCATTCCACAAGAGAAGGATGCCCCCACGGGTGCCATTCGCGGGGCGCTCGGCGAAGCTTTTCAAACGGTGGCCGCCCAGAAAAGCAGCAACAAAAGGATCCACAACAGCAAGTTTGGTTTCCTGAAGACATACAATGTTGCACGGGGTGGAGGCAATGGTTTCTTTTACAGCTGCATGGCGGTCTAGGCAGTTCAAACCACGTACATTCCAATTCAAAATGCATAAGTTGTTATCATCCATCAGAAACTAGCATTACATCTATCATTGGGACCAAACAACATCAAGCCGTTGCCGTGGCTTCCTCGCTTCCCATTGGCTGCAGTTCTGGGACCGTGTCTCCACCATGCTCAACTAGAGCGCCTTCAATGGCAGTGGCCAGGTCGCAGTCAAGCTTGAACAGAGCACGCAACGCCGTCACCGCAATGTCAGGTAGTTGACCATTGAACAACACTACATACTTGTTGATTGCCTCCTCGGTGATCATCTCTCCTTCCTCGACAATGCCCAGCCTTTGGCAGAGCAGCTTCTCCGCTAACTGCACAATAGGCATTGATCGATTCTTGGCGTGAAGCCGCGGGCTACTGCGTCCCATCTGGAAACTAGAGATTCCAGCAAGGGTCTTCCTTCTTGTCGGCCGCCTAGGCGGGGTGGATCTTGGCGTTGGTGATGGCAGTAGGGCCGGCTGACAAGGCACGAAGATGGGAGTGCACTGCTCTGGCTGCTCAAAAATGTCTTGCTGGGAGCTTGGACGAGCAGAGGCCTCCCCCATTGGCGAATTTGAGTGGGGAGGTGTCCTGGTCAAACTAGACGAGCCATGAGGATGAGGCGACGATGGCGATGCCGGTTGGTCCTGCCTAGCATACAACGTTCTTCACCAGTAGGCGGCCTCGGCGGAGTGGAGGTGGGTGTCGAGAGTAGTGTCGGCGACCGTGGCACGAAGATAGGTGTGCAAGTCGAGCTGTTAGAGGATGGGGTCATGTCTGGGGTCGACAATGCGACAAGCTCATCTTCGGTGCCCGTCGAAATATGGAGCTGGAGTAGTGGCGCGGGGGAGCATGTCGAGGAAGCTTGTATGTTGAGCGGCGTGTGGGGGCTTGAGGCCAGGTTGGCTGCACGGCGCAACAGACGAGGTGGCGATCGAGTAGCCCCGCCCAGCTCAATCACGTCTTGGTAAGTAGTGCGAGGCGAAGGCGGCGATGGTCTTTCGAGGTTCTCGGAGGCGGTGAAGGAAGGCTGCAGCTCGATGATGGTCACTATGAAGATAGATATGTTTTGCCGGATTTTTTCATGGCAAGCCAAGCACAGTCTAGATCCTATAGATGCTACAAATCCTGAACGTAATGATTTACATTATGGCCTGTCGATCTGCGGTGTGTTCAATGCTCTAGGGAATATTTTTGATTCTCACAACAATCAATCAGTTCGGTGGACTGTGTCTTGAGTCTTGAGATCTGTGTCTACACTTCCTTCATTAGTTTGAAAATGCTGACCATTGACCTGGACTGGCACTAGAGTCTGAGCTTAAGACATGGTCACTGTTACTAAAGAATGTACTTAACTCAGATCATTCCTCCAAATTTTGTCCCTGTTAACTTTCATCATTTTAACCTTCAAGGACGAAAATGGTGTCACCAAACTCCAAGAAAATTAACAAATCTGACATCACAATCATATGAGCAACTTGCAAGAAAATAGAAAAGGATGCACATCATTTGGCACATGGGCTTATTCAATTGCAATAATCAGTATATATGGAGAAGAAAAGGATAATCACATGTCATTCGCTGCTGCATTCCATATGCTACTGCCTTTATTCTCCTATAAAGGCCCGGTGGAATCTGCTGCTCTACCTCCTCTTCTAATTGGATATGGCGAATGATGTTATCAACTGCTTGGGAGGGCCAAGCCAATGGAAAACATGCTTGTGACAGGAAATAATCACTAATTTTAGCACTATTCATCAGCAAATTAGCACTACATCTCTACTGTCAGGGGGGGCCAGGGCCCCTGCTGGTCCCCCCTATCTCCGCCACTGGACTGATGCCACCCGTTATGTAGTATCAAGTGGTTAATTTCTAGTTTGCCCTCGAGCAAGATCTTGATCGGTAATCCTATGTAAATAAGGGCATCTGTTGTGGAGATCGTACCATTGCATTTTCCATGATGGAGATTTCTTTTGCATATTCCGTGCAACACGAATTGGATCGAATTTTGGGTAGGGATCGCCTGTGCCAAACAAGAAAGGGCTGGAGTAATATTCTACAAAAGAGAAGTTGTCCCTTATTTTAAATAGTGTAGTGCTTTCCGAGCTCTTCTTAAGTTAATATATGACACAAACTTTTGCAGTTATTCTCAAAAAGTATTTTAAGCCCCAGCATAAAGCACACTTTGTTGATATGTAGTACCAAAGCTTGTGACCACTAATAAAATTATGGAACCACTCGTAGGATACGGATGATCACTGTTCTTATAGAGGATCTACTATAATTATGATAGTTTGTAATCAAAAGTTATGTAATCAAAAGTTACATCTCCAAGCTCACATGCCAAAGCAAAATAACTTCTTTACAAAAAGCACCCATCGAATTAAGCACTTGTGTACATGCTCTAAGAACGATTGTTATCGGCACAAGTGTTCACAGGATATATATTGTTCGTTGCTGAATAAAGCTTGATCATCAATCTTGACAATCTCCAAGTTCTCGATCATAAATCCTGTGCAAATAGGATCATTTCCATGGAAGGTCTATCAATTGAATTTCTTATGATTGAGATTTCTCTTGTATATACTACACAGGAGAATATGGAGCAAACTCTGGCTAGTGATTGCCCGGGTGGCCGGCCGAACTAGGAAAAGTTGTAAAATCCTGAAAAAGTGAAGTTGTTTCTTCAACATAGCTAGTGCCTTTTTAGCCGTTTCCCAGTTAATTATACTTGAGGAGTGAATGTATAATGCTTTACACCATCAGGGAAACTGCGGCCTGCTATCAAGCTGAGAAGAAAAGATCGACACGGATCAAAGATCTTAGTTGTTGAGCTAGAGGTAAAGGCACCAGAGCACTGAAATCTATGCTTTACACCATGAGGGGCTACTGCAACCTGCTCTGTGACTCTGTGTTATGCTAATCTTGCTGAAAAGCATTCCTTGGTGTTGTTAAATATGCTTCTGTCGCACGCACCGAAAAAAGTTACACGCTTTGGTGTGTGTATTTTAGTTTCAGCAAAGCAGTCTTCGCTTCTTAGGCAGAATTGCACTGAGCAGCCCAATGTGCGTGTTTAGCCAGAAGCCACATAATGCCATTTCAGGAAGCATGAGTGACACTCTTTTACAGCAGTAAAAACAACTAGACTGTGGGCAATTATTCGCCTTTTACTTTTTCCACAAATCAGTAAGGTAAGTTTTTACCGTCTACGTAACTTTCTATATGCTCTGGTTCCTCTTCAATAATGGCTAAACACGGTGCAAGAGACTGAAGAAATAAG
The DNA here is from genome assembly GCF_002575655.3 of Aegilops tauschii subsp. strangulata. Classification (NCBI taxonomy): domain Eukaryota; kingdom Viridiplantae; phylum Streptophyta; class Magnoliopsida; order Poales; family Poaceae; genus Aegilops; species Aegilops tauschii. Next base: position 21,401,525 of record NC_053037.3, read on the forward strand.
TTGCAAGAAAGGCGAGTAGCTTTCTGGGTGTGCTACTGCACCATCACAGGTGTATGCATTCAAAAATGAAAACGCTATCGAAAATGTGAGTCATGGGCAGATCTGCACTTTCCTTTTTTGAGAACTATAAAATTGCAGTTGTAAACATGATAGAGTTGCGTAAAGTGAACTGAAAAAGAAAGGGAGGTAGTGTCCTTTTTGTTTGAGATCTTTTTGTTTCAAGAACATCCTTTAAGAAAAACTACCAACAACATGATAGAGTGAATTCTTAATTATCTATAGTAGAGTGAGTTGTGTTACCTACATCTGCCACTTTATTCTCTACTTTGCCGGCGGAAAATCTGTCTATCTAGGGTATCTGGCTGCTTTTAACCCCACATTGTTGTCCAAATTCCAATGCATAGTTGCATACACGTAAGGGCGGCTTTCTCGTGCATCCCCATGACATAAGATGTTTGTTACTAATTATGTCACACCAGTGACGAAATATATTGGGTGAACAGTCATTCTCTTTTGTAAACTGCCAGTTAAATAGTAACTACTCCCTATACGGTTTTAGCTACTGGTATGCTTGGCAAATTTGCTTATCCAGTGGAAGATCGTGCCGAGTTCTGTACAAGCAGTAGCTGAGCAGCCAACAAGCCAAAAACATGCTTGTCAAGTGAGAAGTGATTGAACTAAAGAGGTCAGAGAAGCCACATGCACATAGCAAGAGGAGAAATGAAGATTCATCTGAGATTGAACTAAATCACAAGCATCTACACAAACAGACTGGTAAAAAAAATGACAGCGAAGCAAGAAGAAAGCAGAAATGAGGACTCATTTGTGATCTCACAATGCTTTCTTTCACTTGATTGTATGATACAAGAAGAAAGCGGCCACAGCTAAAGTAGTACTCCGTAAGTCTCAAAATAAGTGTCTCAACTTTATATTAGTAGAAGCAACTACAGAAACACAGTGGTAAACGCATCCTGGAGCTGGAACTTGTGACGCTCATCCATCGACAAATACGTGAAGGCTCTGATCAAAAAATATAGCCCCCTGGTTCCCGGCTCTTACACACTATTCCAGGTGCCTTCTAAGTTTCAGCAGACGAGAAAACAGAGGAAAAACAGAGCTACCGTAGAGAAGCAGAGGCAGTGTTTAAGTGGAGGGAGGGATTGATGAACTGCCGTGCTAGCTAGCTAATCTTACCGATAGTGCAGTATTAGCCGCATAGCTAACCTCGATTAGCTCTAGCTAGTACCTTCCGAGAGTAGTAGCAGTAAAGGTGGTGCTGGTTGGATAGTGGTGGTAATCCATGGCGGCGTTGTTCCTATCATCAGTATCAACAGCTTCTTGGAGGCACGCCGTGTAGGCGTCGTCGCCGACCTTGTTGTTCCACACGGGAAGCTTTGGCATCGCCATGTCGGCCTTGTGTTCGGCATAGGTGGCGTAACCGCCGCGGGCACCAGCGCCAGCGTAGTCGGCTTTCCGCACGCCGTCGTGGTAGGCCTTGTGCACGGCCTCGTCCACTGCGGCGGGCGGCTGGTGGTGGTACGCCGGTTTGTGGCCACCAGCGCCGGTGCCGTGGTTCCCTCTGCGGTCGCGGCCACGAGCACCACGGCCGCCGCCGTGCTCCTCCCTGCGGTTGGCCCGCTCGCCGCCGTAGTCGTCCGTCCTGCCGCCGAAACACGAGCCGAACTCCAAGCACATTCTTTGGTGACAGTTGGATTTACTGGCCTAGTGTTGTTGTTGATGCTCCGAAATGACAGTACGTGTGGTGGGTTTATATACTATCTCGTGTGGTGGTGGTGGGCAGAGACGAGCTCGTTCGTCCTCGTCTACTCCAAGCGCGTGAGTTTGAGCTTGGGAACAGTGGTGATGGTATTGGTGTGTCAACGTCGTGCTCCCCCAAACCAAGTCAACCGTGCGTGCACCCCGCTTGAGACTTGAGAGAGCTCAGCGCGAGCCTTGGGGGGATAGGGTGGTGCTGCGAGATCGACGACTCGTGACGGGTGGTGCGGCGCCGTGGCTGCATCGGCATCGGCGATCGATTCTCGAGGCAGGCAAAGATGCCGTGGGCGGCATGCATGGGTGGTACTGTTTGGGCATGGAAATGCATGGCTGCAGTGCAGTGGTTGGTCTTTGTAGAAGTGCATGCTCTGGTCAATGCAACCAAAAGTCTGATCTGATGGAAGAGATTAGGGAGCACATTATACGTCAACACTCTCCCTCACGTGTGGCTTCCTCAGGCCTAAACATGGACCGAAAGTGGGCTGCAATTTAATTGCGTCAGCCGGGTCTTGAACTTAAGACCTATTGGCTCCGATACCATGTAGAAGTGCATGCTCTAGCCAATGCAACCAAAAGACCGATCTCATGGAAGAGACTAGGCAGCACATTCTACGTCAACAGTCTTGTTGGGGTTCTGCCCTAGGCCTGCTACCTTGCAGACGGCAAGACTGACCGTTTGCGATGCTCGCTCCATGTTATGGATCCTCACAGACTCCTGGAACACAATTTCTTCTAGACAGGTAGAACTTGATTCTATAATTAGTCGTCTGTTAAGTCTTGTCATGGCAAACATCGGAATCGGAGGATCGTTTTTGAAGCGGGGCATCGGCAAGATAGACTTGTGGAGGAAGGCAATTGTGGTGTCGGGGCTTCTGTGGCAACAATGGCCGGGTCAGCGAGAGCGATGTCAGGGTCATGGCAGTGGTTGCGTTAGTCGACTCTGTCATGTCCACGGGATTGTTTCGAGCTGTTTGTTGCCGAGAAGTCGGACCTGAGATGGAGGCCCAGATGCGGCAACGAGTTTTCTTACGTGACCTGCTGCCGGTGGATATACGAGGAATAAGACATCAACACCCCAAAACATTGAATGTATTTTTAAAATTTCTGTAAGGATGATTTTGTAAAGGGATATGCATGTTTACTTAAAATATGGCCTTTGGCCTGTCTGCAGAATGGTTATTCCCTCAACTTGTTGGAACACAAGTTTTCAAGGCAAGGAGAATTTAGTCATGGCATTCTTCGTTCACTGTGATAATTGATTATTTTTGCCGGAATTTTTCATGCCAAGCCAAGTACAGTTTAGATATACTCCCCCCCCCCCCCCCCCCCCCCCCCCCCCCCCGGCGAAAAAAGTGCAGATACAAAAGATGATACAGATCTCAAACGTAATGATTTACTGCTTGGCCTGTCGATCTACTGGCTGTTTATGGCTCTAGGAAATATTTTGGTTATCGGAATAATCAATCGGTTCGGTGGACTGGGTCATAGTCTTGAGATCTTTGTCTACACTTTCTTTATTAGTATGAAAATGCTGACCATTGACATGGACTGGCACTAGAGTGTTAGTTAGACATGCTCAATGTTACTAAACTAACACTCTAGTGCCACCAAGGATGGGCATGGATGAGAACCGAGAAGTTAATTAGACCTGGTCTGTGGAGGTGATGGTCCACCGAAAGTCCTAATTATTGGAGATTGATGCCAGTCGTTATGTAGTAACAAGTGGTTAATTTCTAGTTTGCACTCGGCCAAGATCTTGTGAGTAATCCTATGTAAATAAGATCATCTGCTATGGAGACCGAACAATTGGATTTTCCATGATGGCGATTTGCTATTCCATGTAGCACGAATTGGATCAAATCTTGGGTAGTGATTGCCTGTGCCAAACTAGAAAAGGCTGGAGTAATATTCTGCAAAAGAGAAGCCGTCCCTTATTTTAAATAGTGTCGTGCTTTTGGAGCTCATCTTAAGTTATTTATTACACAAACTTTTGCTGTTATTCTCAAAAGGTGTTTTTAATCCCCAGCATAAAGCACACTTTGTTGATATGCACTAACAAATCTTGTGACCACTAATACAATTATGGAAGCACTAGTAGGATAGAGATGATCGCTGTTCTTATAGAGGATCTACTATAGTTATGATAGTTAGTTTGTAGTGAAAAGATATGTCATACACCCATACATCTCCAAGCTCACATAGTCACATGCCAAAGGAAATCATTTCTTTACAAACAAAAAAACCCCTATCAAATTAAGCACTTGTGTACATGCTCTAAGACCAATTGTTATTCGCACAAGTGTTCGCAGGATTATTATTTTCGGTCATTGAATAAAGCTCGATCACCAATCTTAACAACCGCCAAGTTCCTTTTTTATTTTTCACCTGCAAGATCTTGATCATAAATCCTGTGAGAATAGGATTATTTCCCTGGGAGGTCTAGCAATTGGATTTCTCATGATGGTGTCCGAGCTAGGGAAAGTTGTAAAATCCTGAAAAAGAGAAGTTATTTCCTCAAAATAGCTAGTGCTTTTTGTAGCCATTTCCAAGTTTTTTTTGCAGGGTAAATGTTTCCAGGTTAATTATACTCGAGGAGAATGTTTAATGCTTTACACCATGAGGATAACCGCGGCCTTCTATTCCAAGCTGGGAAGAAGAGATCGACACGGATCAGAGATATGAGTTGTTGTGCTAGAGGTAAAAGCACTAGAGCACTGAAATATTCACTTTATAACATGAGGGCTACTGAAATATCCACTTGATCTTAGTTGATTCTGTGTTATTTTTTTTTTGCAGGAAAACATACGATCTATTCATTTTCAATTGTGGAAGTACAACGAACACCAGAAATAATAAAAATTACATCCAGATACGTAGAACACCTAGCGACGACTACAAGCGCTGAAGCGAGCCGAAGGCGCGCTGCCGTCATCGCCCTCCCTCGCTAGAGCCGGGCAAAACTTGCTGTAGTAGACAGTCAGAAAGTCGTCGTGCTAAGACCCCATAGGACCAGCACACCAGAACAGCAACCGCTGCCGATGAAGAGTAGCGTAGATCAGAGAGATAAAACCTAAGAATACATGAACATAGACGAACGATGAACAAATCCGAGCAAACCCACAAAAGATAGATCCGCCGAAGACACACCACCACACGCCCACGATGCTAGATGCACCACCGAAACGGGGGCTAGGTGGGGACCTTATTCCATCTTCAGAAAGTCGCCGCCGTCTCGTCTTTCCAAGCAGGACACAAACCCTAATGAATCTCGAAGACACATCTAAAAACAGAGCCCTCCCACCAGCAAGGGACAGGATGCACCACGCCCCCATGGCCCTAAGGCCACAGGAGACGAGGCGGACCTGCGGCGGAGCTGGCGGGAGCCAGAGATCCCTAATTCTTTTCATGCCAGATAACATAATTTGTCTTATTTCTATTGGGGAAAACTATAAAGTATAATTTATAATTTTTATTATTATTATGATTATGTGTTATGTTAATCATGCTGAAAAGCATTCCTTGGTGTTGTTAAATACGCTTCTGCCACACAAACACACCAAAAAAATCTACACGCTTCAGTGTGTGTATTTTACATTTCAACAAAAGTGGTCTTCGCTTCTTAGGCAGAATTGCACTGAGCATCCCAGTGTGTGTGTTTAGCCAGAAGCCACACAATGCCATTTCAGGAAGCATGATTGACACTCTTTAACAGCAGTAAAAACGACTAGACTGTGGGCGATTGTTTGCCTTTAGCTTTTGTCAAATCAGTAAGGATAGTTTTTACTGTTGTATAGCTGTCAATATGCTTTAGTTCATCTTCAGTAGTGGCTAACCACGGGGCAAGAGGCTGAAGGAATATGTTGGAAGAAAGGCCGGTAACTTTCTGAGTGTGGTACTGAACCAACACTGGTATATTATGCATACAGAAATAAAGATATGCCATCAATCTTCTATAAAATGCTAACAGGAAAGCAAACTGAAAAAGAAAGTGAACTGCAAGAAGGTAGGGTACTTTTTGTTTGAAAACTTCCAAGAATATAATAGAGTGAGTTATTCATTATATAGAAAAACAGAATGAGTTGCAACCTACATCTGTCACTTTGTTCAGTAATTTGCTAGCAGAAACTTTGTCTATCTGGGGTATCTGGCTTGCTTTAACCTCGCCTTGTTGTCCAACTTCCAGTACATCAATATGGGCGGCTTTCTCGGTGATCCCCTTGACATAAGATGTTTGTTAGTTGTTACTGATCGTGTCACACCAGTGACGAAATGTAATCGGTGAACAGTTCTTCTCTTTGCACAACTGTCAGTTAAATAGTAACTACTCTCTGCTAAAAAAGAGTAAACTACTCCATATACGGTTTTAGCAGCTGGTATGTTTGGCAAGTATGCTGGTCTAGTGCAAGATCGTGCTGAGTTCTGTTCCAAGCAGTAGATGATCTGCTAACCTGCAAGAAGCATTCAGTGAGAAGTGTCTGAATTAGAGAAGTCAGAGAAGCCACCTGCACATAGGGAAAACAGATATGGAGAGTCATATGCGATTTGGCAAAGATATATTTCACTTGATTATCATGTATGGTAAAGGCAAAAGGCTTCCTGGAGCTGCTGGACATTCTGTCCGCCGCACATCCATCGATAAAAACGTGGAGGCTCTCTGTCAAAATCGACAGTCTCCTGTAACATTTTTCTTATAGCAGTATAAAAATTCATGAGGAAACAATAGACGAACATTATTACTAAGGAAGGAGTTAAGTAATTAGTGCCCGAAATTTTTAGCGGTAGACTAGAGTACAGTAATTCCCCAGAGTCCGCCTACCAACTGTGGCCAGGCGATATACTAATTTGTTTTAATAGTTCATAAAAGACGAGTTCACCCTAAAAAAGATGAGTTGTGATAATTTTTTCACTTGCTTATTTTTTAAAAGAATAACCGGTAGCCAAAAAAGAAGACATGTGTGGTGTCAACCGCAGAAAAGCTGACAGTAACCAAGTTTGATGGCCTTGACAGACGATATTTATTTTTCGCACGAGGACATATTGATGTTGCTGATGATTTGTGTGTTCTTGATATGCTGACTTCCCCATGCTTCCTAGTCCTATTAAAAAAATCTATTTGGCATTTCGCTGAGTTTTAAAAAAATACTATGTTTTGATTGATCAACCAAGCAAGATCAGCTAGAACTGATCTTCATTTCCACCTCCAAGTACCATAGGACAACTCTGATCGAGATGTTGGGTGTTGGTGTGTGTGGCCATAGCGGGTGGAATGTTTAGGTTGAGGTGTGTGCCGCGTGGGGGATGGGGGATGGGTCATGGGCGTGGCTGTGGACATTGTTTTATAGGATTGGGACAGACTGGTGGGTTATATAGAGTGCAGTGTTGGGTATAGTACATGACCTTTGCCTTAAGAGAAGTTCCATGTAAATAAGGTGCCTGTTTGAAATCTCCGCTTATGGCGAGTCCTATCACTAATGATTTTGACCATCCGATCGGCAATGAACTAACAATTACAAAGTGTTCTATGGTAGTGCACTTCCATGGAACAACCGAACTTAGACATCATGGTTGACCACCGAAACATGATCCGATCGCATGAACGGAATCAGAACATCAAGGTGCATCTTTTTCGTGTACAGTTTATCCCGAATCAAAGCACAATTTGTGTAGAAGGGATGAGGGATATTAAGAAGGTGATTAGAGGAAAATACCTGCAAACCACTTATAGCCACCTACCGCCAGAGCCAACAATTGGGAGTATCGCTTGGGCCTGGCTCGCTGGAAATGGTCGAGTCGGTCATTCCCAACGATATAGGCCTAGAGGTACTGTAAGAACTGTCCCTAGTAGACCCTATAGTGTTTGTACACAACCAAATATCCCAACACCGAAAAAAGCTGCATCTAACGGGCTGATTAAGGTATATGCAGGTAACCAATCACATCCTTAAAGCGTAATCGCATACGATGCGACACCATGTGGTGGCCTACACCACCTACTATGACTTCACTTTGAGCGCCATCATGGGCAGCATGTTGCCACCAAATCCTCTAGGCAACACATGCTAATGTGTCCTAACCGAATTTATATTTTTTCAAGTAATCATCATCATGCTATTTCTTATAGCTTTTATTCGTCATTTTATATTTTATTGGACTAACCTATTGTTAAAGCCTTACAAATTCCAGCTGCATGTCTTGTGTCGATGCTGATAACTCGTCAATTTTCTCGTATAGCTTATTTCTATATAATTTGAAAATTTTCCAAACATTGCCTTTATCGCTTTTAATACCTACACTTTTCGTAATCAAAGTGTAAGAAGTATGGTCGACAATACTATTTTTCTTACTTTTCAATTAGAAAAGCAATGTTACAAAATTCACGAGGAAGCAACATATTGACATTATTACTAAGCGTGGGTAAGTAAAAAATATTGCTTGAAATTTTAGTGGTAGAATCTAGTACAATAAATGAACTGGCACCCCTAGATGCGTCACCTACCAACTGAGTCCACATGATATACTAGTTTCTTTTAATAGTCTACAAAAGACGACCTGTAGTATTTGTTTCACTTGCTTCATTTTATTAACATAATAATCATTTGCCAAAAAAAGACATGTGGGGTGTCACCCGCAGCAAGTCTAGAAGTAACCAAGTTTCATGGCCCTGCCACATGATATTTATTTTTCGCATGAGGAACTGTTTATGTTCCACATGCTTTCTACGTCCTTGATGATACAGACTTCCCCGTGCTTCCTAATCATTTGTCATTTCGTTGAGCTATTCGAAATACTTTGTTTCGATTGATCGACCATAAAATCAGGGAGAGCTAATCTAGATTTCCACCTTGAATTACCATACGACAACTTTGGGCGAGATATTTGGGTGGTGGTGTGTGGAACCGTTGCGGCCGCGGGATTTAGTTGCAGGTGTGTTTTGGTGTGTGTGTGTGTGTGTGTGTGTGTGTGTGTGTGTGTGTGTGAGAGAGAGAGAGAGAGAGAGAGAGAGAGAGAGAGAGAGAGAGAGAGAGAGAGAGAGAGAGAGAGAGAGTGGTGATGGGGCATGGAGGGATGGATGAGATATAGTGGTAGGACATTGTTTCATATATGATGGGAGCAATGTGGTGGGTTATATAGAGGGCACTGTTGGATACAGTACATGACCTTTGCCACAAGAGAAGTTCCATGTAAATAAGATACTTGTTTGAAACCTCTGTTTGTGGTGAGCCCTATCATAACTATTTTGACCATCCGTAGATAATGAACCATCGATGACAGACTATTCTGCGGAAGAGGACTCCATGGAACTACCGAGCTTAGACATCATGGTTGACTAGTTTTGGCCTACAAGTTCCAACTAACAACAATCCGTTTTTTCTTCTGGAATGCGTATCATACATTCATAGAAGAGGGGGTGGGTAGAAGCATCCAGACAAATCTGATTTTTCACATGAAAATTGTGGGGCCATGATGCATAGGAGACAATCACCCACCTAGCTGTCGTGTCGCAGCATCTTGGTAGCTTCGAGCTCACCTGGGACAGTTTTGGCTCACCGTGGATGGCTGTGTAATTGAGCAAACTTGGCTAATCATAGCTTTGTTTTCAAATGCTCTATGAGTTTTTTTAGGCGAAAGGCAAAAGCTTTGCCAAATTCATTAAGAGAGGAAACCAAAACACATAATGGCTCGATTTATGAGGAAAAATAGGCTGAAAACCAAATGCTTGATAAGGGACAATCATACAAAAACCCGAATGAATAAATAAATAAGAATAAAAATGCCGACATTCGCCAACTCGAAGATCCACCACCATCATGTTCACCACCCAAAGTTGAGTGGGCTAACTCACTGGAGATGCCTTCAAGAAGGATAATGACACCCATGGGCACCGTCGCCACCGGCATCGACCCTCGAAGATTTAACCTTTCACCCTGAGTAACCCACAACAAATCCAGCAAACCTCAGCAGAAAGCCGGCCACACAAATAGCTCCCACAGCAACCCTCAGACCAACAGACCGCGGTCTGGTGAAGACGAGGAAGACATTGGCGACATCTCCAAAAAGGAGGGCACCACAATGCCATCGTCGCCGGTATCCATCGACCCCATCGAACCAAGGTTTTCTCGTGTTGAGCCCTATGCCTCGGCACCTGTTAGAACTTCGCCCTTAGGATCAATCATATGAAAGTAGACAAAGAACACGAGCACAAGGAACTTTTTGGCCGAAGGCACATGTCATGCCTTGTTCTTCTTCTTTTTATTTCTTTTATGTTTTCTCTACGATGTTACGAATATTCCAGCCCTGGTCGTCTATATATACACGTCCAACCAGAGCAACCAAAGACTTGGACTCCAAACTAGCTAACCTACTGCCAGCAGAGACGAACTCCAACCACTGACTAAAAAAAAAAGACTGCGAAGCAAGAAGAAAGCTGAAACAGGGACTCATTTGAGATGTCACAATGCTTTCTTTCACTTGATTGTACGTACGTATTCACACTCTTATATTATGGGACGGAGGGAGTATGATACAAGAAGAAACCAGCGAGCTACACGGCGATATTGCGCGCGGAAGAGGAATATTGGCGACGCAGGGGCGGAGTCAAATGGGTCACGAAAGGAGACGCAAACACAGGATATTTCCATGCCTATGCGAACGGGCGGAAAAGGAAGTGCTCCATTCTGCGTCTCCAAACAGATCACGGTATCTTGTTGACGCGCGAACAAATCGTGGCTCATATATACGAGTTTTTCATAGGTCTTTTGGGGACGGCCGTTGAAAAACCGTTATGCTTGCGGGATGATCTGTGGGATACCGCGGAACGTGTCTCGCAGGAGGAGAACGATAGGCTTGCCCTTGCTTTCCTACCTGAGGAAATAGACCAGGCCCTACACGACATGAAAACGAGCACGGCGCCTGGGCCGG